>NC_043700.1:158772279-158826412 GCF_006229205.1 Suricata suricatta | reverse complement strand
AATCTTTCATTTATGCATGTGAGAGGGCTTTCTTTTCTTAATATTTTTACATTGTAGTACTTGTTTTCCTTGTTGGGGTGTTTGCTTATTTAATACATTCCATCAAGGACAGAAATTACATGCTGGGGTTTTTTTTCCCATAGAAAGGTGAATTTTTTAAAAAAAGAAATAAAGATCAACAGAACCATAATTCATTCTTTGAAAAGACTAATGAACTATAAATCCTCTAGCAAAATTTAACAAAAACAAAGGAGAAAAGTCATTAATTTTGGACTATCAGAATATTAAAAATAACAAAAGCACTTAATGTTTAATTATGCATAACTTTATTCCAATGTTTGTGAAACTTTGACATGTGATTCAAGAAAAAAAATGGAATATTTGAAAAAAAATTTAGCCACTAAATGAACAAAATCAATACATTAAACACTATCCTCAGGACACCTGAATATCTCAGTCAGTTGAGTGACCAACTCTTGATTTTAGCTCAGGCCATGATTCCAAGGTCGTGTAGTTCAGTCCCGTATTTGGTCCCACTATTCCTCCCCTGCTCACACGTGCCCTTCCTCTCTCTCTCTAAAATTAAATTTAAAAAAGGTATCCTTAAATACAAAACTAAACACTAGGTTGAGGAGGTTTTGAAAGTTAGGTTAACGTAAATCATCAAACTGTCACTTCCAATAACATGCAATCTACTCCAGGAAACAAAGGAAACTAACATTTTTTCATTCTGTGAGACTGCTATATAACTCAATAAATTTTTAAAGTATCTCTTATGGAAAGAAAACCATAAGCCATGTCACATGTGGCTGTAAATGTCAAAATATTAAATAAAATATTAGCAACACAAATCCAGAATTATACTTTTAAAAATTCAATGAGACAAGGTAGAGTTTATTTCAGTAAGCCAAGAGGGGCTTAATATGACAAAAATCTATTACTGAAATTCTCAACAGTAAATAACAAAGGGTAGATATCCTCTTATCATATGCAAAAGAGCATTTGGAAGAATAAATATTGTTTTTTCAAAAAATGATTATTTTTGAGAGAGAGAGATCCAAGCAGGGTAGGGCAGACAGAGAGAAGGAGAGAGAAATTCCCAAGCAGGCTCCATGCATGTCAGCACAGAGCTTGATGTGGGGCTTGGACCCATGAACTGTGAGATCATGACCTGAGCTGAAATCAAGAGCCAGATGCTTAACTGAGCAATCCAGGTGTCCCAGAAGAATAAATATTATTAAATATCTATACCACCCATGCAACTATACATTTAATGCAATCCCTACCAAAATACTGATAGCATTTTTCACAGAACTATAACAATCCTAAAGTTTGTATAGAACCACAAAAGAACCAGAATAGCCAAAGCACCCTTGGAAAAAAAAAATCAAGGCTGGAGGCATCACAATTCCAGACTTCAGCTTATATTACAAAGCTGTAGCGATCAAAACACATAGCTCAATAGAACAGAATAAAAACAATCCAAAAATGGACCCACAACTATATGGTCAATTAATAGTCAATAAAAAAGGAAAGAATACCCAAGGTGTTGTGAAAACTGGACAGCAATATGCAAAAGAATGAAATTGGATCACTTTCATACAGCATCCACAAAAATAAAATTCAAAATGGATTAAAGACCTAAATATGAGACTTGAAGCTATTAAAATCTTAGAAAAGAACATAGGCAGTAATGTCTTTGATATCAGATGCAGCAACTTTTTCTAGATAGGTCTTCTGAGGCAAAGGAAACAAAAGCAAAAATAAACTATCGGGACTTCATCAAAATCAAAAGTGAAAGCAATAATCAACCAAAGTAAAAGGCAACTTATGGAATGGAAGAAGGTATTTGCAAATGTCGTATCTGATAAAGGGTTAGTATTCAAAATATATAAAGAACTTATAAAAGTCAACACTCAGAGACCAAATAATCCAAAAAAATGGGCATAAAATATGAATAGACATTTTTCCAGAGGAGACATACAGATGGCTAACAGATACATGAAAAGATGCTCAACATGACTTATCATCAGGGAAACACAAGTCTAAACTACAATGAAAGTTCACCTCAGAATGGTTAAAATGAACACAAGAAACAAAAGGGATTTGTGAGGATGTGGAGAATGCAAACTGGTGTAGACACTCTGGAAAACAGAATAGAGGTTCCTCAAAAAGTTAAAAATAGAACTACCCTGTGACCCAGCAGTTGCACTACTAGGTCTTTTCCCAAAGAATACAAAACTTCTAATTCAATGGGTACCTCAATGTTTATAGCATTATCTACAATAGCAAAATTATAGAAACAGCCCAACAGTCCATCAACTGATGAATGTATAAAGTGGTAGTATATACATATATATACTATACACATAATGGAATACTATTCATTCATAAAAAAGAATGAAATCTTGCCTTTTTTAATGACATGAATGAAGCTACAGAGGATTATGCTAAGAGAAATAAGTCAGTCAGAGGTAAATACCATATGATTTCACTCATTTGTGTAATTTATGAAACAAAGCAAAAGAACAAAGGAAAAAAAGAGATACAGGCAAACCAAGAAACAGACTCTTAACTGTAGAGAACAAACTGATGGTTACCAGAGGGGAGGTGGGTGGGGGTATGGGTTAAATAGGTGATAGGAATGAAGGAGGGCACTGGTGATGAGCACTGGGTTGTATGGAAGTACTGAATCACTACACTGTACACCTAAAACTAATATAATACTGCATGTTAACTTGCTGGATATTAAATAAAAACTTTTAAAAAGTCTTAGTAAATTAGGAATATATAAGAATGTTCTTAACTCCACTAAAGAGTGTCTTCTAAAACCTGTAATATATGTCATTTTTAATGAAGAAATGTTTAAGACATTTTATTTTAAAGGAGCAACAAAATAAGGACACCTACTACTATAAGAATTTATAGCTTTCATAAATTCCAGCAATAATTAGAAAATCTAAGATAAAATGGAGTTATTTATAATAACAACAAAAAATAAGGTGCTTAAAAATAAATCTAACCCAAGTTATGTGGAACTTATATAAAAAATATATTAGATCTCAAAGAAAGACATAAGACAGGCACACAGGTTTGAGAGATTTACCATGTTTATGTTTGCAAAGATTCAATACAATAAAAATGTCAGTTCGCCCTAAAGTAATCCATGTATTCAAATTATCCCCCACCCATCAGTTGCTCCTTGTTTTTTTTTGTTATTTTGTTTTTTTGCATTTGTCAAACATATCTTAAAATTTACATTGAAAGTTGCAGATATGAAAATACCCGAGTTAGTATTTCCATAAAGTGGGAGAAAATTCACTTCAGTAGATGATAAGATTTACTAAAAAGGTATTGCAGTAAAGTATTTTGTTATCTGTGAAGAGATAAATATCTCAATGGAAAAAGCCCCCAAATAACTTTACATATAGAAAAAATGGGAAATGTCACAGATGACATTACTATTCTCTGTATCAAAGGATGTATTTTTCCATAAATACTACTGGTAAAATTGACTATCCATATGGAAAAAGAAGAAAGATATATGAAAAAGGACTCATAAAGAAATATCTTTATGATATTGAAATAGGAAAGAATTTCTTAAAGAAGAATTTAAAAGACAGCCATGAAGGAAAAAAAAAATAAAGTGCAATCTATTTGCATATGTGAAACATTTTTTTAAAAAACTCAAAACGACATAAGAAAATGAAAAGCCAAGTTTTTGACTTGGATAAAATGTTTTTATCCTATATAAATTAAATGGTTCACTTTTTAGAATATATAAAGAAACCTCTTCAAACCAATACAAATAAATACAATTAAGTAATAAGGAGCCAAAGGGCCAATCATATATCCAGGCAGTTCGCAGGAGGAAATCTGAAGTTTAGTAAACATAAAATGGCCATCAACCTCACTATCAGAGAAAAGCAAACTGGAGAGAGAATTATTAGTTTTGTGGGTAAAGAACATGGACTATGAAATCAAACCACCTAGGTTTAATTTCTGGTTTTATCACTACCAGCTGAGCAGCCCTGGGAAAATTATTTTACATCTTTGAACTTGTGATATGTCAGCTGTAAAACGGAGATGAAAATACCTTTTTCATATGAGTCAGTGTGTTAGGACATAGTAGCCGTTTAGACCACACTTGACCATATACACTTGATGAGTCTAAGCAGTTATCATTAAAACAATGAAGGAAAATCATTTAACAGTCATCAAACAGCCAAATTTTAAGTTAGATAACACTGTGAGTAGCAAGATATAAGGAAACAGTAACTAATATATTTCTAGTGACAGCATAACGTCTACTTTGATATGTAATTTGGCAATAGCAAAAATGAAGATATACCTAGTACTCAGTACTCAGCATTTCCACTTGGAAAAGTCTAAGAGAAAATCTCACCCATGGACATGCATATACTTACACATACACATTTTGTGCAAGTTTATACAGATATCTATAGCCACAGTGTTGGTTAGAGTTTAAAAAAAAAACCAAAAAACAAATTGTCAACCAGTGCAGTGGTAAATAAACTGTAGACACACCCAAATATTAAAGAGCTGTGAAAATGCACTAACTCAATCTACACTGTTAACTTTCAAAAGACAACATTTAATGGGGCACCTGGGTGGCTCAGTTGGTTAAGTGTCCAACTTCAGGTCATGATCTTGCCATTCATAAGTTTGAGCCCTTCATGGGGCTCTGTGCTGACAGCTCAGAGCCTGGAGCCTGCTTCGGATTCTGTCTCCCTCTCTCTCTTTGTTTCTCCCTCACTCGTTCTCTCTCTCTCTCTCTCTCTCTCTCTCTCTCTCTCTCTCTCTCTCTCTCAAATATACAAAACAGTAAATAAATATATTAAAAATATATAATAGAATGCAGTGACCTGTAAAGGGAATTGATTTTGGCATAATTTTATTCAAAAGCCTCATTAATGGTAAGCCTTGTTAACTTCTAATTTTTTTTTCAAAGTGAAAGTCAGAAAAGTTCAGATTTAGCCATGAGAAAAAAAAGTCATTAACTTATATTTCTTTGTTCATAATAATGAGGACATAGGCCTCTTTCATTTTAATTCATATCCTAAGTAAAATTTAATGAAAGTCTTACTTTTCTCACTGTAGCTCTTACTCCTTAGAATCACCAAACCTCCTTCATCTACTCTATACCTTCTTCTGCGACCCAGTATTTTGGAGGCCAGAAAATCAATCCATTTTAGAAAATAATTACTTAGCTGAGACTTGAATATAAGGGAAAATCGTGAATTAGTGAGATAGGCTAACTATATCCTAAATGTAATGGCTCAATAGACTGTTTTGCTCAAAAACAGTCAGAGGCAGGTGCTTGAGGCGGGTGGAGAAACCCTACTTCATGGAGTTTTTCAGGGATCCAGGCTGATGGTAGCTGGGTCCAGATGGATGGGTCCAGCATACATGGATTGAAGATCCTTCTCCATATCATTCATAATGCCGAAGAATATTGAGGGGTACTCTGGAGGTTTTATGAAACAGGACTAGAATGTGCCACATTATTACATTTGGTCCTTTTCCATTGGAGATCATTTGATCATATGGCTACACCTAGCCACAAGTCCATTTGAGAACTGGGATCCAACGGGGCAGACATAGGTACAACTATTCCAGAGAAAGGGAACACACTACAGATACAGAAAAGACATTAATGGCAGGAAAGCAACATGTTTTAAGTGGCTAGAATAAAGAGGCCAAGAAATTTTTCTCTTTTCCTTTTTTGAGGCTGGGAGAGGTGAATTATAATGTACAGAGGTGGGGATAGTGTTATGGGTGGAGTACAGGAAGAGATGACTTAGAGAAGGAATCCAATCCCCTGTCGAGTGGCTGCCAGTAAAATAGAGGATGCCTGATCAAATTAGAATTTCAGTTAAATAATGACTAATTTAAGTATGTTGTGTGTATTAATTGCATTTGTTAAATCTGGTAATGCTACATATCATGAAATTCCGTCATACCATGCCAGAAAGCTTACATTCATTCTGGTAGGTAATGAAGGGTCCTTTCTTTTTTATTGTTTAATTTTCTTTAATGATGGGTCATTTAAAGGTTCTGAATAGATTATATGAAAGCCAGGCTCATGACTGTTACAGAAAGTCATGCTGGCAGCAGAAAGGAATATAGATTCGAAGAGGTAACATCAGAAGCAAGGAAAAAATGTAAAAAGACTATTGTATCTTTTTAAAATTCTGATTTCAATTCTTTTGGACATATGCTTAAAAGTGAGATTGCTGCATATGATAGTTCCGTTTTTAATTTTTTGAGGAGCCTCCCTGTTCATTATAGTATTATAGGCTTCTACCCCAAAACACCCAAAAACAGAGCATTCCCGTGAGCCATTTCATAAGCCAAAATGGCATAAAGTGAAGAAGCAATTACCATTTCGTGTTTTTTTTAATTTTTTTTAATGTTTTATTTATTTTTGACACAGAGAGAGACAGCATGAGAGGGGGAGGGGCAAAGAGAGAAGGAGGCACAAAACCAGAAGCAGGCTCCAGGCTCTGAGCGAGCTGTCAGCACAGAGTCTGACGGGGGGCTCGAACCACGAACGTGAGATCTGACCTGAGCCGAAGTTGGAGGCTTAACCAATGAGCCACCCAGGCGCCCCAGCAATTACCATTTCGTAAAAGCAAAAAACCTCTTTGGACTTCTTCCTATTAGCAAAAACAGGTACCTATTATAGGTCATTTGTAAAACCAAAGTAGCATAAAGCCCTTCACAGTAGCGGAGGAAATCTATATTCACAATAGCCAATTCTATACAGAAACAACCTAAACGTCCATTAACGATGACTGAGTAGAGAAATGTGGTTTACACACACAACAGAACATTATTTAGCCTTAAAATAAGAAGGGAATTGTGCCCATATGTAACCATATAGATGAGCCTGGAGGATAGCATACTGTGTGAAATAAGCAAGGTACCAAAGGACAAATGTTGCGTGATTCCACGTATATGAGGTATCTGAACCAGTCAAACTCCTAGAAACAGAGTAGAATGATGTGTGCTTGGGTTTGGGGGGTGAGGAGATGGGGGGTGCTGTTGAACATGTATAAAGTTTCAGTTATGAAAGATAATGAGTTCTACAGATCTGCTGTAAAATATTTATGCTTACAGTTAACAATGCTGTACTGTGCAATTAAAATTTTGTTAAGAAGATAGAGCTCATATTACATGTTCTTACCACAGTAAAATAAATTTAAAAAAATTATTGAATAGTTCAATAAAGAAATTGTGGGGGGGAGAGACAGAATAGTGGACATAACTATTGTGTTGATAATACAAGAGAAAAATAATCAGGAAATAATTAGAAGTTGTAACTATTGAAGTGAGTGATTAATTGGATGGTGGAACATAGATCACTAAAAACGGATCTAAGATTATTTTTCCCCATTTGTAACCACTGACACCATAAAGAGATAAGGAATACAGAAAAAAAAAGCAGTTTTGAGGAAGCAAAGGGCAGAGGCAGTAGAAGAGGTACAAGATGGTAAGGTTAGAACAGGTTGATTTCAGTGATTTGCAAGGCACTCAGGTAATGATAACCAGTTGGCAGATTCGCTCTATCTTGGAATTCCTTTGAGATGTCTCGACTGTGGACATAAATTGGAAATGACCACTCTACAAATAATACTACGAATAATAAGCATCACGTTAAAAAGAAAAAAAAAAAACCCAAAAGGCCTGTACCACAATTTTGTGGAAAGCCAAGAGGTAAGGACATAGCAAGAAGATCCAGCTATGATCAAAAGTGAAAAGCAGCAAGTAGGACAAACAGGGGCAGAAGACGGCAAGGAGGCCACAGGGAAGTATAAGAACTGAGAAATGGTGGCTGGATTTGGCAACAGTCTACCATAGTTGCTTACAGCAAGGATATTTCTAAGGAGGGTTTGAGGGTGAAGGTAGGGATGAAGTAAGACAGATCCCTGAGAGTGAATGTGAAGTGAGGAATTAAAAACATTAAGGATTGATGGTGCTTTAAGGAAGATAAAATGGGAAAATTGAGAAAGATAAAGGAATAGCTACATGTAGCTACTGGATGCAAGCCAAAGGAGGGTTTTTTATTTTCCTAATAGGAGAAACTTAAACCTGCTTCTTCTCAAAGAAGAATGTTTTTAGATGAAGGATCTTGAAGAAATTAGGTATGATCAATGGAGCATGTTTCTTGAAGAAATGGAAAACAATGGGTTAAAAACAGTAGGTGGGGTGACTAACTTGAAATGAGAGAGATACTCCACTGTGAAAGACGGGGAGAAAAACAGGATAAAACGCAGAAGATTGGTTGTTGGAAGAACTGTAGTTCATATCTAATGACTTAAAATTCCTTAAGTAGGAGACAGAATGATTTGCCAGGAATGAAAGCATTTGAGGATTGTTGCAAAGGTTTGGTTTGGATTTCTACTTAGTTTGAACCAATGGAATGTTAAAATAAATTAGAAGGATTTCCCATGTGACAGAAATAAGTACATTGTACAGATGTGTTCATATAATGGAATCTGTCATAGTTCTGAGTCAGCCATTTTGGGGGATAATCATCATATGATTCTTTCTAATATGGCCACTAACTATTAAGAAATTGTGGTTGTTTTTGCTGTTGTTTGCTTGTTTCCTTTTGCTTTTGTTTTCTTGATCTAGTGTTTACTATCTTCTTCTATTTTAAAAAAAGTATGAAAAGTTGAAGAAGCATATGTAAAAAGCACTGTGAGGATTACACAGGTTATATATTATGTACTGAATCCTTAAATTATTCAAATTATTCCAAGCATTTTCTGACCTATCTGGAGGTATCTTGGGTTTAGAAAACCAATGACAGGGGTGCCTGGGTGACTCAGTCAGTTGAGTGTCTGACTCTTGATTTCAGCTCAGGTCATGATTTCATGGTCCTGAGATTGAGCCCCATGTTGGATTCCATGCTGATTCTCTCTCTCTCTCTTTCTCTCAATAAATCAACAAATATTTAAAAAAAAGAAAACCAACTCGAGAATGTTTCATAAGAGTCAGCTGATACTTCCGCAATCTTCTACTTGATTTATTGCCTGATAAGAAAATGTACTAATTAAGTTAACTTTAGTGCTGGCATATGGTTATTGGAATATTGACATTTTAACACCAATTAGACTACACTCTTAATCTCATTTTCTTGAGTTTCCTTTATCACTTTATTGAATTATGAGAATAATCTTATCTTTTTTTCTATTTATATCTTAAAATATTTTTCTCCTAATGAAAATTAAAGAAAAATTTCACATTAATACCTGCTCTAATAACCATAACACATACAAGCATGTATGTGTATTTTAACCTAGACTCCATGTATATTGTTAGCTAAGTGTTAAGAGTTTGTTGCTTTGCTGTCAGATCAGTTTCTGAGGTTTCCAAACATGGTTACTTATATTTGAGAGTTAACTGCCAACCTCAGCCTCTTGTATTATTTTGAGTGTGCTATATCTCAAATTTTTCTGGCCTACCTTAGGGATACCAATGTTTTTTACATACTTTAAAACATTCTGAGGAGTGTTAGATTCATTTCAGGCTCCCTGCTCTTTTCACTTCTGTAGAAAACCAGCTGGCTATACTATATCCCCTATTCTCATTATCTTCGCCCAAAACATTTCTTTGCAGACATGTTTTAAATTTTTAAATATTAATGTCTATTTTATTTTTGAGACAGAGAGAGACAGAGTGTGAGTGGGGGGAGGGGCAGAGAGAGGAGACACAGAACCGGAAGCAGGCTCTAGGCTCTGAGCTGTCAGCACAGAGCTTGACACAGGGCTCAAAGTCCTAAAACCTGAAATCATGACCTGAGCCAAAGTTGGACACTTAACCAACTGAGCCACCCAGGTGCCCTGTGGACATGTTTCATACAGTTTTGAAAGTCACAAATTCAAAAAGTTGGTACTTATTTTTGGTCACTTTAAGGAACTCCTAAAGGAAAGAGGGAAATATTGGAAATGTTTATTTCACTCTGAGACAAACCTGGAAAAAATGCACATGTTAAGAAAGTTTTCTGCTATCCAATTTCAGAATAAGAAAAGAAGATGTAAAAAAATAAGCCTCTTATAAATATTTTTGTATTTGAATATGGAGATGAAGCCCAAGGAAAAGGAAGTTTGAATGTATTTAGAGTTCTGAGAACATGATAATGATAATAGAATTTGGGTATTTTGCTAAATTAATGTCTCCTGCTAATAGGGTTGTCAAATTTATCAAATAGAAATACAGGTCTCTCAGTCAAATTTGAATTCTAGGTCCGCATAATGAATGATGTCCCCAATATTGCATGAGCATTTTACATTCTATCTAGTAGCTCTACCTGGGAATAGTCAGAAGGTGGGTGATACTAAGGGAAGAGGAGAAGCCCACTCCTGAAAGGCAAGGGTACTGAGTACACTCCTTGGGAGCAAATCATATACTAGAATAGTGTCCTGTGGGAGGCTCTTATTTGATAGGAAATGAGAGTAACTTACGAGAAAGTAGACAGGAGGATGAAACACGATCATGGACAGGAATGTTTCTGCCACCAGCCATTCCCATCCTCTTCCTACTCTTTTGCTGTGTAATGACAAGACAACTGTATGGCTCTGGAAACAGACAAATTTGGGTTTTAATACTGACAGTGTCACTTCTAAGTTGATGGCCCCTAGGTTCATTAATATCTCTAAGTCATATTTGTCCCAGCTTGTAAAGTTAAAAGGTTACTGTGATGACCAAATGATTTCTCAAAGCATCTGAATCTGCGTCTTGGCCACACCATATAGAGGGCTGTTTGTCTTGGCCTCACAATTATGAAGAACGTTTTTCTTAAAACCCAAACAGAATATTTAATACATTTTGCTGGATAATACCTCACTCTATTTTCATACTGGCTCAACTTCCTTTAATCTAATTTGATTGTGAGGATAGTCTTCAATATATATATTGACATATGAATCAAGTAGTTTATATGGGCTCTCTCACTACATTGCTTGGATTTCATTCTGGTTCCTCCACTTAAATGTGTGATCTTGGGCAAGGTGCTTCATCTCCCTGTATCTCAGTGTCTTCATCTGTAAAATGCAAGTAATAATAACACCTGCATTGTAAAATTGGTGTGAAGTACCTGACACATAGGCACAAATACCTCACAAATGTTAACTATTGTTGTATCATTTATTATCAATAATTTATAAATATATGGCCTTCACAATTAAGTGAATTAAGAAATGTTGGAAGGCAAAGAAGCCTTTTCAAAATTCTCAATACCAATATGATTTAAACGTCCAACTAAAAACTCTCTTCCAGGTCTGAAAGAGTGCCTCTAGAAGTTTGGTTTGAAAAGTTTTGTTTGCAAAGAAGAATCTTTAGTTTTGTCTGATTCATTGATTTACTTACTTTCAGAGCAATAATACATACTCTCCTGCATGGAGTAGGTTAGGTAGAAAGATGGAAATTACATGTATTTTTCCTGCATCACAAGGAAATTATGTATTCCTCAAATATCATGGGAAGGTTCCACTATATATCAAGTATAAACATATCACACTAACACTTTGAATCTGGCAAATAAAGCTTCTACTTCCCCTTTGAAGCAGAAACGGACATAGGTTTATAGAAACAGAGATTCAATAGAGCAGAAAGTAATTATAAGATTTATTTAGCTCATCCTCCTATATCCAAACACTTAAGTCATCCGAAAAAGTAACAGTTTACTTCAGTTTCTCAAATCCCTTGAAAGGGAAATGTATTTTTCTTTGGCAACTTCTTCTAATTTCATATAATTTATATGGTCAAATAATATTTTCCAAGGCAAGTCAGGAGTGAAAAATTGACCACATTTCTATTTCCGGTCCTTTTCTATACCTGACTTTTTTCTTCCATAGAAGCTGCCTGAATTTTATCATGACTTTTGTGAAATGTTTGAAGCCATTAATGCTAGACAGTTTTGATAGGAGCAAAAAAGTCTAAAGGCAAATTGTTCTTTAGGGATCTGTTCTTTGAAGTATATTGAATTTTTTATAGTTTGTCTTACCCCAAAACATCCTTAAGTATTTATTCCAATTGTAAAATTGACCATTTTGATCATATGATTACATGATCAATTGCATATCTTAAGTAAAAATTTGATAGGAAGACTCAATTTCTATATATACTTAAGTTTTCCACAAGTTATTAGGTACTAGGAAGCCAGCCAGAAAAGGAAGAGTGTGGAGAAGAGGCAAGATGGCAGAGAAGTAGGGAGCTCTGTAATCTTCACCAGCCTGCATCTATCAAACTGAGAAGGACTGAAGCATCAATACTCTAATCTGCAAGAGTGAGAAGAGAACACACAGACTCCAGAAGGAAGACAACCTCAAAGATGCCTGAGTGAGGAAATTAAAAAATAGGCCAGCCCCAGAGGTGCGGAGGGGTGGGAGCCCCAGCCCAACACAGGCAAAGCATGTGGAGGCCTGGAGAGACAAGGGGAAGAGAAAGAGAGACTGAAAACACTCATAGTACTGTCGTTAGAGAAGAGATAAGAACTTAGCCCGGGCAGAGAGAAATATAGTCACCCCATATATAACCACTGGGCGTGGGGAGAGAAATCCGTCCCATATAGCTGGCAAATTCTTCCTTGGGCTCGGGGCAGTGCCAGAATAAACAGACCCCTCCCCCAGCATGGTGCAATCCCAGCTGGGAGGCTGGCCACTAGCAGAAGCGCATCTCATCTGGCCATGATAGGAGACACAGCCCCACCCCCTACATAATCCCAGCTAGGAAGCTGGCAGCCAGCAGGAGTGCATCTCATCTTGGGGGTGGCACCAAGAGAGACAGCCCCCTCCCACTATGCGATCCTAGTGATCCTGACTGGGAAGCCGGCTACCAGGGCGAGTACATCTTGTCTAGGATGGTAGCATTAAAGTTCATGGACTAGGATTTTGAAGCAAGGTGGGGCTTGGAAAATACAACTTGGCTCACTGTTGGAAAAGGGAGATCAGTCTCAAAAGAGCGGCTTGCAGCACTTGGTTAGAGCAGAGCTTGGGGCGTTGCCATTTTTCTCCTGGCAACCACCAAGGTGTGGCCTCAGAGAGCAGCCTCCCCCCCAGTGTACCTACACCAAGCCACACCCATTTGTGCAAGAGAGCTGCCTTTTTTTTTTTCCTTTTTCTGTTCTTCCTCTTTATTTCTCTTGCCACACAGATATATTCTCCCTTATCTCATTCTTATCTTTCCCCTTGGCTGGTTGTAGGCTTTTTGACTGTCCATTGTCTTTTGTTTTCTCTGTCCCCCAATCCTTTTTATTGTCTTCTTTTCTTTTCTTTTCTTTTCTTTTCTTTTCTTTTCTTTTCTTTTCTTTTCTCTCCTTTCCTTTCTTTTCTTCCTTTCCCCTTTTGGTTTGCTTGTTTGTTTGATTTGTCTGTGCATTTGCATGAATTTGTTCCCTGTGTGCTTATCTGTTTTCATTCTCAGAACTACCTCCAGAAAAAGGTCTAAGTACACATGGTGGAGAGTCCAAAATATCACTGAGTAGGGAAATAAAGTAATCAAAGGCACAAAAAGGGAAACTGAGAGACACCATTAAAAGAACACTTCCTGAAACGACAGGCCATGGACAGTCAATGAGCCTCCCTTAAATAGAGCAATACTAACAGGAGCACAGTGCAAAACGAGCTTTTAAAACTGACAAGAAACAGAAAGCTAACCAAAATGACAAAACAAAAGAACTCTCCTCTAAAGAAATTCCAGGAAGAAGTCACAGCCACAAAACTGCTCAAAACAGATTTAAACAACATAACTGAACAATAATTTAGAACAATTGTCATAAAATTAATCATTGGACTTGAAAAAAGCATCAGAGAAGCTAATGATACAAATACTAGGGACCTTCAAAATTGCTGCAAAGAGTTTAAAAAAGGCTATAAATGAGGTGCATAATACAATGGAGACAGCCACTGCATGGATTGAAGAGGCAGAGAGGAGAATAGGTGAATTAGAAGACACAGTTATAGCAAAAGAGGAAGCATGAAAAAAGAGAGAAATTGATCCGGGAACACAAAAGGAAAATTCGAGACCTAAGTGATACAATCAATATTCATTTCATAGGAATTCCAGAAGAAGAAGAAAGAGAAAAAGGTCCTGAAGGGTGTTTGAGCAAATTATAACTGAGAACCTCCCAAATCTGGGGAAAGAAATAGACATTGAAATCCAAGAGGCACAAAGAACCTCCTTAAGATGTAACTTGAATTGACCTTCAGCATGACATATCATAGTGAAACTGGCAAAAGATAGAGAATTCTGAAAGCAGCTAGGGATAAAAGGGCCCTAACATACAAGGGGAAACCTATCAGAGTGGTTACAGACCTATCTACTGAAACTTGGCAGGCCAGAAAGGAATGGCAGGAAATCTTTAATGTGATGAACAGAAAAAATATAGTCAAGAATCCTGTACTCAGTGAGTCTGTCATTCAAAATAGAAGAAGACATAAAGGTGTTCCCAAATAAACAAAAATTGAGAGAAATCATCACCACCAAACCAGTCCTATAAGAAATCCTAAGAGGGACTCTATGAGGGAAATGTTGCAAGGAAAACAAATCACAGACAAATCAAACAAGCAAACCAAGAGACACCTCTACAAACATGATTTCTACAGAGAACACAATGATTCCGAACCCATATTTTTCAATAATAACACTGAATGTAAATGGGCTAAATGCTCCAACCAAATGACATGGGGTAGCAGAATAAATAAGAAAACAAAATCCATATATTTGCTGTATACAAGAGACTCATTTTACACCAGAAGACACCTTCAGATTGAACCTAAGGGGATGGAGAAATATCTATCATGGGACTGGAAGTCAAAAGAAAGCTGGAGTAGCCATACTTATATCAGACCAACTGAACTTTAAAGTAAAGGCAGTAACAAAAAGTGAAGAAGGACATTATGTAATAATTACAGGGTCTCTCCATCAGGAAGAGCTAACAATTATAAACATCTATGTGCCGAATTCAGGCACACCTAAACACATAAAACAATTAATCACAAACAGAATCTTATTGATAAGAATGTGCTAATTGCAGGGAACATTAATGCTCCACTTACAGCATGGATAGATCAACCAGACAAAAAGTCACTAAAGAAAAAAATGGACCTGAATGGCACGTTGGAACAGATGAAATTGATAGATATATTTAGAAATCTGCATCCTTAAGCTAGAATTTTTCCTGAGTGCACATGGCACATTCTCCAAGATAGATCACACGGTGGGGCATAAAGCTGCCCTCCATAAATATAAACCAATTGAGATTATATCATGCTCACTTTCAGATCACAATGCTAAGAAACTTTAAATCAATCACAGAAAAAAGTCTAGCAAACCTACAAAAATGTGGAGGTTAAAAACTACCCTACTAAAGAATGATTGGGCCAATCAGATGATTAGAGAAGAAATAAAAAAATATATGGAAACAAATGAAAATGAAAATACAACAATCCAAACTCTCTGTGACACAGCAAAGGCAGTCCTAAGAAGAAAGTATATTGCAATCCAGGCCTATTTCAACAAACCAGAAAAAGAACAAATTCAAAATCTAACAGAGCGCCTACTGGAACTAGAAGGGGAGCAGCAAGAGCACCCCAAACCCAACAGAAGAAAAGAAATAATAAAGATCAGGGCAGAAATAAACAATATTGAAGAAAAAAAACAGTTGAGCAGATCGATAAAACCAAGGATTGGTTTTTTGAAAAAACAAAATTGATAAACCTCTTACCAGGCTCCTAAAGAAAAGAGAGAACATTAAAATAGACAAACTCATGAATGAAGATGGATCTATTACAACCAATCCCTTAGAAATACAAGCAATCATCAGAGATTACTATGCAAAATTATATGCCAACAAACTGGACAATCTAGAAGAAATGGACAAATTCCTAAATGTACACACACTTCCAGAATGGGAAGAGATAGAAAATATGAACAGAACCATAACCAGTGAAGAAATCGAATCAGTTATCAAAAATCTTCCAATGAAAAAGAGCCCAGAGCCAGATGGCTTCCCAGGGGAATTATACCAGGCATTTAAAGCAGAGTTAATACCCATTTTTCTCAAGTTATTCCAAAAAAATAGGAATAGAAGGAAAACTTCCGAGGTCATTCTACAAAGTCATCATCACTTTGATTTCCAAACCAGACAGAGACCCAACAAAAAAGGAGAACTACCGGCCAATAACCTTAATGAATACAGATGCAAATATACTCAACAAGATACTGGCAAATCAAATTCAAAAGAATATAAAAAGAACTATCCATCGTGATCAAGTGGGATTTATTCCTGGGCTCCAGGGTTGGTTCAACAAATCCATCAATGTGATATAACACGTTAACAAAAGAAAAGATAAAAGCCGTATGATCCTGTTGATAGATACAGGAAAAGCATTTGACAAAATTCAGCATCCTTTCTTAATAAAAACTTTCAATAAAGTTGGGTTAGAAGGAACTTACTTAAACATTATAAAAGTAATTTGTGAAAAGCCCATAGCTAATATGCTCAGTGGGAAAAAAACTGAGAGCTTTCCCCCTGAGATCAGGAACATGACAGGAGTGTCCACTCTCACCACTGTTGTTTAACATAGTGCTGGAAGTCAGCAATCATACAACAAAAGGAAATAAAAGGCATCAGAATTGGTAAAGATTAAGTCAAACTTTCACTTTTTGCAGATGACATGATACTCTACATGGAAAACCCAACAGACTCCACCAGAAGCGTTCTAGAACTGATCCATGAATTCAGAAAAGTCGCAGGGTACAAAATCAAAATACAGAAATCAGTTGCATTTTTATACACCAATAATGAAGCAACAGAAAGAGAAATCAAGGAACTGATTGCATTCACAATTGCAAGAAAACCCATAAAATACCTAGGACTAAACCTAACCAAAGATGTAAAAGACCTATATGATGAAAACTATAAAAAACTTATGAAAGAAATTGAAGAAGACACAAAGAAATAGAAAAATATTCCATGCTCATGGATCGGAAGAATAAACATTGTTAAAATGTTATTATTACCCAAAGTAATCTACACATTCAATGCAATACCCATCAAAATTGCACCAGCATTCTTCACAAAGCTAGAACAAACTATCCTAAGATTCGTATGGAACCACAAAAGACCCCAAATAGCCAAAATAATATTGAAGAAGAAAACCAAAATGGGAGGCATCACAATCCCAGACTTTAGTCTCTACTACAAAGCTGTAATCATTAAGACAGTGTAGTATTGGCACAAAAACAGACACATAGACCAATGGAATAGAATAGAGAACCCAGAACTGGACCCACAAATGTATGGCCAAGTAATCAATCTTTGACAAAGCAGGAAGGAGTATCCAATGGAAAAAAAGACAGCCTCTTTAACAGATGGTGCTGGTACAACTGGACAGCAACATGAAGAAGAATGAAACTAGATCACTGTCTTACACCACACACAAAAATAAACCAAAAATGGATGAAAGACATGAATGTGAGACAGGAAACTATCAAAACCCTCGAGGAGAAAGCAGGAATCAGCCTCCTTGACCTCAACTATAGCAATTTCATACTCGACACATCCCCAAAAGCAAAGGAATCAAGAAACAAAGTGAACTATTGGGACCTAATCAAGATAATAAGCTTCTGCACTGCAAAGGAAACAATCAAGAAAACTAATAGGCAACTAACAGAATGGGAAAAGATAGTTGCAAATGAAATATCAGATAAAATGCTAGTATCCAAAATCTACAAGGAACTCACCAAACTCTACACTCGAAAAATGAATAATCCAGTGAAGAAATGGGCAGAGGACATGAACAGACACTTCTCGAAAGAGAACATCCAGATGGTCAATAAACACATGAAACGATGCTCAGCATCACTCATCATCAGGGAAATAAAAATCAAAACCACACTGAGATACCACTTTACACTGGTCAGAGTGGCTAAAATGAACAAATCAAAAAACTATAGATATTGGCGAGGATGTGGAGAAATGGGCACCCATCTACACTGTTGGTGAGAATGTAAACTGGTGCAGCTGCTCTGGAAAACAGTGTGGAGATTCCTCAAAACATTAACAATAGAACTCCCTTATGACCCTGCAATACCACTGCTGGGGATTTACTCAAGGAATACAGAAGTGCTGATGTATAAGGGCACATGTACCCCAATGCTCATAGCAGCACTTTCAACAATAGCCAAATCATGAAAAGAGCTTAAATGTCCATCAACTGATGGATGATCAAGATGTGGTTTATATATACAATGGAATACTACATGGCAATGAGAAAGAATGAAATCTGGCCATTTGTAGCAAAGTCAAGGGACCTTGAGGGTCATGCTAAGCAAAATAAGTCAGGCGGAGAAGGACAGATATCATATATTTGCACTCAATGGTCTAACAGGAGATACCTAACACAGAACCATGGGGAGGGGAAGGAGTAAAAAGAGTTAGTAGGAAGGAAGCAAATCATGAGAGACTCTTGAATACTGAAAACAAACTGAAGGCTGAAGAGGGAGGGGGAGGGAGGCAGGGAATGATGGTCGTGGAGGAGGGCACTTGTGGGAAAGAGCACTGGGTGTTATATGAAAACCAATTTGACAATAAACTATATATTAAAAAACATCAATTTATCCCAATATAATCTGTAGGTTAGATACAGTTCAAATAAAATTTCCAGCAATTTTAAACAAAAAAGAAAAAAAGGAAAAGAATGAATTTCTAGTATCTGAAACACTGCAAAGTCTAACTTGGTTGTAAGCAAAAGGATATAACACCAAATAAAAATACTAAAGACTGACTCTTTAGCAGGTGGTACTGGGAGAACTGGACAGCATTATGCAGAAGAATGAAACTAGACCACTTTCTTACACCATACACAAAAATTAACTCAAAATGGCTGAAGGACCTGAATGTGAGACAGGAAACCATCAAAACCCTTGAGGAGAAAGTAGGAAACAACCTCCTAGACCTTCACTGCAGCAATTTCCTACTCGACTTATCCCCAAAGGCAAGGGAAATGAAAGCAAAACTGAACTCTTGGGACCTCATCAAGATAAAAAGCTTCTGCACTGCAAAGGAAACAATCAACAAAACGAATAGGCAACTGACAGAATGGGAAAAGATAGTTGCAAATGACATATCAGATAAAGGGCTAGTATCCAAAATCTACAAGGAACTCACCAAACTCCACACCCCAAAAATAAATAACCCAGTGAAGAAATGGGCAGAAGACATAAACAGACACTTCTACAAAAAGGACATCCAGATGGCCTACAGGCACATGAAACAATACTCAACAGCACTCATTATCAGGGAAACACAAATCAAAACCACACTGAAATACCACCTCACACCAGTCAGAGTGGCTAAAATGAACAAATCAAGAGACTATAGATGCTGGTGAGGGTGTGGAGAGACGGGCACCCTCCTACACTATTGGTGGGAATGTAAACTGGTGCAGCCGCTCTGGAAAACAGTATGGAGGTTCCTCAAAAAACTATCCATAGAACTCCCTTATGACCCAGCAATAGCATTGCTGGGGATTTACCCAAGAGAGACAGAAATGCTGATGCATAGGAGCACATGTACTCCAATGTTCATAGCAGCAATGTCAACAATAGCCACAACATGGATCAAGCCTAAATGTCCATCACCTGAGGAGTGGATCAAGAAGATGTGGTGATGTGGTATACATACACAATGGAGTACTACATGGTAATGAGAAAGAATGAAATCTGGCCATTTGTAGGAAAGTGGATGAACCTCGAGGGTGCCATGCTAAGCGAAATAAGTCAGGCGGAGAAGGACAGATACCATATGTCTGCACTCATAGGTCTAACAGGAGAATAGGAGAAACTTACTAAAGGACCAGGGGGGAGGGGAAGAGGGAAAGAGGGTTGGGGAGAAAGAGGGACGCAAAACTTGAGAGACGACTGAATACTGAAAATGAGCTGAGGGTTGACGGGGGTGGGTTTGGAAAAGAGGTGGTAGTGATGGAGGAGGGCACTTGTGGGGAAGAGCACTGGGTGTTGTATGGAAACCAATTTGACAATAAACTACTTAAAAAATAAAAAAATATGTTTGTGATAGACAGGATTCTAAAATGAAAAAAAGAAATACTTTTATGTTAAAATATAAAAATAATTATTAAACTAATAGGAGGAGAGGTGAATATAAAAGTGCATAGGTTAACATTAGAAGATATCTGGAATGAAATAAAAAAGTAGTGGGAAATGGAAGTGAAAACCATAATTTATTTAACATATAAACCGAGCACTTACTATGTTCTATGCACTAGAAGTTTGGCACTGACCAAAGGAAGGATGTGTTCACTTTCATGGGAATTACCTGTCAGGAAGAAAGATCAGTAATAACAAAATAATAAATAAAATTATATAAAACATACCATACTGATAAGTGCTTTGAAGAAAAAAAATGAAACAGATTAAGGGGATAGATGAGGACAAGTGCCATTTAAGATAGGGTGATCAAGGGATGTTCTTGGAGATGCTATCATTTTAGCAAGGGCTGGAATTGAGAGTTGAGCCCTGAAAACATCTGCAAGGAGAGTTTTCTAACTTGTGGTTTTGTCATTGTTTTTAGAATTTTCAAAGAACAACAGAAAAACCAGTGTGGCAAGAGTTGAGGAAGAAGAATGATGGAATATACATGATGAGAGCCGGCTGAGGTTCAGATGATTTAGGCCATGATAGATAGGCCAAGAATTTAGGAAGGTTATGAGCAGATTAGTGACATAATAGACATTTTGCTTTAAAAAGAATCACCCTCGTGCTGTGTGATAAATAGACTTCAATGATGTAATAGTGTAAGTGGTGAGGAGAGTTAGAGCCTATTGAGCTAAAGCATAGAAGAGATGAAAGTGGTTTGGAGTTGGGTCTTGGTGGTAGGGATTAGAATTGGTAAAAATTTGGGATCTACTTTGAACATATAGCTAGTAGTATTCCTAATGGTTTGCAAGGAGAAATAAGAAAAAAAGAGCAGACAACTCAGGGAAGGTGCCCTGAATTTTGAGCTGAACATCTTGTGAACTGATTGATAGTGGTGTTCAATGAGATGGAGGTCACTGCAGAAGAAAGAGATTTGGGGGCAAAAATCAAATGTTAAGGTTGAAATGCCCATGTGTTATCCAACATATCCACCAAAAATTCCAGTAAGCACTTGGACATCCAAGTCTAGATTTCAGCAGAAAGGTTTGTTCTATAAACCAAAATTTCACCATCATCAGAGAATAGAGGTTATTGAAAACCAGAAGAACGAATTAGGTCACCAAAGCAGCTGATATATATATATAGAAAAAAGGAGGTCTCAGAATTTAGCCCTGAGCCTTCAGGCACTCAACAGTCTCCCATTGGCAAAATACACCAGTAACAGAGACTGAGAAGGAGCAATATTGGGACTGAAGAACTAGAAGAGTACAGTGTCCTGGAAACCAAGGATGGAATGTACTTAAGAAAAAAAAAACTGTTCTAAAGAAATGCTTCTAAAGAAATAATCTGTGAACAAATGTCCATTGAATTTGACAGTGAGGAAGTCATTGGTGACTTTGACAAGATCTTGACTTGATTTTCAGTGGGATGATGGGGAATAATGCTTGGTTACAGTGGGTTCAAGAAGAATGGGAGATGAGAAGTAGAGATTTCAAAGTATTTTTCTCCTAAACAGAAAAAATGGCAGCCATTACTGCCAAAGTAAGATCAAAGTCAGTATCTCTATCCATCCATCTATCTATCTATCTATCTATCTATCTATCTATCTATCTATCTATCTATCATCTATCTATCTATCATCTATCTATCTATCTAATTATCTGTCTATTGAGAAAAGATAACTGATGATAAAGAAGAAAAGAGGAACAGCTGCATAAACAAAATCTCTGAAAAGGCAATAAAGGGTGGAATTCATATTAATTAGATAAAGATGTTTACTTAAGAAAAAATATACTTTCATTACAGAAGTCACATATGCCTTAAGGTAAAAAAAAACCCCTCCATTTTACTTTAATATTAAGGAGATGATATATTGCTATTTTAGAGATATCTTAATGAGAAAATTTCCGGAAAGTGTGAATTAAAGGTTATTAGAATCAGTGTCTTTTTGTCAATGTCTTATGGTAGATAAAGACAACTAATATAGCTTTAAAAGAAAATAAATTCTGTAATGGTTACGTTTGCCCTTTGGGTTTTACAAAAATATTAATTTAGTGGGATGGAGGTTGCAAACAGGTAGAAAAATGAAACATGGGGTAATACTTCATTTCCAAATGAAAGTGTTAACAGCTTGTTCAGAATTTAATATTCAGTATTCTCCAGGATGTCTTTCAAACTTCAAAGTGAGACCTACTTATGTTGTAGTTTGTGTGAAAACTTGACTAAAGTAGAATAGCTGATATTATGAAATTCAACATATGTTAAATTACCATAATAAGAGATCAGTTTAGGGCAAGGGGCTGTTTGCTATATGAGATTTTTGTGTAATTGTTTTGACTCTGCCCATGACAATTCTGAATTTCTCTCTGATGTGTTCTTTCTTCTGCCAGTGCAGCAATGGAAAGCATATGGTAGTTTTTCTTTTTAGGTCTATATTTTTATAATCTTTGTCACATTTTAGGCATAACAAGTAAGTTGAAAATCTGCTTCTTTCCCTCTATCAAACATGAACTTCTGGTTGAAAATCTAGGTAGATGAAGAAATGGAGTTGCTTTATGTTTCAAAGAATACAGGTTACATGAACCATGACTAAAGCTCTGAATTCTTACAGAGAGAATAAATGGAACACCGTTGTTGTCATGACCTCAAATCAGTATTAGTAGAGTTGCCTCTGTGTGAACGCATGGATGTTTGGGGCCTAAAAATAGTTACTTCTTAATTGTTAGTTGTTGCTTCAAGCCTTCTAAATCCAAATACAAACATTGTGGATTCTTATTGCCTACAGATGGATTACTATACAGTTTACCATTTTATTTTACTTTGATATTAGGAAAAATAGAAAATTATAAAAATAATAGAAGGAAAGAAAAAGGGAAGGGAAGAGAAACAAAGAGAAGGGAAAGGAATACCCAGTTTGGGGGAAATGGTTTAAAAATACTGAAAAGTGCTATTAAGATTACTGATGTCTTAAAAATGCTTCCCTAGTCAACAGCCTTCAAGTAGTAGGAGAAGTTGAATCCACCAGAAAGACAGAAAGTAGAATATTTACCCCTCAGCACACTTGCTAAGGACATCATTTCCTTAGCAGAAACTGAAAGCATTCCAAAGAAGGCTCTTTTGTCCCTAACAGTATGACACCAGTTGACATTTCTTTTCTTTGCAGGACACTGTATCCAATCTCTCCCACTGTTTCCAAGTGTCAGATTTGCAGCCATATTTAACTGTGCCCCAAAGACTTAATAATTCAGAGCAAAGTACTTGTCTTATTTTGCCTAAATTGTCTCTTCTATAAAATTGGGAAAATATCAGTTTCTACCTCAAAATATTATTATGAATATTAAAGAAAGTGTTTTAAATTGTATCTATCATATCTTAAATGCTCAATACACATTAATTATTGTTAATACTACTCTTAGTCCTACAATGACAAAGAAGAGACATTCCTTATCACTCTTTTTCAAAAGTGAAACTAACTCAAAATTTGCCCTGGTTTTTGAGCCAGAAATCAGTATTGTCCTCTTTATCCAATATAAAATCTAAACTACTTCTTAGCACTTCTATAAGGCAGTGTTAAATTTTCTTATTTTCTTTAGACAATGGCACTTGATAAGCTTCAACAGAGTTTATGTATTAAATATAAAGTTCTAGAATCAGTATGAGGCCTTTCTTTTTTTGGATATTTTTATACACTTCTGTCCTAGCATTTGGGTTTAACAAATGCTTTGGGAATATAAGTGGTGTATTACACATAAATAGAAACTTTGAAATCACAAATAGTTTGTTGGCAACCACATTTTTTCAATAATTTTGTTTTACAAGAAACATATATGTATATGTATGTATGCAAACATATATATGTATATATATGTATATATTTATACACACAAACTTATTTTGTTCCATATAATTTCTGTGACAAGATGATTAGAATTTTCTCTGCAAATCTGCTTCTTTTGAGTAAGAGTTTTTCTTTTAAACCCACTAACTCCCAGAATATTATTCCTTTTCCCAGTATGCCTCTGTCAACTTTTTTCTTCTTTCATTTCTCCTTTTATTCAGACTTTAAGAATGTGAAAATAGCTGATTAACCTATTGACTATATCTGCTATGGAACGAGCTAGGAAAAATGATGATGGCTGTACACTATGCTCCCTTTACACATGTAAAAGAATGAACTCAGGAGCCAAACTGAGGCTAAAACCCATAAAGATTAACAGTAAGTTATACAAGTGTCTACACTTACAGAATTAATTAAAATCTTAATTTAATATAACCATTATTGCCTGTCAGAAGAAATAATGTACTTCAAAATTCTTTCATTTGGAGTTTATCCTCAATCAATATTTACACAGAATTCCAGTCTTCCAGAAGGAATATTCAACCTAATGAATAGTAATCATTCATACTGGGTATACTGACTACACCAGGTAATTAATTTGCTAATAATTGTTTCATTGTGGGAGACAAAAGAGACTAATGATTAAGAGTCTACAGATTTGGATTCCAACTTCTATTTTCAATTCCAAAGCCATAGTTTACTGTATGACTCTATTAATTCCTCTATCAAATGGAGATAATACGATTACCTCTACCTCATGGACTGTTGTCAGTATGAAATGAGAAGACACACATTAAGTACCTACACATAATAATGGGCCATCAATAAATACCCATAATATTATTAACATGGATGTATGCTAGGCTAAGCCACAAGTAACTACTGTTTTTGCCAATGTCTGTCATATATTGAAAGTTTCATGTTGTTCAATCTAATAAATGCACACAAACCCAAATTTCTAGAACCTTTGAAAGAAATCCCATAAATGTTAGCAATAGGAACATGTTTCCAGAAGGACAAATGATGAACAAATAAGCCAAACTAAAAAAAAATAATAATAATCAGGCTACTGCCAGGATATATTAAACAGTCAAGCATAAATTTTTCCTTTCTCTTATACTCATGTATTAAGCAATGAATAATGACCATTCAAAATGAGACACTTTATGAACTTGAACTTTCTGAACTATAAATAATCATATGTTTAAAATACATGTAGGATGAAGTATATTCCCATGTACTTATATTCTTTGAAAAATGATAATCAGTATAGGATACTATCTTAGGTAATCAATACCTGAAATTAACACTTGAAGACCTCTTTAAAATTTTGTGTTCCCATAAGCTCACATATATATGTGTAATGTGTGCATATGGATTATATTAATGCTAACACAAGTTAACGCATTGTGCATTTCAATTCATGTATTAATTCTACAGATCCATGTTCCTGTCAGTAGCATCAGGTCCGGTGTCAGGCACTGGGGACACAAGGAGGAATGAAACAGGCAGGGTCTCTGCTCTCAAGTAGACACAGACCCTGGAACATCTGGATTCCAAAACAGAGAATCAAAAATTCTTCAAATACCAAAATTAGTATTCCTTTTCTCACTGTAAGCATTTAGGAAGGCCAGAGTTGTTGATATTTCTGAAAACAAGAAAGCAAATTGTTCTTATGGAGAAGATTATCCGTCTTCATTTATGAGTCACATCACATATTAAGAACCACAAAATCTCTTATTTGACTTGAAGAGTTAGAAAGCTAACAACAAAATTGGAAAATGGAAGAATAATAGGTGAATCACAAACCTGCTTAAAGAACTCTGAATGTTATATGACAGTTCATTTCTTCAATGGCTTCTTCTCTAAAGAGAAATATTTCCCAATTTTAAGAAAATCAAGCATTTATAAATATTCAAAAGGTGACATTCTTTCCGTGTGGCATATATAATTCATGATTTTCTCCATGCTGCCATTATACAGGTAAAAAAATAAGTACATTGAGAGGATGCTAACTATCCATTTGAATTTAAAAGCTTACTTTTCCAGTAGCAAATGAGTAGCCAAAAAAAGCATGTGTGTACATTTGTCATATGTATATTAACAGACCTCTACATAAATATTTTCTATGAGAAAACAACTAAGACATTTTCAATGTTAGCATCATAAAATCTTAATGAATTTTTCATGACTGAAAGAGTGTAGAGGTTTGTAATATGAATTAGAAATCTTAGGAAGGGTAGAAAATGTCTCTCAATCCAATCTTTGAACCATGAGGGAAAAAGATGAAGATTTCAGGGAAAAGGAGTCACCTTTCCTGAACTCAGAAAGCAGCTTATACACTAAATTGCCAGGATACTACACACATGGGCATTTCTTCATTATTCCACTGATAATTTAAGAATTCTTTTGGGAAATATGTATTTTAAGAAATAACATTGTTAAAAGCCAAAGATATATGTAACAGGATTAAATAGAACATTACCGGGTAAGCCAAATAATCTGGACACCTGTAAACTGATAAAAATGATCAACAATTATCCAAAAATACTATCATTATCAGATATTTTATAAATATTTTGTCAAGATGAGTAGATGTTAAGCTGGATTCTCATAGCTATGTTTATTAAAAACACCAACCAATTCTCAGAAAAACATAGATTATTGCTCTCTAAAGACTTCTATATCTTTGTAAAAGCCTTTCTGCTGTTTGAAGTCAGGGAAACAGGCAAGAAGAGAAAAAGATAGTCTTTTTCAGCTTACTCTTCCTAACTGAAAAAGATTAAAGGAGGGCACTTTTCAGGATGAGCACTGGGTATCATATGTTAAGGGATGAATCACTGAGTTCTACTCCTGAAGCCACGACAACACTGCATGTTAACTAACTTGAAAATAAATTAATAATAAAGAAGAAAAAAAAGATTATAAAGCCTTACTGGATCTATCTGCCAATGTCAATATACCTTGTACTCAAGTTTAACTACAGAGATTATTTCTTTTCTTTTTTAAAATTTTTTAAACATTTATTCATTTTTGAGAGAGAGAGAGAGAGAGAGAGACAAAGTGTGAGCAGGGAGAGGGTGGGGGGAAAGTGTATAGAGAGTCGAAGACACAGTATCAGAAGCAGGCTTCAGGCTCTGTCAGCACAGAGCCTGACACGGGACTCAAACTCACTGACTGCAAGACTATGACCTGAGATGAAGTCGGACGCTTAACCAACTGAGCCACCCAGGTGCTCCCAGAGATTATATCAAAACAATTGAATACTTGACCAAATTTTGGAGATAGTAACCAAGATTTTATGATACTAGGTTTTGACAGAGATATCTCATAGGCTTAGCAATTTCAAATATGCGTCGTGCTTCTTGGAGTAATGTAAGTAGACTCACCTTCCAGCCTCAAGAAAGTCTAAGAACCTAGGGTCACTCTTTTGAATGATGTTGTGTGTTTTTCAGAGATATCTCAGTCTTTCATTTTTGTTCCCAAGGTATTAAAATTAATTTAGTATTTTCATTTTTTAGTCTTCATTATCACTGTCTAAAGACTTCAGATTTTCCCCTGCAGCACTATATTGTGAGGCCTCATGTCAAACATTATACTGAGGTTGTACCTTAGCTCTTGAGAGCCTGTCTTCTGGTTCTCACACTATTCCATGTTATATTATCAGATTGTATTGAACTTAATTTTATCTGAATATCTGAACTTAATTATGTTAATATTTATGTAGTCATTCCTTGGCCCATGTCAGGAGTTTGGTTGAAAATTACTTGTTCATTTATGGTGAGAATTTATGGTCTGAGGTGGGAGATACATCCCTAATAAATTTTATTCTACATTCTAAAACAGTCTCAAATTGAAATTACATTGGTCAGGCAGGTTGCTATAAAGGAAAAATATCTACTCTTTTACCTTCAGAATGGAGTTTAATCAGTTTAGAGATTGGAATGCGGTCTGCTGTAGTCTGTTAATGCTTCTTTATAATTTGCACTGATTAAGATGTTTTACATATATAAAAAGTTGTAAAGTCATTTTTATTGTGCAGAATGGCTTTTGCGAGGTGAAGTGATTTACTGAGAAAATATGGCTTAATGAGAGTTTGGAAAAAGTTAATATTGGAAGCTCTTGTCAAACAATAAATCTTCTGTGTATGGGGCAGGATGAAGACTTTAGGTTGCTCTTTGATTAAACTGTATGCACATATAGGGAAAATATTCTTAAAAAAAGAACATGAGAATGACACAGATCACTTGGAAAATGTAAGAAGACTAGATAGCTTCTAACTCTAAATTTTGGACAATAGAAATGTAAATGACTGGTTCTTAATAATCTAAGGTAAATTATAGATATTTTTACCTTTTTCCTTCTTTTTTTCTGTCTTTCTTACTTTTCCCTTTTCTTTCCTTTCTTCCCTTTTTAAATGTGAGAATTAAAAAAAAAAAGATGGTGTAAAGTACCCACAGCAGACATAAAAGCACAAAAGCAGAAGAGATCAAGAATCTTTAGGAATTTCTAAACATTTAGAGGAGGGAGTCTTTACTATCCATAACTGTACAAATAAGAAAACAAGCTTACTTTAGGCTTATGCCTATAAACTAGAAGAAGTTGAAATGTGGTTTAACCAAAGTCAAGAATAGACTAAAATATACAGTATGTTTTTAAAATGTAAAAGCAAAAAATAAAATAAAATAAAATAATAAAATAAAATAAAATGCAAAAGCAACACCCCTTTATTACAATCTTTACCAGCTTATTTCTTGCGCATCATGGTGGCATAAGCTGGAAGCCACTGCTGCAGTATGGATGCCCACATATCCACGTGAGACTGGGGGAGAGTGCTCCCAGAAAATGGTGTGGTAGTATGAAAAAAGAGACAGGGTCAAGACAGAAACAATTGTATCCCATAAAGCAAGCAACAGAAGACCAGAGTAACTTTTCATTATCCATCACTTAACCAACTGATATCAGTTACAAAAACATTGTTTAAAAGGTCTGAATTAAAATGCAGTTGAACTTGCTTCAATTATGGTTTCTTATTCCATGAGAGCCATATAAGGGTGGGTGTTCTCATGCCACCCAAGAGTGGGATACCAATAATGGCACAGTGAAAACCATCTACCCCTGTTTAGGAAATAAGGTGGATACATTGTAGACAATTAAAAAAAATAATAACATCAAACAAAAGTCTGTCTTTTTATTACCACCCTGCTTGGGTAATTCTCAGCAATTTCCATGATGAAATATTCCTCCCTGAACACATCTTTTGGTTGACTAAGTTCCAAATAATTGCTACAATCACTACCAAGTTTTCATGATTTTATCTATGCTCCAAATTAACACATGTGTATTATAGATCTTTTAATGACATAGTATTCTATATAGAAATTAATTCTGACAATTCCTCATTATACAATTGGCCTCTGGCCCATGTGAACTCAGCTATATGCATTTCTTTTGAAAATGAGTTCCCAATGATGCAGAATTGTTCAAACTCTCTTGGGTCACATTTTGTGACTTTATCCTAGTGGTAATACATAGTCCTTAGTTTACACAGAAATTCAAATAAATAATAATGGCACAATAATTATAAAAATAAGGAAACCATGCTTGAGTTATTTGAATTGTCATTTTATGTGACTACCTGACTTTACAAACTATGAAGCAGAGAAATACAAAATGTCATATTTTTGTTTGGTAAGTGCACATTTTGTCTCATATATTAGCTAATGAATTTAAATAAAGTTCGAATTTACTGTTCTTTCCAAGAATTTAATTATCTTAAAATTAAAGAGTGAATTGATAAAAGGACTGTAATTGATTATTGCATAAATCTTATTGAAAATAATTTTGTCAGAGAATGAGATGTTAAAAAACTGATCCACATCAATGCTTTAAATACTCTAGATATGCCATTGAGATGGAGTACCTGAGTCCAGATCCCAGTCTAGCTAATACTGTCTTTGTGATTTTAGATCAGAGATTAAGTTTCTTTATGAGTAATAGGGGGAATAAAAAAATCTTAATGCCATAATTTGGCTATTGTAAAAAATGCTACAATAGAAACAGGGGTTCAAAAATCTTTTCGAATTAGTGTTTTCCTCATTCTATGAGAAAATAAATACCTAGTAGCAGAATTACTGGATCATGTGGTAGTTCTATTTTTAATTTTTTAAGTTAATTTTTATTTATTTATTTATTTTTTTAGTGCAAAAAGGTGGTTTTATTAAAGCATGGGGACAGGACCCATTAACAGAAAGAGCTGCTCTGAGGTTGTGATGGGTGACCGATTATATACCTTTACATTGGGAGGGGTTAGGGCCAGTCTACCTCTCTAAGGAATTTTATTTTGTTTTTATTTTTTAAGTAGTTTATTGTCAAATTGGTTTCCATACAACACCCAGTGCTCTTCCCCACAAGTGCCCTCCTCCATCACTACCACCTCTTTTCCAAACCCACCCCCGTCAACCCTCAGTTCATTTTCAGTATTCAGTCGTCTCTCAAGTTTTGCGTCCCTCTCTCTCCCCAACTTTCTTTCCCTCTTCCCCTCCCCCTGGTCCTCCATTAGGTTTTTCCTGTTCTCCTGTTAGACCTATGAGTGCAAACATATGGTATCTGTCCTTCTCCGCCTCACTTATTTCGCTTAGCATGACACCTTCGAGGTCCATCCACTTTCCTACAAATGGCCAGATTTCATTCTTTCTCATTGCCATGTAGTACTCCATTGTGTATATATACCACATCACCACATCTTCTTGATCCACTCATCAGGTGATGGACATTTAGGCTCTTTCCATGTTGTGGCTATTGTTGACATTGCTGCTATGAACATTGGGGTACATGTGCTCCTATGCATCAGCACTTCTGTGACCCTTGGGTAAATCCCTAGCAGTGCTATTACTGGGTCATAAGGGAGTTCTATGGATAGTTTTTTTATTTGTTTTGAGGGAGGGCCAGAGACGGCAGAGAGAGAAAGAATCCCAAGAAGGCTCTATGCTGTCAGTGCAGAACCTGATGCAGGGCTTGGTCTCATGAACCACAAGATCATGACCTGAGCTAAAATCAAGAGCTGGGAGCTTAACCTACTGAGCCACCCAGGAGCCACTTTAATTTTTTGAGGCACTTCCACACTGTTTTCCACAATGATTGTACCAATTTAGATTCCCACCAATAGTGTATGATGGTTTCTTTTTCTCCATATTCTTGCCAACACTTATTTTTTTCTTGTCTTTTTGATTCTAGCCATTTTACAGGTCTACAGTGATATCTCATTGTGGTTTTGATTTGCATTCTCAGATGACAAGTTATGTTGAGCATCTTTTTATGTGTGTGCTGGCCATCTGTATGTCTTCTTTGGAAAATGTCTATCAGGTCTTCTGCCCACTTTTAAATGGATTATTTGGGGGGTTTTGGTGTTTGGTTTTGTAAGTTCTTTATATATTTTGGACTTTAGCCCCTTATTGGATATTTCATTTGTAAATATCTTATCCTATTCAGGAGGTTGCTTTTGTTTTATTGATGATTTCCTTAGCTGGGCAAAAGCTTTATTTGGTCTAGTCCCAATAGCTTCTTTTAGCTTTGTTTCCCTTGCTTGAAGAGACTGGTTTAGAAAAATGCTGCCAAGGTCCATGTCAGAAGAATTACTTCCTGTTTTTTTCTAGGAATTTTATGGCTTCATGTCTGCAATAGGACTTTGGACTAGGATATTCCAAACTCCAAAATGTGCATTCTTACTATATTTGTATAATTTTTACACAAAATGTGCATACTTACTATATTTGTAAAATTCTTATACAAATTTTATTCAGTTTCTAAAGGAGCTTCCTGTCTGGTAAAAGCAACAATTTATGCAGACAAGTAAAACCACATAGTTATTTAAGTATTCTTGTATAGCCTCACTTTCTAGAAATGTCAAAACTAATGAATCTGCTCAGTTGTAATGGTCATTTAAACCTTAATTTTTGAAGACCCATTACCCTATCTAGTTTTCATTACTTTCAGTTTCCTCTGTTTGAGGAATGTTTGACTTCTAGCAGTGGTTTTACACAGACATGTATATAAATTAAGCCAAGTCCATTGAAGAAGTAATACATGAGAATATTAGAGAAAAATTCCAAATATATAACAATATTTATTTGTATCAGTCAATATTGATCATTCACAAATATGCTGTATTCTGTACCTAATATTTGTTTAAAGTTTATTTATTCATTTATTTTTGAGAGAGAGAGAGAGAGAGAGAGAGAGAGAGAGAATCCCAAGCAGGCTCTGCAGTGCCAGTGTGGAGCCCAATGCAGGGCTCAAGCCTACACACTGTGAGATCATGAGAGCCAAATTGAGTCAGACACCTAACTGACTGAGTCACCCAGGTTCCCAAATCTATACCTGATCTTACATTGTATATTCCTCCCTCAATATATCTACAGCAAGTGTCACACACTTTCTCCCACATTTGTCCTTTACTAACCTCATTTTCTTCTCATTCCTATCATGGAAAAACAAAGATAGCTGTGAAATGCTTTTTATAGTAGAAATGCTTATTAGAAAGTCAGAATATTGATAGGGTATAATAGTAATTACTTTCATATTGATTACAAGGGCAATAGCGAAAAGTGAAGGGGCAGCATATTTATAAAGGTGATGACAAAACAGATTAGAAACTGTAGAGGAAACAGTCAATATTCATTGGCTCTCTGGGTTTATCCTGGGAAATCATCCAAACATACTTTAAAATTCTGTTGGAGTTGGAAAACCTATCACACCTGCAGTGATCAATAGCATTCAGGGTGAAAAAAAATGAAAAGGGTCTGAAAAGAGAAATGATGAGAGTAACAGTGACCTGTTTCAGAGCCAATCCAAGGCCTCAACTCTGTCCTCATCCTTTCTGACCTCTCAACCGTGACTCAAAGAGTTGACCACTCTGTCTCCATCATCTCTTAGCTGTGGAGACAAGCTCCACTCACTACCAAAACTTTCTGCATGCTTTCCTCAATGTTTTCTTTGTTCTTGTGCTGTAGTTCACTGTCAGACTCTCTGCTCTTCTTCCTTCTTCCTTCCTTTCCTTTCTTTTCCTTCCCTTTTCTTTCCTTTCCCTTCCTTTCCTTTCCTTTCCTTTCCTTTCCTTCCTTCCTTCCTCTCTTTCTTTCTCTCTTTCTTTCTTTTATTTTAGAGAGACCGAGCACAAGTGGGGGAGAGGGAGATAGAAAGAGAATCTCAAATGGGCTTCACACTCCACAGAGAGCCTGACACAGGGCTTGATTCCAGGACATTGGGATTATGACCCGAGCCAAAATCAAGAGTTGGACACTCAACTGACTGAGCCACTCAGGTGCCCTGAAATTTCTTTAAATAGGGGGGAGCCACTGGACAGTGATCAACTTATACTACTTGCCTTTGGTCATCTTTTTACTTTGCAGATTAATACAAGCTTTAAAAAAATTGAGGTTATATTTCCCCTTCTTCCCAAACACTCAACTATTCCATCACTGTCAAAAGTAGCATCCTCTTTTCAGATATCAATGATGAAAATTACAAATCTTCATAGTAAGGATGAGGATGATTCACAACCTCCATTGTATGCCTTCCCTCACAGGTACCCTCAGCAAGGGAGACTATCTCAAGGAATCAAACTGTAGAGGGAGACAGATACATTTCCTAACGTGCAGTTGTCCTTATAACTGGCCAGAAAAATACTGATGATTCTTCTTTTCTACTCTCTGAAACTTTCTCTGTGCTACATATACTTCTTCCATTATGATCCCATAATTCATTTCACCTACTAAATCCAGATACTCCTACAGACATGGTGACTTTGGCTTTCTTTTTGGATTCCTTTGGCTTATAAATGTCATAACAATATTATTAAGTTTAAACTGAGAGAACAAGGAAGTGTGGTTGCAGTATTTCATAAGAATAATGTGGAATGTGAGATGGTATGTCTCCCCAAATAGGTAGCTTAGAGTATAGACAATTTTTTCCTCTTTCTCCAAGAAAACTGCCATTTTATAAGGATGAAAGAGTTCAGAGCTATGAGGTTTGAAATGACCTAATCCGAATATGATATTTTAAAAATGAATAGAGTGCCTGGGTGGTTCAGTCAGTTAAGCAACTGACTCTGGATTTTGGCTCAGGTCATGATCTCACGGCTGTATGATCAAGCCGTGCACTGAACTCCATGCTGAGCGTGAAGCCTGCTTGGGAATCTCTGTCTCTTTCTCTCTCTGTCCCCTTCTGTCTTATGCATGCACTCTTTCTCACAAAATAAATAAACTTTAAAGATTTTAAAAAATAAATTAAAAATGAGTACATTGAGGCCAAGAGAAGTTAAGTAATCTGCCTAGAGTTATACAGCTTATTTGGGACTAGGGAGGATTTGCAAAAGGGAGGGTCCATCAAATTTTATTTCTATTGTACTACATGACTGACCCTGTTCAAAATTCTGCTAACTTCAGTCCATTTTTGAAACTGTTTCCAGGTATCTACACCCAAATCAATCAATGTTGATCACAATCCTATTCCTGGTTGTTGAATATTTATTGATTAGAGTTAAACTTATGGGTTGTTTTTCATAAAAAATGCACACCAATGGTTTCGATTTTTATAAGGAGTACATATTTTTCTATTAAGATTTAGAAGAAATTATATCTTGTTTTCTTTCTTCCACATATTATATTACAAATATCTCAAGCTGCAGAGATACCTGCTTCCAGCAACTTCTGGGCACTACTCTGAAATAACCGATGTGTACAATCATTAAATACTGAGGTTTGACTTATAAGAATTTTCTGTGTGCCTTCCTCTGTCTAATGATATTAAGACAGAGTTCCCAATTTGTACCTTCGGTGATTTACTGTTCCTGTTCCAACGGTAATGATGGAAAATGCTTTTCCACTATCACTTAATTAGCCCAGAATCCTAGTAGAAATTAGTCTTTAAAATGTACCAGCAGAGAAAAGATTGAGAGCAGCTATAAAGAACTTTGTACCAAGACTGGACAACTTTAATAGCACAGCACTGGTATTAAACACTATCAATAATGGGAGGATTTCTTTACTGTAAAAGAGTTAGAAGCAGACGTCCTATGCTCTTTGAGGCTTGCACTCCCTATCTGTATAATCAAGATGCTGGGCCAACACATTTGAAACATTCATCCCCAAAAGGATATCCTAAAAGAAAGTGGCCCTTACGATGCATAGCATGTGGACAAATTGCCTAAAAAGAATGAGAAGTAATTCCAAAACAAAGCAGTAAATCTGAACTTCCTTAACTACATATAGCTTGTCATACCACAGCTTAATTCTTCTAAGTCCTCATGCACTCAGTAAATTAATCTCTTAACAAATATCAAGCATATTTGGGATTATTCTCCTGCATTTCATATAGTAAATATTAACTCATCTGGAATGATTGAGAAATTATGGTAACAGCTCAGTACTGATGCATTATTAAAGTTAAACAGAAATTCGCAATATTTAAAGACTCACAGTACCATATAATACCAAATATTGAAACCATAGTGTATATGAAAGAGATACTATCATATGCTATAGAACTGCATAGTGATTTTGAGGCATAGTATACAAAAACCTGATGAATTTTGGTTCCTTTGAACTTTTCCAGCTGACCATATAAGTGAAGATACCTATAAGAAGTGAATAATTGTAAGCAAGTAAAACAGGATTTGTGTTTTTGTATGGCAGTCAAAATGTGTTGAGTCCTTTGTAAAAAATATATATATATATGGTTCTGTCATAATGTTCTTTAGTTTTCTCGTTAGAACAGTGAAAAATTAGAGACAAGCACTGAAGAGCACACAAATCAGAAAGATGTAGTCTATCAATTACATCTCTGCTTCTCAGACATGTAAATAGAAACATACCAACAAAATTGCAATACCAGATTCATCATAATGCTTCAATGTTGACTTTTAACAAATCTGAAAGTTAGTCAGGATTAATTCAAATGTAAGAATGAACAAGCTATGCAGCTAAACTGAAATGAAAATACTTTTATCACAGCATATTGAAATAGAGGGGGTTAATTTTTTAAATTATATTAATATCTGATTCACAGAGAACCTGAGAAAACAAAATGATTAATGATTACTTTTCTTTAAATAAACTGAATACATTTTTGAAATAAGTCTATGAAAACCAAAGAAAAAGTAAATATATTTCTGACTAAACTTTGCATGTATACTGAGACAAATCAATTTAAAAATCTGTATTATAAAAAAATCTTTATTATAGAGCAGAGTGATTACTCTCTTTATCTAGAAAGGGAATTATGCCAGATGGTAAGAAATGAATTCCAGTGTACTTGCTGGATTTCAAGAATAAAAGATATTTTTAGTCTGAGAGTATTTTATAAAACCTGATATGAAGAGCAATGTTTTTTCTTTACTAGTCAGTCATTTCAACACCTAAAATTTTACAATTTGACGTATTTTGACATTTGTTTATAAGATATTTTGGCACTTGTTTATTTTATAGCAGTGAAAGAACATCACATTACCTAAAGTTTTCCATTTAACTTACGACTGGAGAGATAACCATTAAAAATATTATGCATGGCTATGTATTGGACTTGATTTTACAAAACAATTTTCTCTTGCATTTCTTTCATTTAAAAATGAGAAATCTCATTCTTCCTGAAATCCTGCCATTAAACAGAAGAGAAAACTGGAACTTTCTGTTAGCTAATGGGTTTGCTTTTTATTTCATTAGAAAAAAAAAAAAGAGGAAAACTTCCATAGAGTTCCATACCATTTCACATTTACCCACTTATGAGTGACTGCATCCACTTTCTTTGTCTTCCTATGAATGAGTCATATAGGCTCTGTCCAAAGCCATTTTCTCTCCTGGTACAGTAAATCATATTCTCTCTCACATATTCACATCCCTTACTCACGCATTTGTCATCTCTCTTCAACATCATCAACTTTTTGTTTTCTACATGTGCATTTCTGTCAACACAAAAACAGTATCAATGTGATGTAACTTATTCTGCCTAAAATGAAACAAACAACACTTTACTCCATTTCCTGCTTCATCCTCAACCTACATCATTTCTTTGCCATGCAGCAAAATTCCTTGACAAAGATGTTTATATTTGCTCTCTCCAATGCCTGTCCTTCTAAGCCACTCAAACTTACACCTCTACCAAAACTGCTCTTGTCAGGATCATCAAGAACACATTTGTTGCTTAGCTTAAGCAACCTGTTAGATGGCTTTATTTATGAAGTTAGGAAATAATCACCTAGTATGGTTACATGGCATTTCCAAACATATAACACCAGGACTGTTTATTCTCACTTAAATATTCCACAGACTTAAACCATATAAATTGCATAACTTCAATAAAAATTGAGATTTAAAAATATTTCATATACCTAACAATGCTTCTCTGCTTTGAAATTAATTTCTTCACCACATATTGGTCTCACTGATAAACTGTGTTCTATAAGGTTAAAATCATAGAGTGGGAAGTATCTATAATGTTTAATATTTCTCAAATACTTGGCTAACCTATGTGCTAAAAATTCCAGGGAGAGGAAATTCACATACCCAGTGATTGTAGCACTAAACTCAACTTTTAAAATTACTTAATCATTTAAACATTTTTATTTATATTGACCCCAAATCTACCTCCTATGGTATTCATCTAATAGTCCTGATTCTGCCCTCTGTGGTAAATAAATTGTATCTAATCTAAGATGAACAGTATCTGTCCCTTTTAGCACCACTTCTCATTCTTCTGCTAAGAGCAGACATTGCTAATTGATCAATGTACCCTTCCCTACTGATCTAGCAGTGGCCTCAGAATCACTCCCAACATAGTATTCTTGGCTATCACTACAAATCAACACAAGATGAACTTAATTCTTCTAAATTAAAAAAAAAACACTTATTGAGTGCTACTATGTTTCAGTACTCAAGGAATTCAGTCTATATTTGTTTGCAGATGATCACAAAACGATCTCATAAATAGTATATTAAAAGGAAGTACAGAATCCTATGAAAGCAAGAAAAAGGGCACCTGGCTCAGATTAAAAAGGATAAGGAAGATTTGCCTTTTTGTTAATAGCCCTTTAGTTGGATAAATATTATGCATCTCTTATTTCCTTTCTCCAGGCTAAATACTCTTGGTATCTTCAAGCCCATGCACTAAAAGAGAATGTTAAAGCATATTAGGAACATATTTCTAATCCTTTTCGATGAAGATACTTATGACTTGCACATAATTAACATTAGGAGATGGTTGAGAAACATCTGAGCAGCTCTAATGTGAAAGTATAAACCAAAAATCTAATGTGAAAGTATAAATCAAGTGTTCCTTCATCTATAATCAACAGAGAGATACTGGCAACTAGGCAACATATTAGTCAACTTAGCTCATGCAAGCTTTTTAAAATGTTTTTCTTAGACACACAGACATACAAACTAACAATGAAATCTAGTCAACCAAGAGATTGATCACAATAGCTCAATAAATAGAAAATAGTGATAAATCAAAAATGCCTAATGATGAGTACTGCATTTATTTAAAAATCAATATTAAGCATATGTGGGTTTTATAAAGTGATGATTTCCTCTTCCTTTGTAGCAGGGAGTCAGTGAATACTCTGCATAGTTGAAACAGTCAAAAACATATTAAGCACCTATGGTCATGACCATTTTAAATTTAGAGGTAAGCTTTTCTTTTTAGGAAGAAACATTCAAGTTCACCAATTCCTTCAGCTTTTTTTAAATATATATTTTAAAAATTTTTAAGTGTTTTTAGTTACTTATTTTTTATTTTTTAATTTTTAAGTGCTTATATATATTCTTTATTCATTTTACAAATATATGGTGAGCACTTCTGAGTCAGAAAAACTATTCTTTTTTCTAATTATTTTTTTAAATAGTTTATTGTTAAATTGGTTTCCATATAACACCCAGGGCTCTTCCCCACAAGTGCCCTCCTCCATTACCACCACCTCCCCTCCCCCTCCCCCTCCCTTCCCCTTCCTCTCCTCTTTCCCGCTCCCTCCCCCTCCCCTCCCTCTCCCCCTCCCCCTCCAGCCCTCGGTTCATTTTCAGTATTCAATAGTCTCTCAGGTTTTGCATCAATGAATGGATCAAGAAGATGTTTTTATTTATTTTTGAGAGAGAGACAGCATGAGCAGGGGAGGGTCAGAGAGAGAGGGAGACACAGAATCTGAAGACTGGCTCCAGGCTCTGAGCTAGCTGTCAGCACAGAGCCTGAAGTAGGGCTCAAACCAATGAACCATAAGATCATGACCTGAGCCGAAGTTGGACGCTTAACTGACTGAGCCACCCAGGTGCCCCAACCAATTCCTTCAGCTTTACTTCTGTTCCTTTTATTTCAGTTACATTGAAGTAAAAACGAAATCAATGTTTTCTATCTTTATATGAAAATATATTGTATCATCTCATTTTCAAAAGTCATTTCTTTCTAACTAGCCATCTAACTGTATCTCTGTTATTGAGAGATGTAGATGGAATACCTTCAGAGAAAATGGGTAATGATTATTGCTGGGAATTCAGCTTTTGGGTCTTTGAATTTTTTTATGCGTATACGTCATTAAGGAAACAACAAAGTAATTGTTTTAAAAAACAATACAGTTTAAAAGTCTGTATTTTTATTTTAGACCTATTTATTGTTATCTGAATATCTTCAGAATTCCCACATATAAAATAAAAATACTATATCTTACAGACTGTTGTTGAGTTTCAAACAAATGGATGTATACAAAATGCTCTCTGAACTGCTATATGTTTCCTATTCATACATACATATCACTTATATATGTTATACAATGTTGACAAAATTTTATATTAACCTAATATATATTAATATAATTATATACTATATAATAATATATAAATATAAAATGCTGATATTAATAGTATATGGGCCAATACACCTCAATATTAATCTCTCACAGCATATTAATGTAATCACCTTGACATAAGTAATCATAGACTAACGTAAAAAGAAAAATTAAATGAAAGTCATAAAACAAAGTTGGAATAACTGTTCTCAGGTAAAACAAGACAGATCCCACCTATCCATTATTCAAATACAATTATATTGTGATGTCTATTTTTCTTTAGTGACTAGTTATCACAATTAGGTATGTTGGGGGAGAAAATTCAAAAAGTATCAAGTAAGATTTAGTCTTTGGTAACAATTCTTCAATCTGAAAGGGCCTTCATTTTCCTATTACAGAAACTTATAGGATTATATTTTATCTTAGAAATACCATCCATTTTCAAACAGATTTTTTAAATAATAATTTTTAATTCTGAAGTGGTTCACCTGATTTTTTTGCTACTAGTTTATACAGGGACTATGGGGGGTATTTTTCTGCATCTCCTATGGTTGAAGTCCTATTCAAACCTCCTTGCAAACAAATCCATAATTATTAAGTACAAAATCATTGTATGTTATTAAGAGTTTTGATAAAACACTTCAGATAAAATATAAACAATATTTAGGTAGTTAAAGAAACAACAGAATCTGAACAGATAGGAAACCTTATCTAAGCAATAGAATTATTATGAAAACTAACACTTCTATTTTTTTAACTTTATTTTTTTCTATATAATATTCTCTGAAAGTGATGAGCTTTCCTCCTTCAGCCAAAGTTATGAAATATAATCCACCAATTACTGAGTTCAAACTAGTTTCAAAAGAAATGTTCAGCTTGCCCAAAAGAAAACCAGGTTAATATACCACCCATACTTATTGGACAATATTAACTCAAACTGCTGCAAAAATTCTGAACTCCGTTATGCATCTTGATTTATGTTGGATATAGGTAAACAACATCAGGACCTATAGATTCAAATGTGAAATCTCTAATAGTATAATTACTAGGAGCAACACACAGGGAACATACACCTGATTCATATAAGAACGTGTCAGGGAAAAGCAAACAATACGTATTACTTCATATGTTTTGATTTTTATGATTTTTTTTAGGAAACTGATGTGGTAGGTCAGTTGAGAGTATTTTAATCAATTGTTTGAGGACATAAAGAAAAGACAAAGACCTAAGAATCCTTTAACACTCCCCCTAAATGGGACAAAATGTAAAAAATAGCAGAGATAGCTACTTAAAAATTCTTTCAGCATTGGACTTAGACAACAGGATCTAGGATGAAAACATTCCAAATAATTCCTTTATCAGAAATGCCATGAAAAGAATTATTGCATTGAGAATGAACAAGTCCATGTGTTCATTTAGTTCCACAATCTTCATGAACATTTTATTTTATTAATTTAATTATTAACACAAAAATTTAACATGACTAGTAATAAAAATTTAAATCAATCCAATGACATGATTTTTTTTTCTTTTGCTTAAAAATTGACCAGGGATAATGCTTGTGTCTGGCCATTATTTAATGAACTGATTTTAAAAAATCATGTTATTATGGAGAGAAATAATTAGAAATGATTTGACACATGTAAGTTCCATATAAATATAGAAGAGGGAAAATAAACAATTACATAACTCCTTACTGGACTTCCCTCCACTTACTATATTTGGGTCTCGGGAGTCCTGTGGTAATGGAGGAATGGAAGTCAGTCTAACACTTAGAGGTTTGGATTTTATATATCTCACTTGCCCAGTGGTACCTAGGAGCCATCAAAGCACTGGCATGATCATGATATAGGAGCACATTCTGACTAAAGCTTTTATAAACTGGATTTTCTCATTGTAACAAAAAAATATTTTCTTAAAAGAGAAATCTGTTCTTTTTGCATGGCATTTAGTTCAAATTCATTTCCTTATCACGCTTTAGCACCATAGAAACTGGTGAGATTATCTGGTTTTCATTTATAAAATCATTGGCTCAATGTGATATAGAGCACCTATTCATGAATACTGAAAAACAATTTCCTGACAGAGCCTGATTTTCTTGACAATGTGTCCCTGAGGTTTTACTTGGTTTCCCACCAAACACCGTCATCAATAGAACGGAAGAATGCTGATTTTGCATAACATCCTCTATATCAATTTGTACCCAACTTTTTGAATTTACATTTTTTTAAGTTGGATTGGCTTTCCTAAATTAATCTTATGCAAAGCCCAATATACAGAACAGATGACTGTGAAGCTGGATTGTTAAAAGCAGGGAGAGAAATCAGCACCCTTCATGTTTAAGGTTCCACTTTCCTCTTGCAAAATCCTGAAGTATGTCCATTGAATCTTAATGCCTAGGGAAAGTGAACACACCACAGACATAGGGAAAGGCTGAGATAAAATGTGCTAGGACAAGAGAGGATAAAAGGCTATCTGAGACAGAGAAACCAAAAAGTCATACATATTCTTCAAGGTTTTCTTTATTTTTGAGAAGAGAGAGAGCACAAGTGGCAGGGGTGCAGAGAGAGAGGAAGGTAGAGGATCAGAAGCCCGCTCCATGTGTTACGGCAGAAAGCCCGATGTGGGGATCAAACTCACCAACTGCAAGATCACGATCTGAGCCAAAGTCAGATGCTCAACCTACTGAGCTACCCAGGCGCCCCCACCCACATGTTTTCTAATATGGGCCCTAGAACCAAGTTGCTGGCAATCTTAGTTTTGGCCTGGGCTAGGTCACTTTTACATAGGAGACAAGGGAAGCCCTTCTGTCAGGTCCTTTGATTCATTTTCATTTAATAGTTTCTGGGAAAGAGAAGAAGAGCAAAGATAAAACTTAAAATTGTTAAATGTTGCAGGTTAATATATATTTTATTTGTAGCTGGGAATGCTTGTACTCTTTAGGTTTTCATGTATTACTTTTCTTTTTATATATAATTATTAATATTGGTGATTAATATTAATTTTATTTTAATAGCTTTCACTTTTGTAAAACATTTGGCCTAGTCTGTTAGTAGATACCTTTAAAAATGTGTAAATCCAGTGGCTCCTAGATAACTCAGTTGGTTAAGTGTCCAACTTTACTCAAGTTATGATCTCACGGTTCGTGAGTTTGAGCCCCATTTCAGGCTCTGTGCTGACAGCTCCGAGCCTGGATCTTGGTTCAGATTCTGTGTCTCTCTCTCTCTCTGCCCCTACTCTGCTCATGCTCTGTGTCTCTGTGTCTCAAAAATTTAATACTGAGATCAAACTGAGGGCTGATGGGAGTGGTGGAGAGGGGAAGGAGGGTGATGGGTATGGAGGAGGGCACTTGTTGGGATGAACACTGGGTGTTATATGGAAAGCAACCTGACAATAAACTATAAAAAATTAATATTAAAATTAAAAAAATAACATTAAAAATTTTTAATTGTGTAAGCCCCCAGATCATTGAAATTACTCTCTCCCCATTCCCCCTTAACTATGTAGCCATCAATAATTATTTTCCTTAGTTTGATTTCCAGCTCTTATTATTAACCACATGGGTTAATTAGCCATTTGTGAGCAGGATCAGGGATTAAGAATACATCAATAATGCTATTATAATAAGACTTCACATTCATTGCTGGTGGTAATGAAAAGCCACTTTTGGAAGACAGTCTGGTGGTCCCTTACAAAATTAAACATACTCTTACCATATGATCCAGCAATCACATTCTTGGTATTTAATTAAAGGAGTTGTAAACTTACATCCACATCAAACCTGCACACAGTATTGATAGCAACCTTATTCAGAATTGCTAAAACTTGGAAGCAACCAAGGTGTCCCTCAGTAGGTGAATGCATAAATCAACTGTGCACATTAGACAATGAAATGTTATTCAGCAGTATAAGAAATAAGCTACCAAGTTGTAAAAATACATTAAGGAACTTAAAATCATATTAATAAGTGAAAGAGGCCATCTGAAAAAGCTTTGCACTATGTGATTTCACTTATATGACATTGTGGAATAGGTGAAACCACAGAGATAGTAAAAAGATCAGAGGTTGCCAGAGGTCAGGGGATGGAGGAGGTGAATAGGTATAGTGCAGAGGATTTTTAGGAGAGTGGAAATATTCTGTATGATACCATAATGAAGGAAACATGTGTATTACTCATTTTTCCAAACCCAAAGAATTTACAATATCAAGAATGAGCTATACTGTAAACTCTGGACTCTGGGTGATAACGTGTCAATGTCGGTTCATTTGTAACAATTCCTGCTTTAGTGGGGGATGTTGACAGTGGGGAAGGCTTTGGATGTATGGGGGCCAGAGTTAATGGGAAATCTCTACACTTTTCCCTCAGTTTTGCTGTGAACCTAAAACTGCTTCTAAAAACATAAATTTTTAATTTAAAAAATATGGTCACCATAAAAATATCTTGAAAAAGATTGTTTATTAATAATATATAAGTAGAATACTATTCTTGCTTCCCCCCAGACAGAGCTTTCCACAATCCAAAATAGAAATATGGTATGTCTTAGCTTCTTTATAGATCCAGAGAAAATATTTATATTATATACGTAAACAATTCTCTATGGTAAGTTTTAGATGTCCATGGAACATACTACTTGTGCAATGCCTTTTTAATACTTCAGAGTGTTCTACATAGGATTGTACTTCTGGTAATTAGAGGTCAGTTTTGGATTTAAGAGGACACAATGGATTCAACATCCCTTTATTGTCCATATTATAATTGGTGTTTCCATTGACTAAACCTGGCGAAGTCAACAACTGTCCAAGTTTTACCTGTTTTCCTTCACAAGGAGCACAGTGTCTCATACAGAGTGTGTCAGTATTGAAGAAAACAGAAATGGAAGTTATAATGGAAAATATACACAAGAAAATGTATACAAGAATATATACAAAAAGGTGCCATGGAAATAATTAAAGGATGCACAGTCCAAAATTTTTTGTTCTCTATCTGTGCTCAGATGAGGATTTACACCAGTCCTTCCAGGACCACTGACCCTGATGGCCGCCTTATTTCCCGTAACTAGTCCGTCAGAGTTTTCTTGGTTTGGGAATTAGAAGACTATCTGTTTGAATTAAATATATCACCCCACATGGATACAGATTCCTGCAGGGAAATAGCAAAGCCTCTACTTTTCCTCACAGAACACTCACACACTACTGAGCTTCCCTCTTCTTTATTTGTTTTTTGTAAGATAAAATTAACTAAAATGAATTAGGGAGAAGGGAGGAAAGTATCGTCACTACCACTGTCTTTTCCATTTTTGTGTGTGTTAGCAGCAATAAGTATAAATATATATAAAAATCACCTCAGGGGAAGAGCTGACAAGCCCACAGAAACAATAAGATGTAACTCGCTGGAGAACTTCCCTATAACTTGTTTCCTGATGGTCATCCTGACATCACAGTGTGAAACAAACTTGACTGAACTTTATTTTTAAAGTATGTTTAGCGTTCATATCCACTGGGTATCCAAATGACAAAATGTTACGTTCTTAAAGACAGGTGACAACGTTTCTCATCTGAATAACCGTCATTAGATTCAAAAGAACAGCATGACAGCAGAGAAGTTAAACATGAATAAATATTAATTAAATGACAGCAAATAAAATAATGAGTGAGTGAAACCTTCGAAAAAGGCATTGATCTCATTAATAAATAGTAAATTGACAGACTGCAAAGGTGAAAACATGATAAAATACACATAGTTGCAAACAAGTTAATTTCAAGTTTTCAATGGCAATAAAATTTACCTACTTATTATTCCAAGCCTCTTTGAAAATTGCTATGCAGCTAGGTTAGAAACATAAACATCACTATAATTTATTTTAATGTAAATTAGTTCAGTACCATTCTTTTTCCCATTACAGAAGTGAATACATGCTGTGAAAGCTTAAAAATAATTTTTAAAAAACATGTGACAAAGAATATTAAAAAGCTAACTAGCTGCATCACGTAAAGATATGCACTTCTAAAATCCTTCGCTAACACTGGAACAGATGTTTGCAAGGATCTTCTCAGTCTCATTTTCAAAGGAACACTCTTTCTTATTTCTCTTTAAAAAGTGGGTATGTTATCATGCCTTACTCTACAAGTTCTTCTTCCATGTTGCAGCATTCTCAAGTAATGAAACTCCAGAATACTCCCACTAAAAGTTGAAAGTAAGACAGCAAACTATTGTGTGCTCCTGTCTTCTTGCATAAAAACTTAGTGCGTAATTAAAGAAGAGGGTGACTCTAATCTATGTTTAGTATGCCATGGAAATTCAGAGTTGTCTAAAATGACCTATAAAGGTATACAATAACACATTGTTTTAGATGATAAAAATTTTCCTTCTTATGTATAAATTAGAGGAGATTATAGTCTCCAAAGGGCTGGTATTTCTTAGGGACATAATTTCTGTTTTGGCTTTCTAATGATTTTTACTATAGTAAGATATTAGATAGTAATATGATCAAACTGTATCTAATTCCAAACATGATATCAGGAAAATATTATATTCAAATTTACATATTTTATGAGAAAATTATTCTCTGTATTGTCATCACTTTTTAAACAAAAACGTATCTGTGATATTCTAGTAAAAGACTGCAGAAAAGAATAATCAGTTTTGTAATCTAAGTGAAACAAGAGAAAATACATTCATTGTAATAATGAGCACAAAAAATGACCACCTTTTATAGTATGTTTTTTAAATGCTCTATTGATTAAACATATGCTTTATTCAAATAAATATTCATATTAACATAAGTAGAACAAACACATAAAAAAGAATAATTATGTATATTGTAATCTACAAGAAAGAGAAAGTGAATAAAAATGTCAACACTAGAGGAGAAAAAAAAGATGGCACAGATATAACTAAGAAGATATGTGATTGAATGCACCTCTATTTAAAATATCAAGCAAATTATAAGTGGAATACACTGTTAAGTTAAAACATGAAGATGATAATTTGGAATAGTCAAATCTGGGTACATACTGGTTATAACAAAAATCTCAAATTGAATGACTTAGAAAGACAGAAAATAAAAGGCTATTTTAAAGAGCAAAGCAGACATGTAAAAACTGAGAAGGTGCAGCTATGTTAATATTATATTTTAAAAGAAAAGGCATTATCAGAGATAACGAGAATCACTCATGATGATTAAACAATTAAATTCACCACTGTAATAGAATATTTTCAAACTTCTGTGTATTCAGTATCAAGATATATTTTTTAAAATTGACAATAGAATAAGGAAAAACAGAAAAACTATCATCACATTGGTGATTTTATATTACTCTGAGTTAATAATTGATCAAGCAGAAATAATTCAACATGTCAGTGATGCTATAAAGAGCTGAATAATACAATTAATATGATTGTTTTAAAATATGTGTGTATGTTTGTAACTCTTTACCCCAAAATGGAAAATATGGAGGTTTTCAAGTATACATTATACATATATAACACCTGAGCTTTAACTTTATCATAAACCATGTTTCAAAAATTTTCAGATTTGCTATCACAATCCTATCAAATATCTGACCCTAAATCAATTAAATTATTTATTAATAAATGCTGAAATATTTAGAAATTAAAAACAATAAACATTTCTAAATAAATAATTTGCCAGGTACCTAAAAATAATGGCAATTAGAAAATACTTAAAGATGAATAATATTATATTACACATCAAAACAGTATTTAGAGGGAAACCTGTCCAATAAAGTGCTAATATTAGAATAGAAGAAAGGTTAAAAATTAATAAACTAAATATTGAATTTACACAATAGTAGATTAAAAAAATATAAGAATGGATTCGCGCTGAATGGTTCTGCCAGCATGATGGGGCAGGCACCCAGGAACCTGGCGCAGAACCTCTGGCCCAGTGCGCTGAGGTGGTGAGGCACCTCCAACCAGGGTCAGAGGCCACGACTGATCCAGCGAGGTACTGTGGGTCCCCAAAGGAAGAGAAGGGAGTCTAGCATGAGAAGATCATCTCTCTTCATTAGGCAGCTTTGATTTTCATTCTGTGCCATATAGCTAAGGATCTCACTGAATTAGCAGAGGAACTTCATGACATTCAGGGCTACATCAAGAAACAAATCAAAGTACACATGGTGGAGAGTCCCAATTATCACTATGAGTAGGGAAATAAAATAACCAAAGTCACAACAAGAAAGACCAAGGGACACCATTAAAATAACACTTCCTGAATGGACAGGCCTTGGACAGTCTATGAGCCTCCTTTAATACAGCAGTACTCACAGGTGCAGAGTGCATAAAAAAAGACAGAAAGTTAGCCAAAATGACAAAATGGAAGAACTGTCCTCTAAAGAAATTCCAGGAACAAGTGACAGATAAAGAATTGGTCAAAACAAATATAAGCAACATAACTGACCAAGAATTTAGAACAATAGTCATAAAATTAATTGCTGGGCTTGAAAAAGGCAAAGCAGACGGCAGAGACGCTATTGCTACAATGATTGTGCACCTTAAAAATAGTTATGATGAATAAAAAATGCTATAAATGAGGTACCTAATAAAATGGAGGTGGCCATTGCACAGATTGAAGAGGCAGAAGAGAATAGGTGAATTAGAAGATACAATTATTGCAAAAAGAGAGATAAACTGATCCAGGAACACAAAAGGAGAATTCAAGAACTGGGTGATGCAATCAAATGAAACAATATCCATATCATAGGAATTCCGTAAGAAGAAGAGAGAGAGAGAAAAGGGCTGATGGTGTACTTGAGCAAATTATAGCTGAGAACTTCCCCAATCTGGGGAAGGAAACTGACACTGAAATCCAAGAGGCACAGAGAACCCCCCTCAGACATAATTTGAATCGATCTCCTACATGACATATCATAGTGAAACTGGCAAAATATAAAGATAAAGAGAGAATTCTGAAAGCAGCTAGGGATAAAAGGTCCCTACCATACAAAGGGAGACACATTAGGGTAGTTGCAGACCTATCTACTGAAACTTGGCAGGCCAGAAAGGAATGGCAGGAAATCTTCAATGTGATGAACAGGAAAAATATGCAGCCAAGAATCCTTTATCCAGCAAGCCTGTCATCAGAACAGAAGAAGAAGTAAAGATTTTTTTCCAAACAAACAAAAACTGAAGGAATTGATGAACCATTAAATCATCCCTACAAGAAATCCTAAGGGGAACTCTATGAGGCAAATGTTGCAAGGAACACAAAATATCAGAGACAACCATGAATACTACAGAGAACACAATAACTCTAAACCCATATTCTTCAATAATAACTGAATGTAAATGGACTAAATGCTCCAGTCAAAAGTCATAGGGTAGCAGAATGGATTAAAAAACAAAATCCGTCTATTTTCTGTCTACAAGAGACTCATTTTAGACCTGAGGACACCTTCAGATTGAAAGTGAGGGTTTAAAGAAATATCTATCATGCAAGTGGAAGTCAAAAGAAAGCTAGAGTAGCCATACTTATATTAGACAAACTGGACTTTAAAGTTAAGACAGTAACAAGAGATGAAGAAGGGCATTATATAATAATTACAGGGTCTATCTATCAGGAAGAGCTAACAATTATAAAGGTCTATGCACCAAATTTGGAGGCACTCAAATATGTAAGACAATCACAAACACAAGCAATCTTATTGATAAGAATGTACTAACTGCAGGGAACTGTAATACTCCATTCACAGCAATGGATAGATCAACTAGAGAGAAAATCACTAAAGAAACAAGGGACCTGAACAAAACATTGGGCTTGACAGATATATTTAGAACTCTACATCCTAAAGCTATGGAATTCACTTTATTCTCAAGTGCACATGAAACATTCTCCAAGATAGACCACATAGTGTGTCACAAAGCAGCCCTCAATAAGTATTAAAAAGTTGAGATCATATCATGCACATTTTCAAATCACAATGTTATGAAACTTGAAATCAATCACAGGAAAAAGTCCAAAAAATCTCCAAAAACATGGATGTTAAAGAACATCCTACTAAGGAATGAATGGGACAACCAGGCAATTAGAGAAGAAATTTAAAAATATATGGAAACAAATGAAAATGAAAAGACAACAATCCAAAATCTTTGGGATGCAGCAAAAGCAGTCCTAAGAGGAAAGTGTATTGTAATCCAGGCCTATTTCAAGACCCTAGAAAAGCACAAATTCAAAGACTAACAGTGAACCTAAAGGAGCTAGATTCAGAGCAGCAAGAACACCCTAACCCCAGCAGAAAAAGAGAAATAATAAAGATCAGGGAAGAAATAAACAATATAGAATAAAAAAATAGTTGAACAGATCAATGAAATCAAGAGTTGATATTTTGAAAAAATAACCAAAATTGAGAGCACTCAAATAGACAAAATCACGGATGAAAATGGATTTATAACAAGCAATCCCTCAGAGATACAAGCAATTATCAGAGATACTGTGAAAAAATATATGCCAATGAACTGTACAATCTAGAAGAAATGGACAAATTCCTAAATGCACACACACTTCCAGAATTCAAATGGGAAGAGATAGAGAATCTGAACAGACCAATAGCTAGTGAAGAAATTGAATCAGTTATCAAAAATCTCCCAAAAAATAAGAGCCCTAGGCCAGATGGCTTCCTTGGGGGTTCTACCAGACATTTAAATCAGAGTTAATACCCATTTTTCTCAAGCTATTCCAAAAAATTAGAAATGAAAGGAAAACTTCCAGACTCATTCTATGAAGCCAGCATCACTTTGATTCCCAGACAGAGACCCAGAAAAAAAAAAAGAAAAAAAAAAAGAGAGAAGCACAGTCCAATATATCTGATGAATATGGATGCAAAAATCCTCAACAAGATACTAGCAAATCGAATTCAACAGCAAATCAAATTCAACAGCATATAAAAAGAACTATCCACCATGATCATGAGGGATTGCTCGGTTACAAGGTTGGTTCAGTATTTGCAAATCAATTGTGATACATCACATAACGAAAGAAAAGATAAACACCATATGATCCTGTTGACAGATGCAGAAAAAGCATTTGACAACATACAGCACCCTTTTTTAATAAAAACCCTCAGAAGTTGGAGTAGAAAGGACATACGTAAACATCATAAAAGCCATTTATGAAAAGCCAACAGCTAATATCATCTCAGTGGGGAAAAACTGAGAGCTTTCCCCTGAGATCAGAAACATGACAAGGATGTCCACTCTCACCACTGTTGTTTAACATAGTGCTGGAAGTACTAGCATCAGCAATCAGACACCAAAAGGAAGTAAAAGGCATCAGAATTGGCAAAGATGAAGTCAAATTTTCAATTTTTGCAGATGACATTATACTCTACATGGAAAACGCAACCAACTTCACCAGAAGCCTACTAGAACTGAACCAGGAAATCAGCAAAGTCACAGGGTACAAAATCAACAGGAAGATATCTGTTGCATTTTTATACACCAATAATGAAGCAACAGAATGAGAAATCAAGAAACTGATCCTTTTCACAGTTGCACAAGAAAACCCTCATAAAATACCTAGAACTCAACCTAACCAAAGATGTGAAAGATCTGTATGATGAAAACTATAGAAAACTTATGAGAGAATTGAAGAAGACACAAAGAAATGGAAAAACATTCCATGTTCATGGATCAGAAGAATAAATATTGTTAAAATGTAATTATCACCCAAAGCAATCTACACATTCAATACAATCCCAATCAAAATTGCGCCAGCCATTCTTCACAAACAATCCTAAAATTTATATGGATCCACAAAAGACCCCGAATAGCCAAAGTTATATTGAAGAAGAAAACCAAAACGGGAGGCATCACAATCCCAGACTTTAGCCTCTACTACAAAGCTGTCATCATCAAGACAGTATGGTATTGGCACAAAAATAGACACATAGACCAATGAAATAGAATAGAGAACCCAGAATTGGACTCACACAAATGTATGACGAATTAATCTTTGGCAAATCAGAAAAGAGTATCCAATGGGAAAATAAATATAGCCTTTTTAACAGATGGTGCTGGGAGAACTGGACAGCAACATGAAGAAGAATGAAAGTAGACCACATGAAGAAGAATGAAAGTAGACCACTTTCTTACACCATACACAAAAATAAACAAAATGAATGAAGGAACTGAATGTGAGACAGGAAACCGTCAAAACCCTAGAGGAGAAAGCAAAAAACAACCTCCTTGACCTCAGCCCTAGCAATATCTTACTCGACACATCCCCAAAGGTAAGGAAATCAAGAGCAAAAATGAGCTATTGGGACCTCATCAAGGTAAAAAGCTTATGCACTATAAAGGAAACAATCGATAAAACGAATAGGCAACCAACGGAATGGGAAAAGATACTTGCAAATAATATATTGGATAAAGGGTTAGTATACAAAATCTATAAGGAATTCACCAAACTCCACACTAGAAAAACAAATAATTCAGTGAAGAAATGGGAAGAAAACATGATTAGACACTTCTCCAAAGGGACTTCCAGATGGTCAACAAACACTTGAAATGATGCTCAACATCACTCATCATCAGGGAAATACAAATCAAAACCACACAGAGGTACCACCTCACACCAGTCGGAGTGGCAAAAATGAACAAATAAGGAAACTATAGATGCTGGTGAAGGTGTGGAGAAACGGGCACCCTCTACACTGTTGGTGGGAATGTAAACTGGTGCAGCCATTCTGGAAAACAGTGTGTACATTCCTCAAAATATTAACAATAGAACTCCCTTATGACCCAGCAACAGCATTGTAACCCAAGGGATACAGGGGTGCTAATGCATAAGGGCACTTTTACCCCAAATACATAGCAGCACTTTCAACAATAGCGAAATCATGGAAAGAGCTTAAATGTCCATCAATTGATGAATGGATCAAGAAGATGTGGGTTATCTATACAATGGAATACTACATGGCAATGGCCATTTGTAGCAACGTGGATGGAACTCATGGGTGTTATGCTAAGTGAAATAAGCCAGGCAGAGAAGGACAGATACCATGTGTTTTCACTCATATGTGGAACAAGAGAAACTTAATAGAGGACCATGGGGGATGGGAAGGTAAAAAAATGGCTAAGGAGAGGGAGGGAAGCAAATCATAAGAGATTCTTAAATACTGAGGACGAACTGAAGGTTGATGGGGGTGGGGGAGAATGGAAAATGGGTTATGGGCATGGAGGAGGACTCTTGTTGGAATGAGCACTGGGTGTTATGTGGAAACCAGATTGACAATAAACTGTATAAAATTAAAAAAAAAAGAATACAGGAATGAACCCAAAGAAAGTGGAAAAAACAAGAAATACAAAACCAAACACTTATTAAAAAATGAAGATAAAATAGGAAGATGATGTCAATTTAAAAGAAAGAAAGTAATAGTTGTTAGGGCTCTCAAGTGCAAGAGCCACTATCCTATTTGCTTATTAGTGTGATGCTAATATTTAATATTTAGATCAGTCAAGCCTTATATCCTCACTTGCCTGTTAAATAACTTGCCAAGTTTAGATAGTTACTCAGGTGGAGGTTAAAATACATGTTTCCCCAGATCCAAAGCCTTTGGCTTTTTCAAATACACTTTAAACATCTTCACATGTCTTTATCAAAAGTGATCTCTCTTGAATTCTAGTCTTCTTAGTTCATGCTTTGCCAGCTGCATAGATCATATTGTCAAAATAAAAAAAAATATTTCACAAAAAGGAATATGGAGGCCTAAATTATAAAGTTAACCATATCCCTGTTATTCAAAGTATAATTTATGGACTGCTATTGCCTAGAGGTTTGGTAAAAATCCAAACTCTTGGGTCCCACCCAATATATGTATCAGAAACTGCATTTTAACAAGATGATCATATAATTTAGAGGCATATTAAACTGTAAGAAATAGCTATAAATAACTCATTATTCACCTTATATTGTATCTATATGAAGAATAATGTAGAATACTCACATCAAATGATCAAGGGATTTTGTATGCACTTTGAATTTTAGATTTTTAAAAAATCACATCTATCCATAAGAAGATCAAGCTGGATGGTATTTCATGTAAAAAAAAAACCCCAGAATTTTAATAAACAACAAATGTAACCTCAGTATGCAGTGTAATGCAATTGTATATGCATAAAAGCTTCTGCAAGGCAAAGGAAACAATCAAGAAAACTAATAGGCAACCGACAGAATGGGAAAAGATAGTTGCAAATGACATATCAGATAAAGGGCTAATATCGAAAATGTACAAGGAACTCACCAAACTTCACAATCACAAAA
>NC_043700.1:158729635-158772179 GCF_006229205.1 Suricata suricatta | reverse complement strand
AAAATGCTAATTGATTCATGATGTGGTTTCATCTTAGCTTGGGTAAACCATGCAGTATTTAATATATAGTAGCAGAATATTTACTATTGAAGCTTGAAAAGATGTGAGTTATTTGTGTGCAATCTTTCATTTATGCATGTGAGAGGGTTTTTTTTCTTAATATTTTTACATTGTAGTACTTGTTTTCCTGGTTGGGGTGTTTGCTTATTTAATACATTCCATCAAGGACAGAAATTACATGCTGGTTTTTTTTTTCCCCCATAGGAAGTGTGTCTTGGGCTTTTCCCTTATTATTTTCTTTACTTTTTTTTTTTCTCTTCTTTTTTTGGTGGTGGGGGTGGTTATGTTTAAATGAAGTTGCTTTTACAACACCAAAGACTTAATCATCCATTTCCTACATAAGCAGGCTGTGTTGTAGTCTTGCTTGTGAATTATAGCCAGAAAGAAGGAGAAGGGTTAAAGGAAAAGGTTCATCAGTGTGAGTGAATCCCCTTGTAAATGCATTTTTATAGAGAATATATCCAACATTTCCTGCTTAAATGTGATTGACCATAGTAAATGGCCATTTTAGGGAGCTAAGAAATGTGAATATTTATTGGATATGTCTCCAATAAAAATGACCTGTTAGGAATGGTGAAAGTAAACGTTAATACACAACCACATTACATTTAATACATTCTCTGTCATAGATGATCAAAAAAGAAGTACAAGAAAGAAAAGCAGAAAAGGAAGCCATTAATTAACAAACTAAGATTATCTTCAGTAGAAGGCAAGCACCAGATTGGCTAGGGGTTCTGAAAATCCAAGAGCTATGAAGAATAAGAAAGAAACTTGACACCTGTCTTCAAATAAGTGATAAATTGTTTAACCACAGTAACTATAAACAAGAATAGTCATTAAGAGTTGTAAAGGAACAGAATTGGGCTCAATAGAAAAATAATATTTTATTAAGAGTTATCCAATCAAAAAAACTAGCAAAGCCAGTTAAGAAGTACCCATCCCTAAATAATTTCACCAGGAATAATGTTAGGAATATTGTAGAAGAGCTATTTGCTTAAGAGAAGATGCAGTTAAGAGAAAGGGAAGAGCTTTTCCAAGCCCACATCTAGATTCTAGCAAGGATGACCACAAACTTTCTTCGTGTATGATACTTAGAATTAACTGACTTTACATAGGTAGAATTAAGCTAGCTCATTGATACCTGTTGTCTAACACAGGTGTGTTATATGTTATATTATGGGAAAACACATTGTGAAGTCATCCAGTGTGTGTTTATTTATAATTATTTACAAAAGTAATATTATTTTTAGAAAATCCTACAGTACTAGATGCACATTTTTTAATTAAAAAAATGCTTCAGTTGTTCATTTATGTATTTTTTTTTTTTAGAGAGACAGAGAGCAAGCTGGGGAGGGGTAGAAAGAGAGGGAGACACAGAATCTGAAGCAGGCTCCAGTCTACAAGCTGTTAGCACAGAGACTGATATGGAGCTTGAAGTCATGAACTGTGAGATCATGACCAGAGTTGAAATCAGACACTCAACCAACTGAGCCACCCAGGCACCCCAATGCACATGATTTTTAATAAAAGTTCAATATACTGCCATTGGGATGTCAGTATGTCACAAACATGATGTGAATCTTCTTTAAAAAAAATAATAGACTATTGGGTTTAACACAAGATTACTTCCATTGTAATTTATTTTCCAATTAATTGCATAATCAAATTCCAAACCCCAAGAGAAAACACTGATTCAAGCTGCATATCAGCCGATGATTTTCCTTATATCAACTGACATGATATGAGCAAAGTACAAATTATCATGAAATGGGCCAGTGTATATAATTCTTTTAATGCATAGTCTTACAGCTTATAAATCTATACTGAATAAAACCTCTGGTAAAAAATGCATAAAATTAAAATAGTGTAGAAATTCAGTGCATAGTATTTTAGAGACCCAGACAGAAGACAGATTCACTAATTACAAAAAAGGCTAGTAACACTTCTTAAAGTTACTTACAAACACAAGAATATAGCCCAGTATTATAGACACCATTGCTTTGTTCCATGGCCTGAAACATATTTCCTGCCTGGTTTTCATATATTAAATTACAATTATTGTAGGGACAACATTTTCCTATTATATGCAGGTGCTCCTTAACATATAACTTGGTGATCCACATTTATAAACTAAACAAAATCTTCTACCAGTCAAGATGAAAAAAGAATGTTTACGTGATATCTCAGAGCTGGATATGGCAAACAAAACTTTCAAACTGATATGAGTGTAGTATAATCAATCAATCAATCAATCAATCAATCAAGTGCTCATAAAATCTATTCCCTAGTAGAAATTACATTATAATAAAATTTTTCCCTAAAAAGTACAACTTGTTCCACATTCAGACAGTTCATTAAGATTATTTAAATCTCATTTTCCTCAGTTAATAGATTGTATACCAATCATAAGCCAGCAGAGTTCATATGTAAATATGAAAGGAAGAAATAAGGGAAAATAATGTAAAATTTGATCCATTCTTTGTCAAGATCTATATAATATAAACATTGAAATATTTCATTTTGTATGTATTTTAGTTTTATTTTATGGATGCATCTTTTTAAATAAGGTTGTAATGTTTACAAGGATAAATAGACTACTAAATGAGAGAAAATATGTCCTATATTTATGCAAATATTTAATATTTACAGCCTCTCTCTTACAAAGTTAAAGATAAAATAATTAAACTTAGATTGCAATTTAAACAACAAAAAAATGCAGACTAACAAAAACATTCACTAAGACACTAAAATGATTAATTGAAATAAGAAGAAATCAATGTTGAATTACTGCCATGTATCTATCACAATACAGTAATAAATTAGAAACTCCAGGATTTTGTCCCAAAACAGCACCTTAGTCCTAGTTTAGCAGGAGGGGCAATGGCTTATATGCAGCTCCTAAAGTATCTTATTATATTGAATAATGATCTTAATCAAATACAGGTTAGACAAAGTTACCTTCATTCATTTTTGACAAACCAAAAGACTTTAAATCTAACATTTAAAAGCAGGTGCTTGAACTAAATTAAGTTCAATTCCAAATCTACCTTAGTTCCAATAACCTAAAAACAATATTACACAGAATTTACAGTCTCCTTGGAAGATGCAAGTATCCCCTGATTTTTGAAAGTTCGAGTTACATCACTTCACTTTTATAAAAGGCCTACATTAGTACAGCAATGGCTATTCATGGAAAAGTCAAAACCTGTTCTATATTTTATTTTTTAAAAATTTTAATGTTTTTATTTATTTTTGGGAGAGAGAGACAGAGACAGCACAAGAGGGGAGGGGCAGAGAGAGGGAGACACAGAATCCAAAGCAGGCCGCAGGCTCTGAGCTGTCAGCACAGAGCCCATCGCAGGGCTCGAGCTCAGGAGTTGTGCTATCAAGACCTGAGCTGAAATCAGACACTTAACCAACTGAGCCACCAGGGCATGCCACCATCCCCCCCCCCAACTCCAACGCCACGCCAGATGTCTCTTGGTTAGCGAAAACAGGTACTAATTAACGTAGGTTGTTTGAAAAACTGAAGTGGGTTAACATGAACTTTTGGAAAACGAGATACTCTTCTTTTTATCCCATTTCAGTTTATGAAAGGTTCCACAGGGATCCTCTACTTTTGGATAGTGGGGGAAATCTGTATAAACCTAACAAATTGCATTGTTCTGAGCATTGGCAATATACCGGAAATCCAATATAATCTTGAAGCTATATTTCATTCTCTTAAGTTAGCAACTCATACTACTGGATTGTATAGCTGAGATAAAATGGAGCTAATTGTGACTTAAAACGTTAGATAAGTTTCACAAGACCCTTAATATTCTTTTCCCAATTCTTAGTGTTTGATATTTCAAAGACAGTTAAAATAATTGCATCTATTAAAATGATGGCAATGTGAAGAACAGTTGCCTAACAGTGTGTTGAGTTTTTGAAGGCTATCTGATGATAAGATTTGTATCACTTTGAGACTTCTAAGCCCTTGTAGAGAGCCTTCAAAAAGAAAAAGAGGAAAAAACCCTGTATATTCCTTAAAAGCATAGAGTATTACTATTTAGATCCAACTGAGAAAAATCTTTTTTTGTTTATATGTACCATTTAGAAACACTTGACATTTTAGAGATCAGTCTAAAAATTGTATGCAGCCCAGTGAAATAAATAGGTTGATAGGATAGATGCTTATGTAATGGAGACTTTGTGAATAATCTAGCTTTGAATATAAAAACATCCTTAGTACATAATTTCTAGGCCCAGAGACACTAAGTGCAATGAAGTGCTTTTGAATTGAATAGTTTTTAGTACTATAATAAAAAAGGGCAACCGAGTGTTTTATGAAATAATCAAAATATCTAAAACGAAAATAAAAATAAAGATTTTTTATACATATTCAGCAAACTAAGGCCTAATGTTTCCTGATATGCTCTAAAACCATTGATATTGCTCGTTAGTCACTTCCAGAGGGAAAAACCAAACTATCTCACTATCATACACTTTATATCTGACCATAAAAAATTTAAACTTTGAAATGTTTCAGTTAGGAAACATTAATTGCACAATAAGGAACAGTGATCCCAACACAATTAGTTACTGTTAGTGCACAAACGCATTGTAGATGTGATTAACACACATTTCAGTTATAAATCCTATTTTAATTTTGGAAAATCTTTCAGCTTTGTCAGTCTCAATATTATAAAGAATTTGTTTTAATTTTGCTTGTGTGTGCATATTTGTGTAATTATATATAAGTCAACTATTTCCTGGATTCAGTAGAAAAGATTAGCAATAATAAGCCCATTTCCTTCCCACTGCCTGCAATGGTAAGCAGAGATCATGTCATCAGTTTTACAAAGCATAGTTGTTCTATACTCATCTTTGACACACTTCTACACCTCCTATTTCTAATTCCCTTGTATTACCTTTATATACCTCTGAATTTCAGGCATGGTGATTCCTCTTAAATAATCTTCTAAAATCTCTCCTTTAAAGACACAGACCTTCAAATTCTTCCATAAATAACATTTCAATCAATATCTAAGAATCAGAGACATGAACAGTCTTTATTTCCAATGTCTTCTTTCTCCCATCATTTTCCTCTTACAAATTTTTCTAAATATTTTATATCCACAGTTTAAATAACAATAAAAATTATATCTGCAATAAACTCTTTACCACCATTATTTTTCTGTCTCATCTAGAGTTGCCTTCAAACTCGAAATCATTTTCTGCAGTAATAAAAGGAACTTCTTTTACCACAAAGGTAGATAATCATCTTGTCTATCCATCACGTCCACATTAGTCAGATGAAAATGAAAACTACTCATTCAACCTCCTGCCATATTTATATAAGAGAAAATAATGATTCCCCCTTCCACTCTATTGTATTTTGAAACCCAAGAGTCTTCAACAGATAACACAGCATGTCCATTGCAATGTAAAAACACCCATTCCCTCTGGTGATCAGACTGAGAACCTGTTGTTGCAAATGTTGCCATCCAAGTGAAAACATAGAGCATTTAATACTGAAGAAAACATGGCATTACCAAACAAACCCAAAGGGAGGATATAACAAATGTGCTTTGTAGCATAAAGTTGAGATACAAATGATTCAGGATCTATAAAACAGGAAGCCACTTTAATTTATTGGCACCTCTAAACCATTCAATTGAATTAAAAGTCAAATGTTATACTTTTTCCTCTTGGTTTCCCTGTTGTCATGTTATAATCATCACAGAAGATACTTAATTGGATGGAATTCAGTGAAGAAACAGCTGTGGTCATAATCAGACCATCTTCTCATTTTTCTGTTGACGCATATCAGAGCTAAAGGATCACATGATTCTTCATGTGCTGCCCTCCTCTCTCCATTCCAAACCTATAATCTCTTTGAGCTTTAGGAGTCTCAATTTATTATTTTTAACAAGTTAGATAAAGTGTGAGTACAAGGAGGAGTATATTTTCAGATTTTGAAGTAGTTCGATTTTGGAAAATATTCTCCAAAGACTTTACAAATGAAGTAGATAGCTCTTTGGGAGTTCCTTGAGAGCAGAGGGAGTGTTTTAATTATCTTTGTTTCTCAAAACACGTTTTGGTGCTCAAAAAGCATTGGAGGTTCTAAACCAGGTAACTCATGTGAATGAACTATTAAACCAAGCTGAACAGACTTCCTAACATCATTTGCAAACAGAAAGGGCATTCAAATCAGGATGTGAATCACTCTGGATCAATAATCTGTTATCTTTTTAAGTTATAATAAAAACATATGCTTAAATATTTGTTATTTTTCTCCTTTCAATCATTTACTTGTTTCTCCATGCAATATTAAATGAAAATTATCCAAGGTATAAAATCTTAGATAAAATAATACAGAAGAAATAACTACTATATGGAGACAGAAATAATTTTGAATTGCATTTTTATTCACCCAGCAAGTAAAGTTTAAATTTTATATAAATATATGAAGACACGATTACTTTATAGCCCTCCCTTTGTTACCTTTAAGATTGAACTTTGATACACATCCCTCCACAATTCTCCTTATGCGTTAATAATACATGTGTTTCTACACCCATGCATTGTAGACTGATGATTTGATTCCTTTATTTGCTGTTGGCATTTTATATATGGAATAATGTTTATGGAAGGGCAAACACGCTTGTTAAATAAATGATCCAGGTACGGCCCTGAAATTGCCTGGCAATGAGCTAGCTGGGACAAGATTTTGTGCCTCTCCCAACAAGGAGTACTGTGGAGAATCTTTACTTTCTCTAAAGCCTCCAGTTGGCAGGCAGCTGGCATCCCCTGCACTATATTATTAGCCAATATCTTGGTTCAGACTATTTTTCCAAATTCACACAGGTTTGGCCAATTTTGAAGTCATTATCACACTCAACTCCCATAAAATGAGAGCAGCAGATTGGTGGATCACTTTCCTTTCTTGTAACACAATCCTATGTAGAGACAGATGTACCCAGTGCAAGCATGCTTTCCATGGAATTTCAAGAAAATGGGGGACTTCTGTGATCTTTCCAGGAGCTTCAATCAGAGCAAGGTGACACTTTACTAGTATGTGCCCCCAAAACTTTGTGCATCGAAGATATGGGTGACTTTGTGCATGTCAAAAGCATTGGACTGAACACACTAACAGAGGAAGTATTATTGTAGGGAGAGTTGAAGCAGGTCGTAGTGAATGTAATAGTCATATGGTCATGTGACCTGCGATGTAGTGATGCTTTGAAAGAGGTGGGTCATTTGGCCTTAGTAGGGCACCTATAATCTTAAAATTAGTCTCTAATTTAGTATTTTATCTATTTTGAAGGACCAGTAGGTGCTGGATCACAGTAAACTCAATGAAAATAAGTTTCTTCTTGTTAATCCTTAGCAATGAGTTGATTTGTAAAGTGATTCAACATTAATAAAACTGCTATTTATTTGGTACATGTACAAGTCTGATTCTGCCTAGAAGAATTACATATTATTCATTAATGCATTTATCACAAAATTATTGTGTGTCTACAGTTTACCAGGGCCTGGTTTAGGTAATGGAAGTATGATAGCCTAGTAAGAAACACATAAATAAATACCTATAAGAAAAGAAAACAGGGATAGGCACAGGATGCTTTGGGAAGAATATCTAACTTGTGACCTGAAGAGTAAATCAAGAGTTGTCCAGAGAGGGACTTGAGGAAAGAAATTCCAAACACAGAAAATATTTGCAAAGACCTGGAAGGTAGAACTACCAACGTGAGAAAAATAAACGTAACTCCACCTACATGAAACAGAATAAGAAAGGAAGGAGTCATGAGAGATAAGACTTAAGAAATAAACCAGTGGCTGGATGATGAACGATCATGTAAAATATGGTAAGCATTTTGACCAAACTAAAGTGAAATTATAGAAAAAAGACAATTTGATAAATTCAAGCAATAACAGGTTAAATGGACAGGATTTAGTGATTAGTTGAATACAGCCAGTCATGAAGACGGATGGTTATTGACGTGAACTCCAAGTCTAGTGTCGACACCTGGTAGGATGGAGGTCTTATTCATAAATAAAGGCGAGTCCCACAATACAGGTTGCTTTAGATTGGTGAAGAGAAACACAGAGATCGTGTATTCTGTTTTGGAAATGTGAGATTGAAATGCTTTGAGACATAAGTAGATACAGCTGCTTGTAGCTAGATATATTAGACTGGAATTCCAGAAGATATATGGGTTGGTGAGTTAGATTTGTAAACATCAGAAGCTGAAAGATGAAGCAGGCTGAGAAAAAATGGGCAGAAAATTAGTAAGACAAAAAGAGGTAGCATCATGAAAGCAAAGTTATAGCTTTTATTTTCTTATTTGTATAAATGATATATGTTCCTCATAAACTGATCAAAGCAGTAAAATGTGCATTAAGTAAAAAATAAATCCTACTTCCTTTACCCAAAGCAATCTCACTCCTCAGAAGTCATTAGTAACATTTTGGTGTGCATTACACCAGACATTGTCTATGCATATATAAATACACACATCTCTATGAATATTTGTGCATATTTACGTACTACACTCATATTGTATATTCTGTAGCTTGTATTATTTATTCAGTTGTGGATATATCTCTCTATTAGTACATAGGGATCAATCCTATACATGTTAAAGGCTATACCTAATTACATATTAAGAATATGTCATGAGTACTTTATTTAAATTTATGTTTAAATGCTTATAATAGAAATAATTCCAGACATTGTGAAAAAAGCAATAAAAATAAAATTGAAAACTGAAAATCTTTCTTCTCTCCTCCAGAACCAACCATGAATAGTCTTTTAAGATTTTAGGATACTGAAGGTTAAGTTAACAAATATTACACAATATTGTATTACACAATTCATCAGCTTTATATTTGTTTTACTCCATACCTATAAAAGATTTAAAAAATTTAAGGAATTTATGCAAGATCTCATTTCCCTTGCCCTCATATCCAAATCTTTGTTATCTAATTATTTTACTTTCTCTAGGGTTTGAATTTATTTTTAATTTATTTATATGACAGATTATAGCCTCTATTTCTTGAGTTATCCCTTTTAATATTATCTAGTTTTCCTCTGGATTGAAAAAAATGGAAATTAGATACTTAGCTTCTGTCCATCTTCCTTCCATTTCTCAAAAATTTTAGGTAGAAGTTATATTTTTATATTGTTATGGCTTATCACTTTTGCATTCTTTTCTGTAAATATAAATTCAAAAGGGAATTTTCTTTATTTATATAGCTTAATATTAAAAATGTTTAACCATTCTTGTATCATAGATAAGCTGCTATATAACGATTGCCACTTCAGATAGCTGTGAAATTAGGTGATTAACTAATTGTTACTTAACCTTCTAATTTCTGTATAAGTCTAATTACATGAAACAGAAGTTGGTGTTTTGATTTTTTACTTTGCTTTTCTGTTTGGAGTGTCATTGTAACTACTGTATTGTAAATGATGGAAAATAATTGCATATGTTAAAAAAATATGAAACTTTATAAAGTAAAAAAAAATTTAAAAAATGTTTAACCATTCTAAAAAATGTAAGGTATAAGATTAGGTAAACATTATGTATCATAGTTTCAAAATGTGAGATTGGACCCATAAAGATATAAGATTATATCATTTAAACACTTGTTTCTAGCTTCCTTCTCATCTTCTTTACAAGACTATTTTTGTATTCTATATTGTTCCCCTTTTGAGGTAGGTGGGGGGGATTTAATTTTATTTTCTGGAAATTTTTGAGTAATATTTTTTAATAAGTAAATATGAATAGTAAACTTTATGAATTACTCTATATATGAAAAAGTGTGTATTTTACCCTCACATTTGATTGGTAACATACCTAGATATAAAACTATAAGTTCAAAACATTTTTTCTCAGACTTAGGAAGCCATTGTTGTATAGTTCAATGTTGCTGATAAAAAGTTTGTTTTTCTGAGTTCTAATTCTTTGAAATTAACATAATTCAACATAATTACTTTGTTTATATCTTTCTGGATGATTTTAGGATTTTCTCTTTAACTCTGATATTCTAAAATTTTACTCTTTTGGTTCTTTTCATCAATCTTGCTCAGCAATTAAAAACTTTTTTTAAATCCATGTATTCAGAAGATCAGATAATGCAAGTCAGTTGTCTACTTTCCCTCTAAAACTCATTTTAGAAATATACTGGATTTTTCTGATTTAGTTTATTTATTTTTTTTCTTTTTGTCTGAATTCTTGCAGATTTCCTTGACTTTTCTTTCAGATGGTTTCTTGTTTGGGATAATTTTTTCTACCTGTACACCTGACTATGTCTTTTTTTTTTTTTTTACCATTCATATTTGACCATCATTTTATGACCACATTCATTTTTAAAATTTATAATTAATCTTTCCAGTAGATGCAATTTATACCAAATCTTTATAAGGAAAATTGCAGTTATCTTCAAAATTTCTTTTGTTTTTTGAATGCTTTCTAATCCTCCAGGGCGGGTTTTTCGTTTAGTTTACTTTGATCCATCTCTTTCATGATGTTGATTTTGCTCAGATGTCAGATGGCCTGCTGTCCATTCATAAATATAAATGAAGTACTAGGTTAGCTAGTAGGTGTAGCTAAAATTTTTTTTCTCATTAATTGTGTAGATCTCCTGTGGGTGATCTCTTTCTTGAATTGGAAGGCCATCTGCAATTTTTTATATAAATATTTGGACATGTCAACAGGTAATCATTCTATAAGTTGCACAGATAAGAAAAAGGAAGTCAGACATTATACTCACAAACTTTGAGATCATGACCTGAGCTGAAGTCACATGCTTAACCAACTGAGCCACCCAGATGGCCCCCAAAATTTCTTTCCTACTAGATGAAATTATATTTTGTTTTATTTCTCTTTGTTTTGGGGGGGGTGATCTAGAGCATGAGTTGACATATATTAATAAAAATTTATCAGAATGCAGCCATGCTCATTTGTTCATAGAGTGTCTATGGCTGTTTTCACACTGCAATGACAGAGTAGAGCAGTTTTAATATGAGTCTATAATATTTGCTATGTGGCCCTTTGTTAAAAATCTTTGCCATCTCCTGGTCTAGGGTACCCTTAGCTCTTTAATACCTCTTTCTCATCCTATGATAGTCACTAGTAGCTAACCTCAGGTAGATCCCTTTCAATGTTTAGAGAAGAATCCTTAGTATCATGATGTCAGAAATTCAAACTACTAGATACTTGGATTACAACAAGAAAAAGGAAGAAAGGCATCTGTCTCAGGTATTCTAATACTGTTTACTTAACAAAGCACCTGGCTGATTCTCAATAGTCTTTGCATTTGTTGACTGTGAAGCTGGAACACCTCTGGAGTTCTGTGGGAAATCCTTGCTTATTTCTGATGTCTAGAGTATATTCCATCTCAATTCTATGCTGTCTGCTTTCTATGTCCCAACAACCATGAAGTTTCTGATCCATTACTGGCATAAATATTTATTATCATTGTAACTGTATCTTTTGTTTTCATGAAATTTCTTATAAGTCCAAGAAAGTTTGGAAATAGGTGAGCTAGATTCTTGTGCTCAAGCTATCACCTGGTACAAGGAACTCCAAAAGAAAAAAAGCTGTACAAGAAGGAATAATCAATATTGTTAAATACTGAAGAGACTCCACGTAAGATGTAGGTGTGAAGATGGCTCTAGATATAGAAACAAGGATGGCATTTCTGACCTTGGGTGTAATAGATTCAGTAGAATAGTGGAGGGAAAAGGGCAGAGAGCACGAGCTTGGGGAATGATAGAGATTTGAAGAAACAGATACAGTGAACACATACAGCCTTCTAGTGAAGTAGAAAGGAGGAAAAAGCTGGTATGTGGCTGGGAATGTGTGATTAAATAGTAGACCTGTGTTTGTTTATTGTTATTGCCTTTCCTTTTTAAGCTAGAAGTGAATATATCAAACTTAAAGTCCTGTGGCTGAACCTTTGAGACAGAAAGACATTTTAGTTGAGGAGAGAGTGAAGGAGAGAAAATAATTTATGAAACATGTCCTTGAAGAGGCAGAAAAATATAAAATCCTGCACATAGGTAGAAGAATATATTTTACATAAGACAGTAGATGGAAGGAGAATAGGAAAGGATGCGTAGGGATACAATCAGCAATGGATAGCAGTAGGTCACAAAGGTTTTGTCCTATCACTTTTATTTTCCATGTGAGGGACAAGCTGATCATGTATGTTGGGTGTTCACTAGCCTAGAGATCCAGAGTGTTGGAATAGCTGCCACAGATAATGGAAGAGAGAGATATTCGGATACAGCGATATTGAGGAAGTACGGAGGATTCAATTGAAGGTCGCTAGATTCAGTCTGTAATTTTCTATAACAGCTTTCCACAATCTGAATAGGGCTGAAGAAAAGTACAGAGTTGGATTTATTGAGATTTATGAGTTTTACCCAGTGAAGAACTGGGAGATTAGCAAGTGACTGAATAAAATTTAACCATGATGTTTATAATACAAGGTAACTGATAGGGTGAAAATGTAAAGGAGTTAGGAATTGTGTGATAAGAAATACAAGATTGTGTAAAATCATGGAGTGAGAAAGTTGCAGGAAAAGAAGCGGTAATTAGAGAGGAAAATGTTTAACTTGAAAATAATTTTTTTTTAAAAAGCACTTCTATGCCATGATCCATTCCTCCTGTAGTTGTAGGAATGAATTATTTAATTAAATTCTCACGTTGAAAAATTTTATTCCTATCAGAGGAGAAAACCAAGTCTCAGAACGGTAACTTGCAAAGGGTTAGACAACGACAAAAAGTGATCTGAAATTTGAGAAGTACAGGTATTTCTACAGTCAATCTATGTTCTTCAGACTTTCCTTGTGTCTCAAAGTATTTTGAGAGAGATGGGGATAAGCAGAGACTAACAGTTCTATGCCCTGTTCCCACAAAGTATCAAATCCTGGAAAATATTACTCTTATCTTCTCCCACACTTTCTAGCCATTCTTTCAGACATGATTTCACCCAAAGAAAGTGACCCTGTTGCAGAAAAGTTTGAGAACCCCAGATATAGAGGGAATTTTTTATTGCAACTTATTTCTTTTTTCAAGTACACTTAGAAAAAGAGATTTCAAAAGTCTCTTCAGTAGAAATCTCACTTTAGATTCTGGTACTGCCTTAAATAACAAGAATACATGTTATGATTCAGATATATAGCTATTCCAAGTCGTTGGTGCTTTTTCCCTATAAATATTTTGAAATAAGGCTTCATACACTTTGGTGATGTAGAGAGAATCCCTGAAAGATAGATCTCATCCAATAAAGCATTTTTATTTTGGAAGTATAATTATGGCTTTAGAGCACTCTGCTAGAATTCATTTTCAGGAAAGGTTATGAAATCGAGAGACTGAGATGCACCACAGTAAAGCCATAGTCGTGTATAAAAAAATGGAGATAGTCTTAATGAATTCATAATAAATTTTGAGCAATGGTGCCATGATGACTGGAAGAAGGAAATAAAACAAAGAGGAAAATCAAACAAATTGTGTGGTTTATTCCTAATTCTGCAAAACCCTAGCAATGCCTCCTCTTAGTTAATGTACTTTAAGACACCTTAAGAAGTCAAGCAAAGGGACAAGATTATAACGACAGTAGAAGGTTAGTGGCAAAACCTCACAAAATGGCACTCCCAGGTGGATTTGCACATGCTGTTCTATATCCCTAGAAGCCGCTCCTTCCAATACTCACGCTCCATTTATTCCCCTTTTCTTCAAAAGGTGCATTCATTAACAGCAGCTTTCACCAATCACACTAGGTGAATGCTTTCTACCTTGTTTTGCCCATCACTTCACTCTGTTCATCTCCTTCAGCATAGTTATTATAATATTATAATTTATTATATTACTTTTGCTTGTCTATTCCCACTTTCTCTGTTTTCTCTCTACACCCCATTTTTCCTATATGGGCAATAGATCAGAAACAGTGCTGTTTTAAGTCCAAGAGTCTGCCAAGAACTTTCCACACAGAATGCACTTGATTATTACTTGTTGACTTAATTAATTCGCCATCCTCAACTTTATGACAACAGTTTTCCAAAGGCTGACTAGAATTCTTTCTGACTTAGGAATGTTATTTGAATACAGGCAACACAGACCCTATGGTGGCCTATCCAAAGGGCATAGTTGTTTTGTTTTGTCATATAACAAAATTCTCAGAGGTAAACAGCTTACCATGAGATCCTCTGATTTTCTGTTATTTCAGCCTTAGTATCCTGCAAGAGAAGCTGGATAATGTAGTTTTTGTTTGCTTATTTGGTGAAGCTGGGAACACTAGAAAAAAAACCAGGGTTCTGATCAGGGTCTGAACAGAAAATTAACAGTCTCCTATACACACTACAATGCCTCTTGATTAATATATAACAACAACAAAATCATCGTCACATAATTTGTATCCTCCCGGCAGGCATAATTAGCCATTTAGACTGTCCTACATCAGAAACAAATTCTCTATAAGAAGAAGGCCTGGAGAGAACTGAGTTAGAACAAAGAGAGAAAGCTACATGATATAAATATTTACTGGCAAGATTAGACAGCCAGACGCATACATACCCACATTAGGGATGGCCTTTCCAATGAGATAGAAATATTCAAAATTTGTTTAAAAAAGCACCTTGTCCATTTGATTATATTTGTATTAACACAGTCAATTCAGTTCTGAGACCCTCTCTTTTCTATATTTCATTTTCTGACTAACTTGTTTCTGATGGGCATAATTCTATCTTTTGCTATTTTACTACACTCAATTAGATTTTTAGTTTTGCAATTCAGGAAGCCAATCTCTCTCTTGAAGGCAACTTTGCAGATCTCTGATCTGATCTACTATGTGTTGATTTCACAGTTTAGCTCTCAGAAAGCAATTTCGTTTTCATTTCCCCCACAAGTTCTCCCAGGAGATTTCAGCATAGTCATAAAATATTGACAAAGAATGTCTGTAATAGACCATACCTAGCTTGCAATCTTAAAATCGACTAATAAATATTCATCATAAAACATCTTTCAAAGTTTGTTTGATGATCTTTTCCCTCAGTTGTACCTTAGGCTGAGTAATTGTTCCTAATAGTATTTCAGGAATGAAGTCTTCTGCTAATGTCCCAGTATTGATATTGGCTTTCCCTTGGAGACTTGTGGTAAAAGTGTTATTTTCTTAATCTATGAATTTTTAAAACTTATGAATTTTGAAATGCCGGAACTTCATTTTCTTCATCTGAAGAAAATTTTCTTCACGAGATTAATGTATCTACCAAGAGGTATCATTATACCATTGTTTTAAATATCACATTATATAGGCATGAGAAAAAGTAGAGTGGAAAGAATAATGTTCATTAAGGCAAGAATCTCTGTCGTTTAACTCAAAATGTCTATAATTCTGGGAAAGAAGAGCTTTCAGTACAATTGTCTGTTTGAATATCTTCAGTGCAGATCTCTAACCAGAGCTGCTGCTTTGGAGGGTTGGTAGAAGTTTGGATTTGTACGCTGGGATATCTCGTGTGTGTGTGTGTGTGTGTGTGTGTGTGTGTGTGTGTGTGTGTGTAAGGTCCTTGAAAAGACAAGAGGAATCCAAAGGGAAGGGAATGGGATAAAAACAGCAGGCCGGGAGCTGAGGACCAGCTCTCCCCACCCACACTGCCATATTCTAGAATAGAAACCTCAGGAATCTATGAATTCTAAGTTTATAACTAACCTTCTAGACTTTGATGAAAGGTATCTTGGTCAAGGTATGAGTAAATCTGTTTTATTTAATACTTTGTTAATTTGATGTACAATTTTAAATAGTCATATATATAGTATATCTTCTTGCCCCAGGCCTGCAAATGTTAGGAGGAGGCTTGCTTAGTCTTAACTCTCTCCATATGTAGAAAATATTTATATATAGCTCTGCAGAAGGAAGTGTATCCACATCTCCTTAATTCATAGGGGATATAATTAACCTAGTGTTATGAGGCAGAAGAAATCCAAAACAGAGCAGGAAGAAACTTGTACAGATAGAAGATATGCCTTTCATTTGCTTCAAAGGGTGGTGAGGTGGGAAAATCCAGACTCAATGTATAACTCCTCAAAATAGAATCTCTGAATATAAAGGAAAACAAATATGAACAAAGCAGCCATTGTTGCAAATAACCAGATCCAAGGTGTGTTAAAAAATAATTCAGTTTGAAATGCATATCCTTGTATGCCTTTGCTTTTTCTGTTATATTCACAACTTTGTACTACTTTGGTGTTTTGTTTGTTTCATTCATTAAATAAACTGAGCATCTTCCATGTGTGATGAGCCTTCTGTACATCTTAAGATTCAACACTCTATCCTCTGGGTCATTTTTACCTTCAAGAACAATAGCGCAGCACCAGTTACACTATAATTAAACATAACTCTGTGTGTGTGCGTGTGTGTGTACGTGCATATATTTTAGTAGCCATCTACACCATCTGGATTATTTTTTTCTAAAAACCAGGATTCTATTTTGTGCCATATGCCGTTAATCCCTATGGACTTAGAATGTGACTAAAACAGTTTGGTGAGTGAAAGTGATTACTGAAAGCTCTAAGTATGAAAAAAGCTTAGGTCCATTCCCATACATGTTACTTACCTGCGGACTTTGGGGCCTGAGCTACCAAGATAATTGCCTCCACTCTCTATTACATTTGCCTTACCAGTTTAAAGCTTAAGCACCATTTTATCTTTCACATTTTAGCTCTTCTCCTTTTTTCCCTTTTGTATAAATAAGTTGTGTCTTTCTTCCTCTGCCTTAGTTGTTTGTCTCGTTAGCTCTCTCTTCTTGTTATTTACTATGTATGGCCATGACTGATACTCCTGTCTTTTTACTATCTGAACATTGGAAAGGAAGCTGTTTTCCAGAAAGATTCCCATGCATGAGTAACAGGTATTCTGACAGTGGAATTAACCACCTCATACTCTTCACTCCTTTATTCTTCCAAATGAGAAAACTAATCTTGTTATGTAAGAAGTCATTACTTCATCTACTCATCAGCTGTTTCTGACATGCTCCAGTTGGCTCTCAGTTTGGAAATAAAATTACACAAGGATGAAAATGAAGCCTGTTTCAGAACATTTCCAAGGAAGATTTGTTTCCCTAATAGGCTCTTTGCCGAAAGATATGGTTTTTAATTTGTGAGAAAATAAAAATGCAGTTCAAATAAGTGAAGCATAAAAAGTCAGGGGTCAAAAGACTTTCCTATTTCTATAGCAAGAAAGTTCAAACTCTGTATGAAGTGAAACCTCAAACACAATTTTTGCCGTGATTTAATTCTAACAGTTTGGGCAATACCTCTAAAAACAGCTTAAAATTAAGTCAGGTTTTGATATGTCAGTTTTTGATGCATATTAATTTCAGCATCCAGTGTTTTTTCCAAGTAAGAATTAAGCACATTAACTTCTGCCTCACCATCCCTTTTTTCTTTTAATTATGTGTCTTTGTTTTACATTTTCTGGCAAATGAAATATTTCCTAATTAATACATGGGGTAATAAAGAATGTCTGCATAATGTTCTCCACAGTAGCTCTGGATGCAAAAGATTTTATAAATATTGGAACTGAGAGCAAACCCTAAGTGAAATAAACAAGGAAAAAACAAGAGTTTGAAATAAAGTTACTTATTATTATTTTATTTAAATAAAATATTTTATTCAAATGGTTAGAGAAGGGAGGAATTAGGAATATACAGTCTCTGAAGACAAACTTTTTGTATCCACTTACCAACTTTACAACTGCCTAGCTGCTTAGCTTTATGATCTTGAGCAAGTTACTCAACTTGTCTATGCCTTGGTAAGTTCATCTGTTGGCCTGGGTGGTGAGAGGAGGGTACATATAAAATAAAGTTGTTGTGAAAATTGAATGAATCATTAGAAAGGGTTGCCATTTACTGAGCACTTGCTTTGCATCAGACACTGTTGTAAGAGATTTATAGTTCCCAAAACTGGCAACTTCAAGTAGTTTTAAAACATTAATTTACAAAGCACATTGGGATTTCATACACGGCTTCAGGGATACTTCTTTTCTAAATAAAGTGATGCTACCATTTCACATCAAGTACATATTTAATATTTTATTAATACTTAGCGGATCTATATATAGATATAAGATCTTGTGTTCATTTTCAAATAGCAACACATAATAATTAGATTTATTGGTTGTAGCTGGAACTTTGCACAAAACAACAACATAAAAAGAAACCACATGGCTGCTAAATGTTTTGATAACAAAGGCTACCAGGTTGTAACTGAATTAAAGGATATTTCCTAACACCTACTAAATACTTTGTTGTGACTCCAGCAAATAGATTTGAACTCGGGAGGGATCTTAGCCCAACTGAGCATTGCATGATCACTTTGTTAAAATATACTCCTTGGCAATCCTGATGATTTGGCTCTAATGCAAGTCTCTTCTGGTTTACAGTGATTTTCGCTCCATGGATGTATTCATAAAATATACAGATATTATTGCATGTGGTAAGTACTCAATAAAAACAATTTTAGGTGATTTGCCATTAAGAACACAAACTGTTAACTGTCCTGTGCTTGCAAAGAATCAAGCTCCTAAATAATCAGTGCCATCCAGAGAATTCCTTTTAAGCTTCAGCAAGTAATAGATGTAGCTGAACTCAGCTCGAGAGAATGGTTCCAGCTTTTATTGAGTCAAATCTTAACTACCCACAAGTTACTTTGGAAATTCCATTAATCTTTAGTGAGCTCTGAGATTTACTTCATTATTGACTGTCAGTAGAGGCTGGGTTTGTCTATCATTCCCAGGCAGCTAAGGAGAAGAGTACCGAGAAAAGGAGAACCAGGGTCTGGTCCCTGTTCTATAGACGCTTAGATAGTACATTGCATAAGTGCTTATCCTTCCATGAATTTTGTTTTTCCTTCTACGTGTTGGCACTAAAACATCTCTTTGAAGATGTTACTAAAGTTTGGGATGGGACCAGAAGAAACGAAGTGGTCCTTTTGGAACCCAATATCAGAGAAGTAAATATTACCTTAGTGTCTTGTACATATTAATGAGTTACAATGGTTTTAAGGATAAATTCACCACTTTCTGTTTTTTTAAGAAAGCAAACAATCTCACTATGTTTTTCTTCTAAAAATCTGTTCTATTTAAAACATATGGAGATCTCAAAAAAAAGGATCATTCACAAATCAATTGTATTTCTGGAAAAGATGAAGTTTCCTAGGCAGCATTTTGAAAATCTTGTGGCAAAAGGAGCCTCCTGTCTCAGTTTGCACATTTCTTCATAAGTTCGCATTACTTTTTCTCCTAATTATTTTTAGAGGGTCTGTCTGCAATCAGTAGTTTCTGTGACATCAGGGAAGATGGCGCTCGCACTGGTCTGAATCAAGCCTCTTGTGTACTGCTCTGGCTTGACTGGGTCTCACCCTGTGACTGAGCTAGTCATTTACCTGTCTACTCTAAGTTGCCTCATGTGCAGCAAAACAGGAACAAGCCTTGCAACTGGAAGTGAACCGGCAGCAGGTAAAACATAACCCTGCAGAAATGCCGATGCTCAGGCCACAGCCCAGACTTGTTGAATCAGAACCAACATTTTAATAAAATCCTTAAGCTATTCCTATAGACATTAAACTTTGAAAATTGTTAAGAGAATGAACTTTAAAAACTACAAAAGCAGTTTGCAAACTATAAATCTCTATGGAGATGTAACACATCCATCATTCTCATGTTCTCAATGCTAATCAGAGTTGCAATTAATCCTTAGCTTTCTCTGTGCAATCAGATTTTAATAAATGATCACCCAACACCAAACTTTGTACTATATTATTATAAGCAATCGATACACATTTGTTGAATGGGAAACAAAAGTGAGATGAGGATGTAGAGCACCTATTCTGAACAGAGCCTTAATAATAGTCAGTCAATGTGATTTTCTTAAGGTGCAAAGAACTCAAATCACTACTTTTGATTTCTCAATGTCATAATGCTCACATGGGGACGTGATGACAGCCAGGAAAAAAGGAAGGTAGATTTAAAAATGTAGTTAAAATTGGGGCACCTCGGTCGGTCAGTCAGTTAAGTACCCAACTCTTGATTTCAGCTCAGGTCATGATCTCACGGTTAGTGAGTTAGAATCCTGCGTCTGGCTCTGTACTGACAGTAAGGAGCATGATTGGGATTGTGTCTCTCTCCCTCTTTCTCTCTGCCCCTCCTTCCTTCTCTCACTCTCAAAATAAATACAATTTAAAAATGTAATTAAAATCACTAATATGTTCTGTATGGGGCATAGATATAGAGAAACATTCATGGGGTGTAGGTACTAAATCTGGAACTCATAGGTCTAGCAGGAAAACAAGAGAGACCTAATGGAGAACCAGGGGGAACGGAGGAGGGAGAGAGAGTTGGGGAGAGAGAGGGATGCAGAACTTGAGAGACTATTGAATGCTGAGAATGAACTGAGGGTTGGGGGAGGGGGGAGGGGGGAAGACAGGTGGTGGTGATGGTGGAGGGCACTTGAGGGGAAGAGCACTGGGTGTTGTATGGAAAACAATTTGACAATAAAATATTATGGAAAAAAAATAAATAAATATCTCAAATAACCTTGTGTAGATCTTGGAAAAAACCTCACACAAAATTTAAATGTCCATTCTATGCACCAATGTGGATGAAGCTAGAATATCTTATGCTAAGCAAAATACATCAGAGAAAGACAAATACCATATGATTTCATTCACATGTAGACATTAAGAAACAAAACAGATGAACATATGAGGTGTTGGGAGCAGAGAGAAGAGAGGGAAACAAACCACAAGAGACCCTTAATGATAGAGAATGGAGGGAGGTGGGTGGGAGACAGACTATATGGGTGATGGGCATCAAGAAGGGGACCTGTTGGGTTGAGCACCGTGTGTTGTATATAAGTGATGAATCACTGAATTCTATTCCTGAAACCAATATTGCACTGCATGCTCACTAAATAAAATTTAAATTAAAAAATAAAAAATGATATAAATAAATAATAAACTTATTTATTTATTCTAAATTTGACCTCATAGATTTCAGCTTACCAGAGACAACAGTGAGTATAATTCTGACTTTTCATTTAAGACCAAAGCAGCTTTCATTTATTGGAATTTCCCAGGAATGCCACGATAAATATAACATGAAATTTCATGGCTCAACACCTCACAATCTGGCCACTGCATCCACCTTATGTTCAGTATAGAAAAGCCCCAACAATTCAGGAAAAAAAATGTACACGAGTCTCTCAGCTTTTCCTATTTTCAATCTACTTTTTAGAGTAAAAGCCTCATCTTTTGATTAGATAGGTCTGAATCACAGTGGTTAGGTGGATCTTTGGGTGAGTCTTTCCACCATCAGTACTGTGCTATTAGAACTTCCTGTAAGATTTACAAAAGTGGAAATCAGATAGTTCACTTACAAAAATCATACCCACACTGACTATTACCTTGCAGCCTCAGGCAAATGCTGTCTTTACTTTTCCATAACATTGCCACTAGATCATTCTCATGTTTTACTTAATGCTGCCCTTCTCAAATACATTGATTGTCTTCTTTTTGAATTTTCAGAAAATTTGTATCTCTGGGATTTCGTCCCATATGCCGTTTTTTTATCAGGGCTTTGTTATTCATGGCCAAGATGTTCTCTATTTTGCAGGGGCTCAACCAGTCTTTGTAGTAGCTGTTAGGATAAAAACTAAGGCGTTGATTGTGGTATACGGTTATGGAGAAAAAAATTGAAAAATCTAAAATTAGAGAGACCTATCTATAAATCAGAGACTGACAGTTACCAGAGATGTGAATTTGAGTAAAATTACTTAACCCTTTTGAGCCTCAGTGAGTAAGTCCACGTATTAGGTTTGGAGATGGCTACCAGAAAGGTTGCTGTGAAAATTAAATAGGTTATATACGCAAGACACATGGGACACTGTAAAAGTAGGTGTTCAGTTTAAGCTGGAGTCGGTTGTGATTGATAATGATGATAGTGATGCCGAAGACAAGGTGTCCATGCTGCTGATTCAGAGTTTCAATCACTTTTCCATTTGGGCCTGAGAAGAAAGGGCTTTGGCACAAATGCATTCTCTAGAGCACAGAGGAGGCATGCCACACGGTGACACATCCCCCGACTCCATCCTCATCACATGTTGTTAAGATCTAAAAGATGCTTCATCATATGACAAGAAAATTTTACTTTTTGTGGACTATACATGTCAACAGTTTTCATTAATGGAGAAACTGTCCTGTAACCCCAGGTACATTGTAAACTAAGAAGGCATGATAGCTTCGCATCACTTCTAATGAAAGCCCATAAAAACATGAAATATTTAAGATAATTACATTCTTGAAGTGATCTGCTGCTTCCTAGCATGGCAGATTTTTGAAGAAAAAAGTTCTAATTGTTGGGCACTAAGTGCATACTATGAATTTAATAACCTCTAATAGTGCAAGTTAAAAATAAACTAGGGCCAGAATATTAATTACATACAGACACACCCAGTGTTGAGGATACTTTAATTCAATGATGATAGGAATAAAAGTGCCTACGCACTTTAACAATCACAGTATTATAAAATTATTTTCTTTTAGAAAAACATATCCACTCAATATAATACTCTTTATTCTATTATAAAGCACTGAAAAAATAATTTGCTATCAGTGAGAGAAAACAGATCATAATAAGGTCTTAGTGATGGGATAATTCTATTGTTCTTGATATAATGAATGTGGCACAACGTGAATTCAAATCAATCTGCAAGAAAAACTCTGCCATTTTTTATTTTTTTTAAGTTTATTTATTTTGAGAGAGAAAGAGAGTAGGGAGGGGGAAGAGAAAGAGGAAGAGAGAGAGAATACTGAGCAGGCTCCACACTGCCAGTGTAGAGCCCAACACTGGGCTCAAACCCACAAACCACAAGACCATGACCTGAGCAGAAATCAAGAGTCAGATGCTTAACCGACTGAGCTACCCAGGTGCCCCAAAACCCTGCCATTTTTGAGTAGAAAATTCACTACTAATATCCTTTGTTGATTTTGGAGGTAGCAATTTACAGAAATTGTATGTCATATATATATGACATATATGTGTGTATGTGTGTATATATATGACATATGTGTGTATATATACTATATATAGGTATATAATATATACATATGACATAAAAATAGATATATAATACTATATATAGGTGTATAATACATATATGACATACTATATATATGACATGATGTATATATGTGTGTGTATTTGTGTGTACTGTATATGGAGAGAGTGCACACAACCCTACAAGAGTCATTGCAAATAACTATAGCATCCTCAGACCAATTTTTCAAAAACCTGGGATAAGAGACATAATTAGAAATGATTATAGTTATTACAGAAACTGATACCCTCAATTAAAACACAGGACAACGTTCTCTGAGACCTTTTAGTGCACACAAAGTTTACTGCAATATGCTAAAGGAAGGACTCTGAGGAGTCAGAAGACCTAAATTTCACTGCTAATTCAATTATTGTCTGGTTACAGAATCATGAGAGAGACACCCATCCTCCAGATTGCAGTGTTTTTAACGGCCATGAAGGAGCTGAACTAGTTCAACCAGGATTTTTCTAACTGATGTTCTTAGCAGGTGACTTCTCTTTTCCAATCACAGTCCACATGGAATTTCAGTATGCGTCTCACAGCTGACCCCGGGTCTGCTCTGTTGGAAGGAAGATGAGAGAAACCTGGTCCAGGACCTTCAGGTTTCACTGCCCCACATGCTGTCATGCCTTAAACACTGTTTCAGATCAAATATTCCACTCCTAAGAAGTATTAATCCCCAGTCTGTAAATTTCAGTCTCTCAACCAGAAGAGAATGGGATATTACTCAACATTTTTATTCCCAGTAGAATCATGCAGCATAAGTGCTCAATAAAGGGTTATTGACTTGAATGCCTTCATTTGCAATTCTATCTTACACTTATGTACTATTTGACTTCTTATATAAAGCCCTTTCAGTTTTTTACATTATCTCACTTGCTTTTACCATTAATGAAACAGGCAAGGCAAGTATAAATGAAAGAGGAGGAGGTTCTTTTTCACTGTATTAGTCTTTCTCTTAAAAAAACTCAATAGTTATGAAAAGACAAATTCATTACACTAATTTCATCATGAATGATTCTATTTTTTATGCCACCACTTATCCCACATGTTCCATATTCATGTCGCTCTTTCAAAAATGTCTTATCTTTTATATGATAGAGCAGGGAGTCTCAACCGTGGCACTACTGACATTTAAGGATGGATAATCCTTTGTTGTGGTTTACTGTCCTATAAACTACAGGACACTTACCACTCCTAATGGACTTTATCCCCTACATGATTTTTGTATTTTCCCAATAAAGACAGCAAAAATATCTTCATGCATTGTCAAATGTTCCCTGGGAGAGGAGGACAAAAGTACCCTCCAAAAAAAGTACCCTCCAAATGAGAACCACTCTATAGATAAACATTGAGGCCAAATGCAGGAATCAATTCATTTCAATATGCTGGCTATCTTCTTAATGATTAGCACAACTGCCCAGACTGAACAGAGAGGAATGCCATCGCTCTGTTGTTCTGTTTTCAAATGGCCCAAGCAACGAAGTCACTTTGGAGCTTGCTCATTTTAACCATAAGGAAACCGTGGAATTAATACTTCTAGAATATTCAGGTACTTGATGAAACCTTGGAAAATACTACATCTTTTCATTGATATTGAACATAAATATAGGGAAACTAATACAGAAACTAGGAAAGATGTGAGGGCAATAACTGATATTACTGTCTCAAATTATATACAATAGCAGATTGTATAGAGAATATCAAGTACTTATATAAGTCATCAGAAAACCAAGTAAGAGTTTTATTGGGGATTTTCTATATAAAATCCTGCCTACTATGTTAAAGACGAAACTCCACACTTCTCAAGTGGAGAATGTTTCACCCACATTTTTCAGGTGAGTCACAGTTGGCAAGGGCAAAGCTGAGAAAATGGGTAGCTATAATTAAGGTCAAGTCTTCCACAATTACTTAGCAACAGGACCTGACAGACCTTCAAGGAATGTCCTGATGATTGCTCCTAGGTGACCCCATGACTCATCTATCTGCACACATTTAATAAATGATCATTTTATCCAGTAATATGTAAGATAAGACGATAAGTAGTAAGTAAGGATAAGATGATACAGTGGCGGAGCTAAGGATATGATGTGCTGAGGTGAATGAAATTGATAATATGAACATGGACTCTTTTGACAAAAAATTTCAAAACTGAAATGCAAAACACTAAGACATGTCCAAATATAAAGAAGAATAATAGCTATATTATTAGTTGCCAAAGATATTAAGGAAAAGATGTTTGATTATGTATTTAAAACTTAATACTCATGAATGATATAATAATATTCATAACACTTTATGCTAAATAGCTATCATTAAAATAATTGGTATAAAGACTATTAGAAGTCTGAGAAAAATTGAACAAAATGTAACTGTAGATATCACTACCAACTTGTCTGTTTTCTTATTCTAAGAAGATAGAAATTAGGATAGAATTTAAAGAATAGAATTAATAAAGTTAATGACTATAGTATATTGGACTTAACACTCTTCAGGAAGATATAATTTTTATTACAGTAAACCACTAAAAGGTTTTTTAAAGTCATTGAATACACTGGTTGTCTACTATGTGTCAGGCACTCTTCTAGGAACTGGGACACAGCAAACAACAAAAGATGAAATTCTTTTCATCATGCAGCACATGTCCTATTTTAGTAAGCTGCCAGAAAAACCTCGATATATTCCAAAGCAGAAATTATGCAGGATACATTTTCTAAACAAAACACGACACAGGAAGAAATTACATTGGGCATATTCAAACAAAATCCTCACCAGTTTTTATTATTATTATTATTATTATGTTTATACCAATTTTATCTGAAATACTACTTTTGAGAGTTTATTCTAAGAAATAACTAGAGATAGGCATACAGATTTATTTAAAAGGTCTGTATCAAGGAATTAATTAATTACATTATTTAAGAAGTCTCATAGGGATTAAATTGTAAATGTATTTTAAAACTACGTGATATTATAATATGCAACTACTTAAAATACAGGTTTGAGAATACCTAGCAATGTCAGAAAATCCTTAAATAAAACCACAACAAAAAATCCAATTAATAAACTAATATGATCACAAAAGAACAAAACATCAATTGACAATTATAAATTTACAGGCTGAGCCCAGAAACAAGGGAAGATTACAAGTTCATAAAATAAATATGTCTTGGAAAATTTTAAGTACTTTGCTCAACTGTTTACCATCAAGTGAAATCCAGATATACAATTGCAGATTATCTGTAATACATCCGAAATGGAAATAACACATATAAACATTTTTAATGTTAATACATAATAGACAAATTCATAAAATGATTAAAATTTCATTAGATAAGAGACACATAAAATGGTTTTTGATAGAAGTTAAAATTAGTTAAATAGACAAATACATATGATGGTGGCAAAACATCTATTTTTATTATTTTATTTTATATTTTTTCAAAACATTTTTAATGGAGTAGGTTGAAAGCACAAATAAAGTTAGAATTAAAAAACTGCATATAGCACATGTAAAAAATATTTGATTATTATGATACCATGTACCAGATATGCTAACAAAACTGATCTTCTCAATGAAATGGAAAATTATTTTTAAGTGAAATTCATAACAAAAACAAATAAGCAAACAAAAATCCTGAAAACCATGAGGAAGACTATCAGTCAAAGAAGAATTCTTAATGAGAAAAAATCTTTTGTAAAAGAGGCAGTTTTATTGGTGAATTGAGAATTATTAGTGAATTTAGTATGCTTTCAAATAACAGATAATGACTATTACAGGTACAATACAGATATAGATACAAGAAAAATGGCAATTTTTTGAGAATGCAGAAGGAAAGCATCTTCTGATTCAAAGGAAGAAGTACAACCTCAAAGGAACTCTGACCATAACAGCAAAAAAGGAAATATGAAATAAAGTCTTAAATTTATGAATAATATATTAGCAAATCTTATTTAATAGAGTATAAAAACAATAAAAAATACCTAATAAAGATTCATCTCAGATATATGAAATTCCTTGATGTTAGAATATCTAATCAATAAAATAAATAAAAAATATAATAAAATATAATATAAATATAAAATAAAATATCTTATCAATAGGACAAGTTAGAATAAAGAACACCATAGAATCAAAATTTTATTTGGTAAATTTTAATACCATCCAATTAAAAAAATCAGAAATGAAGAATATTTCCTTAAAGTCATGAGCATGTCATACTCAAATACATTTTTTATGACTTCACCAATGGAACCCAAATCAAACACCAAAAATTGCTACTATCTCTCGTCCATAAAATGACAATAAAAAAACCATGAATAGGGGCTATAATTATAAGAGAAGCTATGATTATTTGGCAAGTATCACTGAAACACTAAAGATAAAAATCTCAGTCAAATAGGAAGAAGATAAACATGCAAAAATCACAAACTTTTCTCTGTAGCAGTAACAGAAAATAAAACATATCATGAAATTAAAATATCCCAAACAATAAATGTGTGACACTTATTTGGAAAAAACTACATACCTATAATGGAAGAAATAAAAATAATTGATGAGCATTTTGTTAAAAAAAAGAGTAAAATTATATGCTTATTCTATATGTCAAAAGAAACACTGAATAAAATAAAATTGCTATATAACAAACCCTTAATTCAGAGAAGATTTGATTCTTTGAAGATTCTTCAAAGATTCTTTGAATATTTAATTCATTTTGTGTTTAAAAATTATTGAAGAAATGATACATGCAAACAAATTAAATAAAGTTAAAATGACAAATGGGAAAATTTAGAGTAAATATGTCCAAAAAGGAGTTAATCCAGGAGAGAATCTCAATGGATACATCATAAAAGAAGAAATGCACATAGGTAAAAAATACTTGCAAACTTTTCAGTCTAACTAATAATTAATTACATAGTAAAACAAATTATAAATTGATCTAACTATTATAGAGCTAATCAGGGATTTTACTAAAGTATAAATTTAAAACTGGATTTTTAATGGAATGAAATAGAAGGAAGATGGTGAGGAAAATAATATGTTTATAACAGAAAAATATCTCATATTTTATACTATAGAGAAAAAGCCAGTGGGGGCCTTTATTGAACAGGAGAGGACATTCTGAATTTAAAGGAGAAAACATGGGCTTTATTTTTCAATTTTTCAACACTCTTATATGGCAGGGGGATTTAGATTTTGGAGAAAAGGAAAAATCAGGTTAAAATCATGACTCTGTAGATTAACAGATGAATCTATAGTTTATGCTAGGTGACATTAAGCCTTACTGACTTTATTTCCAAAATGAGGATATTACTTGCCCAATTTACCTAGCAGAGTTGTTTTAAGATGGAATGTGATATAGGAATCTATAGTTAACAAAGTGATTACTGGTTATGGCATGTCTGTCTTGAAAATTGCAAAAGGCACTTTAAAAATATTCAGAATATATAACTATAATTCATGCTTTATTAATGAGGAGAGAAGAAATACAATATTGATTAATATGTTAACAAGAAATTTGGGGATTTGTGTTAGATGTATAGCCAAATGATTCCTTACTTTGAAAAATAAATCTTAAAATGGGAACTAATGATTTTTTCAGTTTTAAAAACCCTAACATAATATCAAAACATAATAATGGTGGCAAGAAAAAGACAGTTTTAAAAGTACCATTTTTTCAATAAGGGTACAAACTGGATAAACTCAAAAATTGTGTGTGTGTGTGTGTGTTTTGTCTTACATCATTTGTTCAAAATTTACAGAAAGGAGGGGCACCTGGGTGGCTCAGTCGGTTAAGCATCACCCTTCTGCTCAGGTCATGATCTTCAGGTCCTTATGTTCAAGCCCCATGTTGGGCTCTGTGCTGACAGCTCAGAACCTGAATCCTGCTTCAGATCCTGTGTCTCCCTCTGTCTGCCCCTTTCTCTCTCTCTCTCAAGAATAAACATTTAAAATGTTTTTAAAATTTTACAGAAAGGAAAAGAAAGATTAAGTAGCCAAAACAAGAAATCACAAAAACAATCAAACGCTTTGGCATCCTTTACATCTATTTATTCCTTTTTATTTTGTGAGTTCATCCCAATTTTGGTCTTTCCTCTCCCCCACCTATTACTACACAGCAGCAACTGTTTAGCCAACCTTTGATATAACAAAAAACAGAAAATTATTGGTTCCTAACAGGACATAGAGCATTGGCTAGCATTTGAAGTTGTAACGGATGTAAAAAGGCAAAATCGGACATCTTTGAGGCGTTCTATCCCATATGTAGGTCCTGAACTGAAAGAGATTTCCCTGAGAAATTCTTAGAATCTGTGGTAGGCAAAATAATGCCTCACCCTCCCACAAGCCCATCAAAAAAAGGGGGGAAAAAAAAGAAAAGAAAGAAAAAAAGCCCTAGAGCTAACCCTCAGATCCTGTGACAGTGTACCTTCAATGACAAGAAACTGTACAGATGTGATTAAGTTTAAGGACTTGGAGATGCAGAGATTATTCTGGATTCTCTGGGTGGACCCAATCTAATCCAACAAGTTCTTAAAATGGAAGAGAGTGGAAAAGAGTGGGTCAGAGGGATGCAATATGAGAAGCACTCAATCCACTATTGCTGGCTTTGAACACCAAAGAAGGGGTCTACAGGCCAAGGGATACTGGTGGCTTCAGTTTAGAGTCAGCAAGGAACTTAATTCTGCCAACCCAGGTGAGCAGGAAGTTGATTCTTCCTTAGCGGCTCCAGAAAGGAATATAGCTGTGTTGACATCTTGATTTCAGATCCATGAACTCGCACTAGGCTACTGATCCATGCAATATGTATTTGTTGCTCAAGCCACTAAATCTGTGGTGATTTGTTATGACATCATTAGGAAACTAATATAGAATCATACACTTAGAGAAAATGTTAAAAGCTATTTGGTAGAACAAATGACAGTCATAAAATTTTCATGTTCCATTCAATATAATTAGATCATTAGCTGATTATAAAATATGTATACTAATTATTTACAGTGTCATTAAATAATATAACCTAAAAACTATAATTAATACTAATACTACTAACAACTAAGACATATAGAATGTCAATGTCAGGTGTCATCCTAAATATCTGACTAACATTATCTTATTTAACTTTCAGGAAAACTTTTGGGGAGATTTTATTTTTATCCCTAAGTTACAGATAAACAAATCGAAACTTAGAAAGATAAAGTAAATTCCCTAAGGTCGTCTAGCTAGTAAAAGTAGAGGAGAAACTCAAACCCTAATCTCTGGCAACATTCTTGTGATTATAACACTATTATGTTTTATATATTACCCACTAATACAGTTGGCAAATTTGCCTCTGTGTTATTTACTCATTTGCATAACTTGCAGGATCCATGGTCTAATTATTTTACTGGATCTCTCAAACACTCAGAACCAGGACTTTCATAGAATAATCAATGCCCCATGAAATTTATAAAACATAATGGCATATGATTTTTAAATTAAATAAAACATCATTATAAAACACTTCAACCATTGACATAAATAAGAATGAAATAAAATAAATGAGAAGTCAAATTTAAAAGAAAGATCCTGAAATTCTTGTAAGATATGAGACCAGTTCTACTTTTCTAAGCACTGTGGATACAACACAAGTACTTATCCAAGCAAAATGAAAATTTATGTTCACACAATAGTTCCTAGGTGAATATCTATAACATATTCTTTCATATTCACCAAAAATAGGTGAAAATCTTAATGTAATTTATCCAAGGAATGGCTAAAGAAACTCTGGCACATCCATACAATGTCCGTAACAAGGAATCAGCTATCAATGCGAATGACTCTCGAATATATCTTTCAAGTGAAAGAGCTGAACCCAAAGATTACATGCTACCTGATTCCATCTATATCATATTCTGAAAAGGACAAAAATAAAGGGATAGAGAACAGATGAATGGTTGTGAGAAAACTGGTTGACTATACAGGGAATTAATAGAACATTCTATTATACTGATTATGATCATTTTTCAAAAATCTATACAGCCATTAAAAATGTAAATTTCACTATGTAATTTAAAAATAAATAACTGAATATTACTGAATATTTACAGCTGCTCAGGAAGGAGAATGGTAGAAGGGACAAAGAAACAAAGAACACAAACAAAATTAGCAAAACAGGCTGACAATGAGCCATATCAATAATTACATTAATCACACATTTATTAATCCTCTTAATTAAAGGAGCAATTATTAAAGTAGATTAAAAAAGCAAGAATTGAGCACATGTTATCTTTAAGAGTCACATATTAAATATAAATATAAACACAGAGATAGTTTAAAAGTAGACAGATAGCAAAAGTTACTACTTGAGAACACTAATTTTAGTGGTTAATTCAAAGTTGTAGTGGTTAATATCAAGATGACCTCTGATTAAGGAGCACTATCAAAAAAATCAGAGATGATTTAAAGAATAAAAGGATCCATTTATCAGGAAGATATAACAGTTCCAAATGTATATGTACCTAATAGTGGAACTTCAAAATATGTAAAACAAAATTATACAATAGTGAAACTATAGTGAGAAATGGACAGGTCTGCAATTATAGTTGAAAGATTTAAAACTCTTCTCTCAGTAATTGATAAAACAAGGAGAAATGATTAAATCCCTACGAATATAAAATATTTTAACAACTTTATCAACCAACTTAAAATAATCAAAATATAAAAGCATTATTCACAAAAATTAAAAGATAGCCCATCACCCTATGGAAAAACAATTTGAAAAGATAATTCAAAAATTAAAAGACACAAGTGGTCAATAAGCATATTAAAGGTGCTCAATATCATCATGGAAAAGCAAAATAACCACATGATACAACCAAAAACTCACTAAACTAGATAAATTTAAAGACTAACACACCAAAACAATGGCAGCATAAAGCAAAAAAGATGCAAATGACCAAGCTTTTTCTTGGTGCTAATCAGTGGCAACCAAAGCCAGCATGCATGCACTTCTGAAGACAGCAAGAGCTACTGGCCAATGGACACCTTCCAACTTCCATCCTCAAATTTGAACATGGAATAGCAGTTCTGTGGAGAAATTCCTCTGTTTGACTATTAATTCCCCACTGTTTAATGCAGTGTTCCTGAGGTGTTTTTTTTAACTGAATATGCATACTTAGCACTAAAAATCAGTACGTCATTAACAAGTATTTTATGTCACAATTTTTGTATACATCCTTAGTAGAACTAATGAGATCTAAAAGTATATCATCATTATCAACATTCTGATATTTATGGTCAATAAAAGAATTTTACATAAATCTTCTCAATTGTAAGATTTAAAATTAGTTTTAAGTATAACTTAATATTATATGTATAAATCAGAATCATGCTAATGGTGATCTAGGCAGCCATATGTTTCTCCTGGCACCATTAAAGAAATAATTAGATCAATACTTTTATACAAAGAAATGAATGCCATTATTATCCCTGTAGAGCACAATCTTGGCCTTTCACTTGAAATAAGTCAGCAAGTCCCTCATGATAAATAATGTAATATTAATATCACAGTTGGAGAACTGTTCCCTGAATACACCCAGCAGGTATAGGAGTTACAGCCCAATTTTACTTGGAAATATACTATTCCTTCCTAATGAGAGTGTCTAGTTTCAAATAACATAGAAGGACAGAATTAAGAACATAATTAAAATGATTGTATTACATAAAATAAGCACACAACTTTGTGTCTTAAAGACTATAGGTCAGCTGTGAAAATCACTATAGAAAGTGACACAATTAATTGGTCTAAATATTACATAAGTAAAGCCATTACTCAAAACTCTATTTTTCTAACTTCTCTTTTCTTAACACAGCTTTAAAGAACTGCAATAATGCAGATGGTGTATGTAACACCGATCTGGAAGTCACACTCCAGAAAATATAAGTGTGACCCAAGTTAAAGAGTTAGTTTCATTTGCTTCACCCAGGGTAGAAAATTGATGCAAACCTCTCAGTCCCTGTTGCTTGCAGCCATTGGTGCTCACATTAAGAATAGCTAATATTTCAAAAAGCAAATGGCAAACACACACACACACACACAGGTTACAGAACCTTTGGGCTGTGTTCACCCTCCTTACCATCTGGGCAGCATTTATGATATTGATTCCTTTCTCCTCAATAAAACTCTTCTCTCTGCTGGCACATACCTCCTCTTGCTACCCTTGAGCCTCCTTTTTTTTTTCTCTCTCTTTCTTAGAGTCCACCTCTTGAATACATTGTCAGTTCCCAAAACTGTACATTTATAAACTGCATTTCTGGCTGCTACTACAGAAAAACTTAAGTAATATTAAAGTCAGTTTTATCATCATCATCATCATCATCAATCATCCAGCAACAGTTCTACCATCTGCCTTCACATTTTGATTTTCACACACTATCATACAATGAACACTTCTGAGATAGTTAGAAGTACATGAGATTTATTGGGGATAATGTCTGTGAAAGATAAAAGGGGAAGAAGAAACAATGGGTAATTTAAGACTTCAGAGTGTGATACAGATGTGAAAATGTTAAGAAAAGGCTTTGGTTGGAGAAGAGACACAGGATTGGGCAAAGAAAGCCTCAAAACACAGTAAAGATCTGAAAAAGTCTTGGTTAATGCAGTGGAAAGCTCTGGGACAAGGACCTCCTATTAGAGGAGTTCCACATTGTTCAGTAAAGGCCAAGCCTAGAACCCATGACATGCTCAGCCACTAGTAAAGAGCTGCCGAAGAAAAGCATGGCCTTGGTTCAAAAGCGGGTATGGATCATGAAAATACTAACAGTAGGAATTGTTCACCAACTCTACACCTTGCAGCTGACCACCAGGTTCTTTCTGAAAGGTATAATATGGCTTCCATCCCCCTAATACGTTCCACTGACAACTACATTTGACTTATGCTTAGTGTGTTCTATCCTGATTTCTCCATATTACTTAGTTGCAGACTCAGCCATCTCATTAATTTTCCAAAGTACAATTGTGATTGTGCCAATACCTAGTCAAAAGCCTTCAATATTATTTAATATTATTATTTACAACATATTTATTTTTTAAATTTTATTTACTTTGAGACACACAGAGAGAGAGAGCAAGAGAAAAGCAGGAAAGGGTCAGAGAGAGAGAGAGAGAGAGAGAGAGAATCCCAAGCAGGCTCCACACTTTCAGAGAAGAGACCAACTTGGGTCTCTGTCCCGCCAACCATAAGATTACGACCTGAGCCAAAAATCAAGGGTCAGACACTCATCTGACTGAGCCACTCAGGTGCCCCATAAATTTATTATTTATAAATGAAGTTGAAATTCTTTACTCAGCATTGAAGGCGCACCAAAATCTAGCCCAGTCATTCTTTACTGGTTTATCTAAGAGATAGTAAAGTGCAGTAGAAAAGGCACTTCAGAGCCAGAGAATCTTTAGAATGCTGTTTCTATCCACAACTCGCTAGGAGTGCTTTTTTCATCTTTATTTCCTCATTAGTATAATAAGAATAACTGAGGTATATTTTGCAAACATTTATTGAGATAGTTATAGGGCACAAAAACACTTAATACATTTTAATTTCCGTTTACTGTTATTTCTCCTCTGCATGCATCCAATCAGATAATTTACCATTCCTTGGTTGGGTATGTGTTATACTTTCCTGCCTATGGCTTACTTCTACACTATTTTAATTTTTTTAATGTTTATTTATTTTGAGAGAGAGAGAGTGACAGAGGGAGAGAGAGAGAGAGAGAGAGAGAGAGAGAGAGAGAGAGAGAGAGAGAGAGAGAGAGAGAGAGAGAGAAAAGGCAGAAAGAAGAGGGAGACCCAGAATTCAAAGCAGGCTCCAGACTCTGAGCTGTGAGCACAGAGCCTGATGTGGGGCTCAAGTTCACAAACCATTAGATCATGACCTGGCCCAGTCAGACACTTAACTGACTGACCCACACTGGTGCCCCACCTCTGACCCCATTTAAATTCTTTCTCTACAACGTACCATTCTCCCAATACTTCTTCAGCCATTAAAATCCTACCCATCACCTGAAACCTTACAATCCAACTTCTTCTGATCACCCCAGGCAGATATTGCTCCATCCTTTAGACAAAAACAAAACGAAACCAACCAATTAGGGTAACACTCATGGAAAGTTGCATGTTCCTTTTTTTCTGCACCTATTTGTTTTCATTTATTCCTAGAGTAAATGTATCTATCATCAGGTTAAGGTCAGCATGTGTATATATTTATATATAAACATAAATAAATACTAGACTTGGCAATAGTAAATCCTTATTAAATATTTCAATGTAACATCATCTGGTGATATGCAAGCTAACAACTTTATGAGATTATTTAGTGATGTTCTAAGGATATCTGTTTATAGATGATGGCTTCACGAAAGATAGATTTTGCCAAAATGAATAAAACGTGTTTGTTGTTTAGAAAAATTGTGATAGCCACTAATCTATGAAATGCCATCAACGTAAAATGGCATTAAAATGAGTCAGGAAAACTAGCCCATCCTTTCTATCATTTATTGTTAAATAAATATTGATTTTCTTCGCTAATTCAGCCAAAATCCTTGAAAGACCTGTCAATACCTACTTTCTTCCCTATCTATCCTTCTATCCTATCTGCTGCAATCACAGTTCTGTTCCCATTAGTTGCACACAATCATTATCACAACCAGTTGGCCACCTGGGACACTCAAGGGTAAATTTTGATACACTTGATTCATCCAGGTATCTGTTCAAATATAGCTCCTCAGCTTTCTCAATACCCTACCTATTCCTTTACTGTGCTCTGTCCTCATATATAATTTTACTTGACATACATATTGATTTTTTAAATTGGTCAATTTTTTTTAAATTTCCTTCCCCACAATGCAAGTTTAATAAGGACATAGACTTTATCTTATTTGCTGTTTTATTCTCAGCACTTAGAATGGTTCCCGGCTCTTCGTAAATAACTGTGGCATGCATGAATAAATGATGTTCTGAAGATAACATTATGAGTTAGATGATCTGACATTTTTACCACAGGACTGAAATTAGTTCAATTTTTGGTTATTAAAAAAATATTTTGTGCATTAAAAGTATTCAAACAAACCCATTTAGTTAGCATCAAAACCAAATTAGATTTCTGTATCATTGTGGCCAGTTCTTCAGGAAAAAATAATAGAGACTGGTGCAAAAATTATCTTTGTTATCAACGTTCAAATTGTGTGGTCATAAACCTAAAGTTCCAAGGAGGTCTGGGGATCACAGCAGGAACCCTCGACCTCTGTGGAGATTTCTGAAACAAATAAAACACTGAGTTCTGAATTTCAGGGGCTTCAGGCTCATACCCCTTCCCACTTGCCCTTTTTTCCATTAATTTTTTACACTGAAATTCCACACAATATTTCCTTTGGAAGGCATGACGTAAAAAAATGGGGTTCTGTTACTCTGACAACATAACAATCCAGATCTGACCTTTCAGTAACTTTACATTGTCTCTCTGAATAGACCACTACTGAATACAGAGGGATGGCATCAATTATACTTATTAGATTAAGCCGAAAAGAATAATTTATTCTTTATTCAACATTTTAGTTTCACTTTATTCAGTCAACATTTAAACTCCATTATATGTCCATTCCTCTTTGCCTGTAAAGCCATAATCTAAAAAAGAAATAAAACATTAAATAGATTATGTTTTTTTTGTTTATGTTTTTGTCTTTGTAATAAATAGTTGACAGGATGAAATGGGCCGGGGAATCCAGTGAACTTCCTGTCTGGTCACCAGTAACAACAGAAGCATTCTCTTCACATTATATCACTTTCCTATAGCTTGAAATGTCCTTTAACATTCATCTTTTAAAAAAAAAATTAATGTTTTTTTTTTTTTTTTTTTTTTTTGAGGGAGGGAGAGGCAGCATGAGCAGGTGAGGGTCAGAGAGAGGGATACATAGAATCCAAAGACAGGCTTCAGGCTCTGAGCTAGCTGTCAGCACAAAGCCCAACACAGGGCTTGAACTCAGGAACCATGAGATCAATACCTGAGCTGAAGTGGACGCCTAACCAACTAAGCTACACAGGCGCCCCTCCTTTAACATTCTTTGTAGTGTAGGTTTGTTGGTGATAAATTCTCTTAGTTTTTGATTCTCTGAAAAGGAAAATCTATATTTCACTTTCATTTTGAAGGAAAATTTAGCTGGATATAGAAATCTAGATTTAGTGTCTTTTCTTTAGCATTCTTAAAAATACATTCCATTGTCTGTTACTGTAGGGAGCTGCCAAGTTCGGCTGCCTCAGGCATGGAAGTATCGCTCCCTGTGGGGTGCGGCCAGAAAAACAAGATTAACCGTCTAGAGGCCAGGAGAGTGCATTTCCCGATTCAGGGATTTGGAGACGGCCAGACTGGAAGAAGCAAGTAAAACAAAAGATCAACCGCATTTGGGCTTATGGAGTGTCAGTCGCACCCCTGCCCCGCGTCGCAGACTACAAGTCTGGGCCCTCCTTTAGATGCTGTGTTTGAAATTTCAGTTTCGGTTTCCCCTTTTTCTAATAATCATTTGACCCTGTTTCCTAGAGACCAACCCAGGTCAGCTTCCCGCCCCAAACCCTATAAAGGTTTGGATATTTTCTCAATAAAGTGGGCTTGATCAGAAACTCTTGTCTTGCCCCGCTCTCTGTGCTCCCTCCTGCCCTATTCTTACCCCCTCCCTCAGGAACCTACGACCCCATCAACAGCCCCGCCTACCCCGGCAGAAACAGACATGTTATCTTGAATTATTTATGATGAAATATCTGTAATAATTCTGATATTCCCCAAGCCCCCCAAAAATATGACATGCCTTCCTTTTTTACCCCTTTTATGATTTTTTTCTTTAATTCTGATTCTTAGCAATTAGCTTATGATGTACTTTGTTTTGTCTTTCTTTATCTTTACGCTGCTTTAGGTTCTCTGATATTTGTGGATATGTTGGTTATAATTTCAATCAACTTTGGAAAAATTTGGTTGTTACTTTTCATAAAACTTTTTTCTCCTCTCCTGAGTACATGATAGTGTCTCACAAGTCCCATAGATTCCTGGAGGTCTGTTTTTATTTTTATATTTTTTTACTCTTGTGCTTCAATTTTGATAGTTTATATATATAAATCTTCAAGTTCCATTGTTTTCTTTTTCTGTACTCTCTAAACTGCTATTAATCCAATCCATAGAATTTTCATTTCAAATCTTTTAGATCTCAGCACTAAAAGTTCTTTTAATTCATTTTTGTATTCTCTCTCATTTAATTCTCTTTTATATCTTCCATGTCTTTTGTTATATTCATGTTTTCCTTTAAATCCTGAGTGTGTTTATTACAAGTGATTTGAGTCATTTTATGCTATTTTCCACATCTCTGTAATTTTTGTACTACTTTCTATTATTAGATGTTTCTCCTTAGGAAATTAAGTTATATTTTTCTTTGCATATCTAATAATTTTTGTTTCTGGACATCAGTTATTGAGTACCACATTTTGTTGACTTTTAAAAATGTGCATTAGACTTATATTCTGATAGGTAGTTATGTGCAGACCAGGCTAACCCTTTTGAGGCTTGTTTAAGGGTTGTTTTTATGGGAGAGGGGTGTAGGGTGCACAGGTCTAGTGTAGCTTTTATTCTAAGCCAAATTTCTAAGGTGTCATCCTTATGGGGATTTTTATGAAGGTCTCAGATGATCAAACAGTTACATATATTTCTAAGATGTCACCCTTGTGGGGGTTTTTATAAATGTCTCAAATGTTCAAACAGTTCTCCCTACTCTTGCCTGTTAGAACTGAAACATCCCCTAATCTTGGGTGACCTCTGAAAGTTGATAAAATTAAAACTCCCTACTCATTTCTGAATCATCCTCATGGAATTTCCCTACACTTGACCCTCTTGGTATTCAAAGGCAGATCCAATGATATCACTAATGAGAGTTCTGGACTCTTTGTTCCATACCTCCCTCCTGCCTTCCAATTCCAGCAATCTAGACCTCTCCAAATTCTATTTATGTCCCTTCAACCAGAGAGACCACTGGATTATGTTTTCGCTTCTCTTTGCATCATGGGTAGGAATGTGTTTTCAGGGTAAATACCAAGATGACCATAGGGCTCTCCTCATTGTATTCTTTCTGTGATCACTGTCTTTTGCATTTCCCACTGCCCATGTTTAAAAACAGTTGTTTAACCTATTTTATCTAGTGCTCCAGTGATTTGCTAAGACACAGCTACTCTAACCCCAGTCATGCTATCAAGGCTGGAAAATTTGCTTTAGATTATGTAAGCATTTTTATTAGTCATCCTGCAACCCACTCTAAGATTAAAAATATCTTGTAGATACTCAGCCTGAATAATAGTTAGTTTTCGAACATCCATATGTAACTCCATCTTTCCCAATCTTTTCATCACTAACCTACTTATTTATCTGGTCAGTTTTTTAGTATTTTGTTTTTGGTTTTGTTTTTTTTCCCCAATAACATACAACATGCCTCTTCCTCCAACCTCTTATGAACAAACTATACTAATTTTTGACAACAAAATTGTAATCATATCAGTTTCCAGGCTTATTCCTATTTAATTTTTGCAATTTCTTTTTTTATTAAAAATTTTAAAATATTTATTTATTTTTGAGAGAGAGAGAGAGAGAGAGAGAGAGAGAGAGGGAGCGAGCACAAGTAGGAGAGGGGCAGAGAGAGAGGGAGACACAGAATGCGAAGCAGGTTCCAGGCTCTAAGCTGTCAGCACGGAGCCCAACGTGAGGCTCAAACTCACCATGAGATCATGACCTGAGCTGAAGTCCAATGCTTAACTGCCTGAGCCTAGCAGGCACCCCTAATTTTTCCAATTTCTAAATTAAGTACAAACCTATTGGATTGGCTGAACTGCCTTACCCTGGCCCCAGGATGATGTTTCCAGCTAGTCTGATTCTGTTCCCTCTTGCTTACTTTTCATATCAGTGAAACTGGATGACTCTTTAATAATACGTCATGAATTCCCGTCTAGAAGCCATAGTTCTCTCTATCTGAAACAGCTGTTCCTAGAGCCTTGCCTTCTCCACTTGTCAAAGTCACATCTTGAAGGTCCATCTCAAATACTATATTTTTCATGAAGCCTAAAAAAGATAGATATAACTTATTTCTTCTGAACCATGTAATATATTCTTATTTTATTAATTTACTGAACACTCAGCATGTTCCCCTTACTTTTCTAAGTGTTCAGTGCCAATTATTTCATTAAAGCCTCATAACGTTGCTGAGTAAGTGCTGTCTTTATCCTTATTTTACAAATGGGGAAACTAAGGCACAGGGATGATAAGTATGTTGTGTATGGTTGCACTACTTGTAAGCACTGTATTGTGTTACTTACTTAGCACATCCTTACAGTATCACAGATCTATTATAAACTGCACAAGGGCACAGGCATTGCTGAGCATTTAGCAGGCACGATACAGTAAGTATTTGTTCCTGCTCTGGAGGCAGAAGCAGTGAAAAATAATAGTCATGAAATGTTAGTCTTTTCTGAAAGTTGATATAATTTGGAGAAAATGATTAAGATCACACAAGAATTAGGAAGTAGGCAGTAAATAATAGTATGGTCTTACTTACCTCAATGCTTTATGTTGGGTAATTATTTTATTAAAACTAAAAACTAAAATAGAAAATTTTATGAAAACTTGAATCAATTGAGAAAAATTCAATAACTAATAGTTATTATGGAAATTGTATTTCCAGACAAGTTTCATCCTTTATCCATAAAACATTATTTTTTAAATTAATAACATTTCTGAGAAAAATAAGCTTTTCTATGTCTTTTAAAACAGGGAAGACCCAAATATAATTTATGTTTTCTCTTGAGAATACAGTCATTAGAAATATTGATTACTGAACTACGCAGTTATAAGGTCATGCCTTCAGGAGTTAGTGAGATCAATGGAGACATTTGCTTTATTGTTGGGCATGTTGCTCCTTGTGTCTTCTTCCTCATTAGGAAGCATGACGCATTGCTTCCACTTTTAGTAGCTCTAATCCCAGCTGGTAATAGTTTATGATGTCAAATTTACTAAATTAGGCAACATAACTTTACACATAATTTTAAAAATATTCCCTGCCACTACGGGTGGTTCTAATCCTATTATAACCCTCTATGGACTGTGCCATGTTTTCTAGTAAGAAATTGTTTTCATTTATTTATTAGTGAATTTAAATGCTAGAGCTGTCAGAATGTGACTTCTACACAAATAGAGTATTTACATAACTAGAATAATTTACTATCCAGTGACTCAGTGAAAATTATTTGGTCTACATATTGAGGGCATGGACACAATTAAGAAACTCAGATTAACATCTATCTTTATTTGATAATATCAGTCTCTAAGAATGGGATTTATTCAGCTTTGCATTCTATACAGTACAGTGTAGTTACTTAACATATTCAATAAATGAACAAAGCTACTGAAAGAGTTAAATATAATCATTAAAGAACATTCACAGTACAGAAAATAATCAATACAAATTATAATAAAGGTTAAAGAAATTAAAAATCCTAGTATTATCATCAACAATAATTTGTAAAATAATCACTATCTAAACTTAGAAAACAATTACACCAACAAATGAATGCGCATATTTAACCTGATATATAGATACTCTGTACATAAGTTTGTCATTCTATATGGGCTTTGCCCCTCATCGTTGAGTGGTACAAAGCTTTCTTACTATGAATCTTCCCTAATTTTCAGATTTTGATTACAGCTTAAGAGTGTCTAACTTTAAAATAAAAGTTTCAAAAAACTCACTTAATTTTGATCTTCACCAACTTTACCTAAAATTTCTTAAGATCCTAAAGATTTCAATAAGTTTGTGTGAGTTAAGACTATTGGATATATTTTCACATGTTACTTTCTTTGCATCTTTTTTTTTTTTGGCAAAATTAATAAAAAAAGGAATAGGAAAACAAGAGAAACCTAATGGAGGACCCGGGGGAGGAGAAGAGGGAAAGAGAGTTCGGGAGAGAGAGGGACACAAAACTTGAGAGACTATTGAATGTTGAAAATGAACTGAAGTGTGTCTTGGGTTTTTCCCTTATTATTTTCATTACTTTTTTTTCCCCTCTTCTTTTTTTGGTGGTGGGGGTGGTTATGTTTAAATGAAGTTGCTTTTACAACACCAAAGACTTAATCATCCATTTCATATATAAAAGGTAGCTACTTTTTTGCATGGACCTCAAGTATATTGTAGTATATAGGTGGAATTTGAGGAAAGGTATTAAGCAGGCTGTGTTTTAGCTTATGGGCAAGTAATAAATTGTATCATTTATCTTGAATGTATCATAG
>NC_043700.1:158651773-158729535 GCF_006229205.1 Suricata suricatta | reverse complement strand
GGTGATGGTGGAGGGCACTTATGGGGAAGAGCACTGGGTGTTGTATGGAAACCAATCTGACAATAAACTATTTAAAAATTAATAAAAAAGGAAAGACCAAGCATTATTAACTGACAAATATGAAAGTAATTGCTCCTTTCTCTTAACATGTTCTTAAATTCCCATTTTCTCTATCCCTATCAGGGACCTAAGTCCTTCACAAGGTAGTACTAAATGAAAAGAGCAAGATTTATGTGATCCATACTTCATTTCTGTCTCAGCTTGCTCTTTGTGTAACTTAGAATAATAGGCTTAGTCTACATGAGGATATTAATGACCATGATGGTTATTCTATAAAAAGTGTTAGGGCACCTGGGTGGCTCAGTTAAGTATCCTACTCTTGATTTCTGTGCAGTTCATGATCTTATGGTTTGTGAAATTGAGCCCCACATTGGCTCTATGTGCTGACAGCATGGAGGTGCTTGGCATTTTCTCTCTCCCTTTCTCTCTGCCCCTCTCCCATTCATGCAGCACACTCTGACTCTCTCCCTCTCAAAATAAGTAAACTTCAAATAATAAATAAATTTTAAAAATTAAATTGTCATAAGACTCAGTAATTCCACATTTGGAACAATAGTTTGAAATCTATAAATGGCATAAAATTATTAATTTTGTAGACAGTTCTACATTGTAAGATGTCATGTAACATTTCACAAAACTCAGTTTAAGAGCAGTTGTTGAAAAAAAGACATTTAAAATGAAAAAAAAATAAAAATTTCAAAACAAAGATATAGATATAGTTAACACATTACATTAATTGATATCTCTTTCTTTACCACACCACTTTGTCCCCCTTTTAAAGATGAGGAAAGGGAGAACCAGTGAGGTGAAATAATTTGACAAATGTTACACTTGCAAAGTGCTAGAACACAGGCAGGCTGACTTCTGATATTATTCTGGATTCAGCCTTTGTTCTTCCTTCCTCAGTCCATCCATTTCTCCTCTTCCTTCTTATCTATCATTACCAAATCACTGCCACAAAGAGGAATGAATATCTGAATGCATAATGAATGAATGAATGAAGCTTTCTTCTCTTGATGAAGATTATCCTAACACACAGATAATTTCATAAAATACCTACATTAGCTCTTAATATAAAAGACCAAACAGCTGACGTATATTACAATAGTTCAGTCAGAGGATTCTCCTCCTAAAGCCCCAACTGCAAGGAGCAAAGAGTATTAAGTTAGAGTCCATGAGAAACTCTATTCAAAGGAGTCACCATAACTGGATATATCCTTCAGAGGATGTGAATGGGAACACGACATGTAATGGCCACCACTCTGTATCCAACCTAAAATCGAAGGGCAAAAATTCAATTGACTTCTGTATATATTTTTAAGTAGATATTTTATTTCATACATTGTACCTTTTGCTTGAGTAAATGCTATCCTTGGGCATCATTCAAATAAAAGGAAATATTAAAGCTAATGAATAATTATACCAGGCATAATAGTCAAGATCCTCTCTATACATATAAATATTATTTAATTGGATGTTCTGGATTTAATTTTTCTATTTGAATTTTCTATTTCACAATAAAGTAAAAAACAACATATAAAAAGAAAGAATCCCTGCCAGAAATATTTTTCTATAACCTTGAATATTATTAAAGTATCTAAATATAGAACATGAAATGGAGTTGGAAATTTGTACCAAATCCACACAGGAAGGACTTTACAAGGTGAGGGTTGTTTCTTCCCCCTCTCCTGAAGCTACACACTTCTTGTAATTTGATATGAGCATAAATATGTTGCTTAAAATATCAAGGTGGGTCACTGCTTAATTAGCAGTTTAAAAATTATTTCAATCACAGCCATTACATTATAAAGGATATGAACCAGGAAAACTGGAGGTAGTGGAAAGTATACTGATTCAGGAGCTAGCAAACTTGAGTTCTAGTCCCAGACCCACAACCAAGTGACATCTCTTTCTTCTATAAAGCTCTTTTTCTTCCTTATTAAAATAAAGTGATTGTTTCAGATGATCTCTTAGACTCCATAATGTATTATATTGAATTATTATAGTTTTTTTCTAATTTAAGAATATTCTTTTTGTCTATCAGAAATGCAGTGATCTCTGCTCCTTCAAAGCTCCCCTTTGTGATGGGCACTGGGTGTTGTATATAAGCAATGAACCACGGGAATCTACCCCCAAAACCAAGAGCACACTGTACATATTGTATATTAGCCACTATGACAATGAAGTAGATTTAAAAAAGTTTTTCAGAAAAAGGTAAGGAGAACATCAAAGCCAAAACCCTCATGCTATATAGCTTATGAATTTTATCAAGAACTTCTCATTTCTGAAGTACACAACTTGCTTTCTGATTGCTTGGTTTATTGTTTTCCTTTGCTTTCAAGTTACTATACAACTTTCTTAGTTTTACATTCCATGTAAAAGGACAAAGCACTTAATCATCTACCATATTCCCCCCAGAATGCAACGCAATACTACTGGAAACAGAGATATTCAAATATAATTCTTAGATAAATGCGTTTGCATTAGCAAGTGATTCTTTATAGTTTACTGAACAGGTTGAAATGGTAAACTCTAAAGGGTTGATTCCTGACTCACCTGCTGAGTGAACTCTTCATCTTTTGGGGGATCTATGTCCTCATCTACAGTGTCAGAAAATCTACCTTATCAGATAGTTTTGAAGATTAAATGGATTAGTGAATGTAAAGATCTTAAAGAATTGCCTGCCACACAGTAAGCAACCCATAAGATATATTAACAATTATTACATTGCTTCTTTTTCTATTTTTATATCCAGTAAAAAAAGAAATCTATCAGTAAGAGAAATATAGAATTACAGATTATTATCTTGGGTAAAAAAGGCTCCCATAAACATGAAAGAACACCATATACTATAAAGATTGACAAATTAAAAATAGTAAAAAAAAAAGTCTCTGTAAAAAATGTTTCCACAAGCTACTGTTAAAAAACAAATACCACACTGGAATAAGGTATTTGCATCATATGTAACAGACAAAAATAACAACCCTAATTTTATTTATTTTTTTTCTTTCCATAATATTTTATTGTCAAATTGTTTTCCATACAACACCCAGTGCTCTTCCCCACAAGTGCCCTCCACCATCACCACCACCTCTTTTCCCCCCACCCCCTTCCCCTTCAATTCTCAGTTCATTTTGAGCATTCAATAGTCTCTCAAGTTTTGCGTCCCTCTCTCTCCCCAACTCTCTCTCCCTCCTCCGCTCCCCCTGGTCCTCCACTAGGTCTCTCCTGTCCTCCTGTTAGACCTATTAGTGCAAACATATGGTTTCTGTCCTTCTCTGTCTGGCTTATTTCGCTTAGCATGATACCCTCAAGGTCCATCCACCTTCCCACAAATGGCCATATGTCATTCTTTCTCATTGCCATGTAGTACTCCATCGTGTATATATACCACATCTTCCTGATCCACTCATCAGGTGATGGACATTTAGGCTCTTTCCATGTTTTGGCTATTGTTGACATTGCTGCTATGAACATTGGGGTACATGTGCTCCTATGCATCAGTATTTCTGTATCTCTTGGGTAAATCCCCAGCAATGCTATTGCTGGATCATAAGGGAGTTCTATGGATAGTTTTTTGAGGAGCCTCCACACTGTTCTCCAGAGTGGCTGCACCAGTTTCCATTCCTACCAGCAGTGTAGAAGGGTGCCCATCTCTCCACACCCTCGCCAGCATCTATAGTCTCTTGATTTGTTCATTTTAGCCACTCTGACTGGCGTGAGGTGGTATCTCAGTGTGGTTTTGATCTGCGTTTCCCTGATGATGAGTGATTTTAAAAGGGTTCCAGTAAATCAACAATAATAAAACAGTCCAATTAAAAATAAGAAAAGAATATCCCCAGGAAAAGATATTCAAATGGTCCCACATTATAACCTCCTTAACTAAAAAATTGAAAAATTAAAATGAGATGTCATTCTTTGACTCTCAATTTGCCCACATGAAAAATATAATGATTATTATTCATTATTGGATAGAATGTGGGGAAATTAATGCTTTGAAGCAACATATCTAGTGTGAGTGGAAACAACAATCTGGAACTGTATGTCAATAACTGAAATCACATACTCTGAACCCAGTATTTCCAATCCAAGCAATCTATTACAAAAATATTCACATGCACTTGCAAAGAAGCTCTTTGCATCATTATTTGTTATAAATAATCAAAATACATACTCATTAGGAGGGGAAGGGATAAATTAATTTTTAGAATGCTCAAGGTATGGAACAATTAGCAGCTAATTTTTTTTAAAAAAAGGATAGCTCTATTAACACAAATATACATCATTGTTTAAAACACTACTGAGTAGTTACATATTATAATCATTTCCTTATAAATTATACAAATTAGGGAGAAATATTAAGAAGTAAATCTCAATGACACAATCATGAGCTTACATTACTTTTTCCTTCATTCTACTGCTGTGTTAAGTCTTCTTGATAAGAACCTCTTTCTTAATTAGAAGGGTTGATAATATTTGTTATTTATTATTTGCACAGAAATTAGATTACATTCATGTGACCTTGACATGACACTTTTTTCTTCATTAAAAGGTTGATGCATGTACTGAGAGAGGCACATTAAAGATCTTTCAGTGCAGTGATTTTATAAATTAAAGTAATGTTATCTTTGTTTTTTTATTAAAAGAAGAATTACGATTACCAACTCTATTTGTTAGAAATTTTTGACAATATAGACACATAAAATATTAATAACAAAATTATATTTCATTTTATTGAATCAGTGTCCAAAAGAAAGCACCATTTGTATATTTAAAGGGTATAAACAGTTGTTCATACTGAGGTTTCATGTGAAAACTCACTTTTAGCTGAAACATGATTCAGAATCTCAAGCAAGCCTGTCCAGTACTGTCTTAAATTTTAGTAATAAAATCAAATTGGATAAATGTCATACAAGTGTTTCTATGAAGACATATTAAACAATTCCATTTTCTCTTTTAAAAATGTCTTGTATATACTTAAAATATCTGTTTTTACTGTGAAAATACACGGCACAATAAGAAAGGAGAAAAAAGAAAAAATAGGCCATGGAAACTGCATTCAAACACATGCAGTGTTTTTGTGTGAAAAAAGTGTAGACAGATGCCAGTTCTCTTTCTCCAGAAGGCTGAACTTAGACAGATGTGTGCAAATCACATAGAGAAAGAATTACTTTAGCAATGTAAGACACTTCTAAACTTTCACTTTTTATTTAATCATTTTCTAACTGCATAAATTTTTCAAGATAAATTATTATAAAAGGAAAGAAACATCAATTATTTTAAAAGTTTAAAAAATTACATTCAGGGAAAGAAGTAGATAAAAAGTAAGTCGATTCATTGAGTCTTAAAGAATTGATAGAAAAGGTGATTTCAGTATTGTCCAATAATTGAGAAGGTTACCTCAAAGAATACCTTTCTTTATCTTAGGTAGATTTCAATAAATACTAGACAATAAAGCACAGAGATATATAGGGATTGAACTAAAAGATCTCAGAAGACTCTTTGAAGTACAGTAAACTACCACATCATTGTAATATTTGATCCAGCAGATACATAAACATTACTCCAAGTGTGATTAATCCCCACAAACCTAAAGATTTGGAGGTGCTTATAGAGCAAGTTACTAATTTTGTGAATAATGTGTTTGAAGTTGGACACATCCCTGGAAATGGAAAAAAGCTTAAATACTAATTTAACTGAATTTCATTGCTCTGTAGTAGTAGTAGTAGTAGTAGTAGTAGTAGTAGTAGTAGTAGATAAAATGTTCTACACCTTATTTTAACTCCTGGAGAAATTAAGTTATAGGGTGCATTTCTCTTAGTTCACTTAAAAATAAAAATTTCTACAAAAAAATTAAATAGTTATACCAAGACTTGGCTTCTTAATTCTCTTGTCATCCGCTTCACTAAACCTTTGTTATAAATTAGCATATTGTAACAGATTAAAATCAATAAGGGAAAATAGTGGAATATATATATACATATATATATATATGTAGAGACAGAGAGAGAGAGAGAGACAGAAGGAGAAAGAGGGAGAAGAAGAAGGAGGATAAGGAGGATGAGAATAAGAATAACAATCATGACTTGGAAATCCTAGTACAGTATATATGCATCCTTAGTAAAGTGTTTACTACTAAACTTTAGAAAAAGCTGCCTGATAGGCAACAGACTATTATCCTCCTCTTACATGAAATGACTATTTGTTGGTTTTACTCTCCAGCATTCAGACCTTTTTCTTAAAAGCACCCAATTTTCTTTTGAGGAATTATATTATGCTCTCTCTTGCCCAATGTGTGCAGCGTTGGTGGAAAGATAATTCTCAGAAACTGCCTCCTACACGAAAGAGGCCCCAAAGACCAAATTTTTACATAAAGAGAATCAGGAAGTGATCTAAGTTTGGTGAATTAAATGCTCTGTGCTGTAGCAGAAGCAAGAGCAGGTGTAGGAAAGTCATCACAAAGGCATTGTGCTTTCAAACTTTAGTTCCCATTCCAAAGAATTTGGGACTGCCTTGGTTCTCACTCATTTTCAAAAACAGATCCCCAGAAACCCAGAATTTACCTTCTTGTAAATTCTCCTTTGCATAGCTTAGCCAAAATCAGTTTCAGATAATCCATAGATTATCTGAGGGCAGCGACAAAGTGTATAATTAAAGTACTGAATTTAGATACCGTGAGAATTACTAACCTTGATATAAAATAATTTTACAAAGATTTACAAAGATGCCAGATACACAGTTTTATAAGGGTGCTACATAAATGTTGGTAAAACATGTTATTTACAACTGTAGGAAAACCAATAAAATACTAGGATTAAATCTCCTAAAAAATGTGCAAGACCTCTTCACAGAAAAAATATAGCATTCTGTTGAAAGAAAATAAAGCAGATCTAAAATACTAGAGAGAGAGAGATCACATTCATGGATTTGAGGTCTCAAAATTTTAAGACATTAATTCTCCCCAATTACTCTAGCAATTGAATAAATCCAAATAAAAATTGCACTTGTGGTGTGTGTGTGTGTGTGTGTGTGTGTGTGTGTGTGTGTGCAATTTGACAAGTTGGTACTAAAATGCAGAAAGGTGAAGAGCCAAGCATAGCTAAGACACTACTGTGGAAGAACAAGGCAATATGACTTGCTCTCTGGGATATCAGGAGTTATTACAAAAATATAATTAAGACAACTGGCACAAGGACAGACAAGCGAACAAATGGAATGAAATGGGGAGTTCATCACCAGATGCATGCATATACAGACAATTGATTTTTATCACTTTATATCATTTTATACAGTGGGGAACGAACAGTCTCTTTCAATAAATGATTCCAGGACAATTTAATATCCACATGGAGTAAAATGAAACTAGACATCTATCTCACATAATACATAAAAATCAATTCTGGGTAAACTGTAGAGCAAATGTAAAAGGCAAAACAATAAAGCTTCTAGAATGTAATATAGGAAAGCATATGATAGGGCAGAAAAAGATTTCATAACAGGACACAATAAGTAATACCTATGAAGAAAAAGACTGATAAATTGGATCACATAAAAATTAATTCTTTATATTCCCAGCAGATAACATTAAGAGAGTAAAAAGGTAAGCCACACATTGAGAAAAGATATTTGCAACAAATAAAACCAACACAAGATTTTATACAGTGGTGTGTGTGTGTATGTGTGTGTGTGTGTGTGTGTCTGTGTATCAATCATACAAATCAATAATGGAGGGGGAAAGATAACCCAGTAGAAAAATATGGCAAGAGATTTAAACAAATACTTCACAGATGGCCAAATGGAACTTAACCTACTTAGTCAGATATGCAAAATAAAAGTACAATGGGATACCAGAGCACCCCAATCAGAGTGGTTAGACTTTATTTATGTTTTTAATTTTTAATGTTTATTTATTTTTGAGAGAGAGAGAGACCCAGAATCCAAACAGGGACCAGGTTCTGAGCTATCAGCACAGAGGCCAACACAAGGGCTTGAACTCAGAACCATGAGATCATGACCTCAGCTGAAATTGGACGCTTAACCACAGAGCCACCCATGTGCCACAGCGTGGCTAGACTTTAAAAGCTTGGCAAATACCAAAGGTTGGTATAGAAGTGAAATAATAGGGAAAATATCAAATGCTGGTGGGAGTGCATAGTTTTACAACTATGGAAAGTTTGGCATTATCCACTAATGCTAAAAATACATATATCTAGCAGTTCTACATCTAAGTGTACATCCAAGAGACATGCAGATCAAAAGAGATAACTCAAATGTCCGTGAAAAGTAGAATAGATTTAAAATTTGTGAAGTAGCCAAATAATAAATACTTTTAAAGCAATGAAAGTGGACAGTGTGGAGCCGCACACAGGGCTCAATATCACAAGCACCACACTGGAAGTAAGATGCTAGGCTTGAAAAAACGCATATCACATGATCCCATTTCTTCACAAAATGGTCAACTAAACCATTTTAGTTGTGCTTAGGGATACATACTTAAGAATTAAAATTATAAAGAAAAACAATGTAACTAATAACATTAAATGAGTAACTTTAAAGTCCACATAAAAATTAAGTTGAGAGGCTAAGGCTCAGATGGTGATTAAGGTGTTAAAGATCGATTTCCCGTCCTGGATTTGGTTGCACAGGTATTGGCTTTGCAAGAGCTAAATAAAGTATGTAACTTTGCATTAGAGATGTTCCTGAATATATGTCAGAGCAATAAAAATTCAAAATAAAAAATAAATGAAATTAAAAACTTTATTTTACAAATCATATATTATAAATTAGAAGGCCCCACATATGTTAATAGAATTGTACTATAAAAATTTTTGTAACATAGGGCTTTGTTTTTCTTATGATTTTTTTTCTTTTTGCCTAGATTCATTTACTTCATAAAATTTTAACACTGTTCCTTCTTCTACTAGCTGGCTTTCTCTAACACATGAAATTATATGATTTTCTTACCCTATTGATATTGTATTGAAATTAATGGCAGGCTGAAGCTTGTAACTGGAATAAAATGAATTAAGTTTTTAACACATCATTTATGGAATATATTGATCATCCAGATCATCAGTTATTTAGAGACTAGACATTCAGCAAACCTCAGAGAGCAAGCAGGAAATAAAATATATAGGAAATACTAGTTGAACAGTTTCTATATGTATATTCTCGTATACTGAAGTAATATAAAATTCAAAACACTCAATATAATTATTTCATTTTATTTAAATATCACTGATTTCTTTATTTATTTAACTGTTATTTTGATCCTATTGTATGTGAGGCTTAATTCAAAGTTTAAACTTAGGTAGACCAGTTATATTTTCTCTAGGCTTAGGCAAAATCTCTAAAGACCATTCGAATAAATTCAACATTGATCAGATTGAGATTAGATAAGACTAGACTGGGACCAGAGAAAACACTTATTTTTAAAAATCTGTATGTCGGGGCACCTGAGTGGCTCAGTCAGTTAAGCATCCAACTCTTGATTTTGGCTCAGGTCATCATCTCACGGTTGTGAGATCAAGCCCTGCCTTGGGCTCCATGAGGGGTGTAGGACCTGCTTAAGATTGTCTGTTTCCCTTTCCCTTTTGTCCCTCCTCCCAACCTGCACATACACATGTTCTCTCTCTCAAAAAACTTATTTAAATCTGCATGCAGTACAGATTTTGAGGCAAATATTTTTGGCAATATTTTGAGGCAATACAGCTTACCAAAATCATACATGTTTATTCTATTTTTATGTGTTGCAGAGTGAAAAGATATATACATGTGGCGTTTTTATAAAAATAAGGAATACAGCATTGTTTCATCAGGGTTAGAAGCACAGTTGATTATCATCATCAAGGGTACATACACTTCTCAAGAGCAAAAGTATTTATCCTCATGATAAAAAGAACTGGAAATACTTCAGTGAATTTTTTCAGTACATAGAAGCTTACAGTAATCCAACACCTAAATGTTTTATGTTTTAATAGAAACATAAAAAGAAAAATCTCTTTTTCATAAAAAGAGATTTATGGAACATATAAATTATAAATGTAATATAATGAAAAAGTATACCATCCAGATTGCTTCATAAACACTATCCAAATTCTCTAAGAAACGACAAGATTGTATTTGCTTTAGGTACACTCAAAGAAAGGGTGAAAGACATCAAGACCCCTACTCTCCGTGATGTACACTAACTATGTATGACTCACTTTCTTTCAGGGCTGTCCCAGGATCCTGAAGGTATCTTTCTTGTACAATTTCATAAAGTTTGTAAAGAAAACTTAGAAGCAGTCAAAGGAAAATAAAACTGAAGCTTCCAGGAGAAAACCAACAACCATACTAATGGATGGTTTTAATTATCTTCACATCTGCTAGAAGTCTTGAAAAGTGGACCAAAGAACAAGTGTTTTCTTTAGTAAGTGAATTGAGTGCTCTTTTTCAAACAGCCAGGAGTACCACGAGAAGAGAATTGAAAGGCAATCCTTATATTTAATTACTTGTTAAAAACTAACCCAAGTGAAAACAGAGAAACCCTTGATGAAAACTTTTAGGAAAGCAATCATAAAAAAATTGTATTTAAAGGTTTAAAAATTTTTTAAAAATTAGCAGTTAATACAAATGCACAGGTTATAGCTTTTATGGATATTAATTGACATTAAATATCTCTTGAGAGATGCAATTCAAAAAAAGATCCTCCTATTTGGGGCCCTTTTGTGTCTTTTATATTTGATTCACTTAAGGGTATATTTTTTCCATATGGCGTTTTTCTATTTAATTTCCAATATTTCTCCTTTAGTTTCCTCAGATGCCCTTTACTTTTCCTCTCCCCATTCATCAAAATCCATTATGCTCTCTGCATTCTATATTGCAAAGCAGAATTTCCTGAGAGGCATTGTTAAAAGCCATCATATATGCCTTATGCTTGCCTAATCTCAGGCAAGGTAAGGTTTTTTTTTTCTTCCTTGATGTTAGTCATTCCAAGGTTTTCTTTTTCTTTTTAATTTTTTAAATGTTTATTTATTTTTAATAGAGAGAGTGAGTGGAAGAAGGGCAGACAGAGAGGGAGACACAGAATCCCAAGCTGGCTCTGTCAGCACAGAGCCCAACTTGAGGTTCAAACCCACAAGCTGTGAGATCACGACCTAGCCGAAGTTGGGTTGGATGCACAATTGACTGAGCCACCCAAGTGCCCCCACTCATTCCAAGTTTTCAATGACATATTTTGTCACTGCAGTAGCTCTAGAGTTCATTTACCACATTCATTTGTGAAGATCTTTATTTCATAAGGGAGGTTGTGAAATAATCTTCCCTTGGGATAATTAAGACTAGAAAAAGTTGTCTTTCTGTCAGAAATGGTTTAGGTAAAGCTCACCTAAAAATATGGAAAATGTATCAGGTTAAGAAGCCTTCTTGAGTCTTATGGTGTCTAATGAGATATTATGCATTATTTGAGGCATTGTTCAACATATTCTTCTGAACAAAAGAACATCAATTCAATAGTGCAATACAGTCTTCTGTGTTCAGAAGGTTTGGTCTAAAATAGTCCAAATAACCTAGATTTTATAAAATATGATGTATTAAATAACAATGCCTCAGATTTTTTCCTTATGAAGATAGATTTGTCAAACTCTGATACATTAAGGGACATTTCTGATTTTAGTCAATTTGAGCTAATTTTCTAGGTAATAATGAGAATAAGAATATTCAAACTGTTATGCACTCTGCAGTGCTAAAATGGTCTAGGAAGTCCTGTTGAGCCACAAATTTTCTCAAATCTTAACAATTTTTTAATGATTTAATGAGAAAAAAATCTCTAGGATAGGTAATACAGACATAATAAGATAATGATGAATATTAAAAAGGTAAATGATACCTTAATTCACCATATGGTTATTGAAAACTTTTTGTGTGTGTCTGATATTGGTCTAAGAGCTATAAGGATGCATAACATTGGCTTTGCTGTTGAGTACCTTATGACTTCTTAGAAAAAGATCTCTACACAAATAACTATTATTCAAAGCAGTCATTGTTAACTGTTGTAAGTGCCCTCCAAATATCAGGAAGATAAAAGACCATTTTAGCTTGGCTGCATCTGATCAAGAATCTGGAGATGTCATTCCAGGTCACTTTAATGAAATGATAGCATTTCAGTAAATGCTGAAGGAAGAGGAAAGAAATTCCAAGCAGCATAAATATGAATAGAGATGGAGGAACAGAAAGAGAAAAGCAAAATGAGGAAGGAGAGTTCTGTATGGGTGTTGGCCAAAATACTGGCCACATACAGGTGAGTTATTGTGTTGAAAACTTGTCTGAGCACAAATTTTGGTTGATTTCATATGTCAAGATAAGAATTTTGGACTGTTTTCTTTAGATAGACGAGATGTATTAAGGGAATGGACACTGTTCTCATTTAATCATAGTGCCAACTTTTAGGAGTGTGCTGACAATACTCTACAGTTAAGGACACTGAGCCTTAAAGATGGTGTTTCCAAAAGCATAGAGATAATAAGTAACACTTATTCCAAAATCCATACTCCTTCTACATCACAATGCAGAATGATTTCTACAATAATATGAGCAGTAAAGTGTTTGTAGAAGTTTGTGTGGAGTGTGGGGCAAAACAGTACAAGCAAAGACTGAAGTAAGAAACATCCAGAAGTTATTATAATACTGCAGGTAAGATGAAGTGGAAGCCTGCAATGGTTACAGTAGGAAAATAATGAGAAAGAAACATATCAAAGAATACTGCAAAGAATCAACACAGCTTCTTGCTGTACTATAAAGAGAATATGAGGATAACTTCAAGTGGCAATTTATTTCTGCATTATAGGTAAATTTAAAAAATTAGGGGTAGTTGGGTGGCTCAGTTGGTTAAAAGTCCAATTCTTGATTTCAGCTCAGATCATGACTTCACAGTTCCTGAGTTCAAGCCCCACAGTGGGCTCTGCATTGAGCCTTCTTGGGATCCTCTCTCTCTCTCTCTCTCTCTCTCTCTCTCTCTCTCTCTCTCTCTCTCGGTCGTTCTGCCCCTCCCCTGCTCTCTCTCTCTCTCTCTGTATTCCTCAAAATGAAAAAAAAATAAAAATTAAAAAAATTAAAACTTTAACCCAGTTAAGACCACAAACATTTTAAGAAATAGCAGATATTTAAATACTAAGAAACAGCTCAGCAATTCTAAACGTAATTCTCTAAATACCAAAAGTGTTATAAGATGTACTTATAATATTTAAGCCATCTGCTTTACTCTTTCTTTTGTTGTTGTTTCTATAATTTGGATTAAAATAACCTGGTAAAGTTAGGCAGAAATAAGTATGGTGCTATACGAATTAAAATAAGTCTTGAAATCAGTATTTTCGAATCATTTATGCCAGAATGGAGTTTGCATGCAAGATGGTAATTTAACCAAGAAGCTAGAGGAATTAAAAATACATTTCTTTTTCAAATCAACTGAAAGTATCATTAATCCTCAGTAATTCCTGACGCCTGTCACCATGGTATCAAATCACAGAACTATTAGAAGAGAAGGATTAAAAGGAACTGAAACTCATCTTTTTATTCCATTGTAAGTCATACCAAAGCTGAGGAACTAAAAGAAATACTTCCAAGTTATTTATTCTAAGGTTAAAGAGAGACATTAAAAAATGTGTCTTTGATGAATTCCTGTACATTTTAATATCAAGACCAGAGCCAGTCTCCAAGAGTACAGATCAGGAGCTAGGGCATCTAGCTGACAACTCTCTTGCCTACAGCATCAGTGAATGAAGTTCACTGCAAGCCAACAAAGACAAAGATCACAGATTTGAACAAAATGAGAAGCTGTAAGAAGAACCAGGGCAAACAAGGGCGATGTTAAGAAACATAACTTCTCCCCTGGGCACACCTATAATTGTGCACCAGCTTTGGAAGAGTCCTTTGTTTGTTTCTAAACAACACACCAGTTCTATTAAAACTGGATATTATGGAAGTACTCCTGCCAGTGACATCATCCTAAATTAAAGATTCTTAGAATAAATACAAGTTACTGTTCTTGGCTCTCAAGCAAGCTCTTTAGAAGTAGCAAAATATTCATGTCTACTTCTGAATATGTAGTCTTAATATCAATAGCATGGTGTGGGGTTCCAAGTGTGGACAAATACACTTGTGGTGCTTGAACAACTGGACATCCTCATACAAAAAAAGAATAAAAATGGGGCACCTGGGTGGCTCCATTAGTTAAGCGTCTGACTTCTGCTCAGGTCATGATTTCATGGTTCCATGGGTTTGAGCCCCGCATTGGGCTCTGTGTTGACAGCTTCCATGGGTTTGAGCCCCGCATTGGGCTCTGTGTTGACAGCTAGCTCAGAGCCTGGAGCCTGTTTTCGGATTCTGTGTCTCCCTCTCTCTCTCTGACCCTCCCCTGCTCATGCTCTCTCTCTCTCTCTCTCTCTCTCTCTCTCTCTCTCTCTCTCAAAAATAAATAAAAACATTTTAAAAAATAAAAAAAAAGAATAAAATCACAGATGAACGTAGGGGACGGGTAGGAAAAATAAGATAAAAACAGAGAGAGAGAGACTCTTAAGAGACTCATAAATACGAACAATCTGAGGGTTGTGGTGGGGAGTTGGGTGGGGGGATGGGTTAAATGGGTGATGGGCATTAAGGAGGGCACATTCTGTGATTGGCACTAGGTGTCATATGTAAGATATGAATCTCTGGGTTCTACTGCTGAAGCCAAGACTACACTGCATGATAACTTGAATTTAAATTTAAAAAATAAATAAATAAACAAAAAATAAAATCATGATCCTTACAACTTCCATAAAAATAATTTTAAAATGTATTGTGAACCAAAATATAAAACACAAAACTGTAGAATTCCTGGAAGATTAAAAGAAATTTAAATGATCTTGATTTTTGGCAAAGATATTTTAGATACAACACCAAAAGCACTATAATTTTTAAAAATGGACAAATTTGATTTCATTAAAATTAAAAACTCTGCTCAGTGAAAGACATTATGAAGAAAACTAAGACAATCCATAGAAAAATTTGCAAAATACATATCTGATAAAAGGCTGCACCCAAAATATATAAAGAATTCTTAAAACTTGATGATATGAGGGGTACCTGGGTGGCTCAGTCAGTTAACCATCCAATGTCAGCTCAGGTCATGATCTCATGGTTCATGGGATCAAGCCCTGCATCGGGCTCCGTGCTGACAGCTCAGAGCCTGGATCCTGTTTCAGATCATGTATCTCCCTCTTTCTCTGCCCCTAACCCACTCGTGATCTGTCTCTCTCAAAAATAATAAACACTAAAAAATTTTAAAAACTCTCAATAATATGAAAATAAACAACCCAATATAAAAATGGTAAATAGATTTTAAGAGACAACACACCAAAGATATACAGATGGAAAATAAGCAGATGAAAATTTGGTCAACATTTGACACTGGAAAACTGCAGATTAAAACAATGTGATAACATCATATCTATTAGAATAGAATCCAAAACTCTGACAATACCAAATGCTGGTGAGGATGTGCAGCAGTGGGAACTCTCATTTGATGGTGGGAAAACAAAATGGAATAGCTAATTTGGAAGATTGTCTGACAACTTCTTACAAGGCTAAACATAGTTTTTTAATATAATCCAGCAATTATGATTTATCCAAATGAGTTGAAACCTTATGACCACACAAAAACCTGCTCATGAATGTTTTCAGCAACTTTGTTCATAACTTCTCCCAAATTATGGAAACAACCAAGATGTCCTTCCAAGAAGTGAATGGGTAAACAAGTGGTGGTTTACAATACTCTAGTAATAAGCCACACAAAGACGTGGAGGAACCTTCAATATATATTACTAAGTGAAAGAAGACAATCTGAAAAGGCTACAGGTGGTATGGATTTCAACTGTATGACATGCAGGAAAAGGAAAAGCGGGTAAGACAGTAAAAATATCAATGGCCTCCAGCAGTTCAGGCAAGGAGTGGGGGAAGGAGGAGAGTGTAAGCGGAGCACAGAGGAATTTTAGGGCAGTAAAACTGATTTTGTATGAACCTATAGTGGTAGAAGATATGTGACATGATACATGTTCCAAACCTACAGACTGTACAACACAAAGAGTGAATGTTAATATAAAGTTATAAACAATAGTGAATAATAATGGATCAATATTGGTTGACCAGTTCTAACAGATGTACCACACTAATGCCAACTAATAGGAGGGGAAAGGCTGTTCGGAGCATGGTGAGTCTACGAAAGCTCTGCATCTTCTGCACAATTTTCCTATAAACCTATAACTGCTCTATAAATAAAGTCTATTAATGCTTAAAAATTCAATTTAAAAAAATTTGTGGATTGTTTTGTCAGGAGAAAAATAGGGCTTTGCATAACTGCATCAAGGAAAACGTGTCTGTTATATGTTGACTGCATCTGGTTCCATCAAAATACTTATACTGCCCTGAATAAAAAATGAACTCCAAAGTCTGCAAAGAAAGGACATGTTATATTAAACACTGAAATAATTTAAGGATTTATTTTAAACAAATTCTTAAAAGTGAAATGAATACACAAAAGTGGGATACAGAGCTGCTGAGAACAATGACATCAATTAAAAATTTAAAAAGCAAATGAAAACATCAAACAAACAATCCACATCATGTGTAACCTACCAGGAAGGCAAAAAATTACAATCAGAATAAAAAGACACGTATGCAGCCTTGACAAAGATGTGGTAAGATGGAAATAGTCTCCAAAATTGCTAAAGATTAAATTGTTTCAAGTTTTGGGAAGGGCAGATATTTCATAAACACATTGAAATTTTAACTAATGATTGCCAGAGGGGAGGGGAGAGGGGGAATAGCAAAATGGGTAAAGGGCAGTGAGAGACGGACTTCCAGCTGTGGAAGGAATAAGTCAGGAGAATAAAAGGTACAATGCAAGAGACATAGTCAGTGATACTGGAATAGCATGTATGGTGACAGATGGTAGCTACACTTCTGGTGAGGCCTAGGTGGTGCATCTGAAACTAATGTAACACTGTGTATCAACTATACTCGAATAGGAGTGCCTGGGTGGCTCAGTCTGTTGAGCCTCCGACTTTGGCTCAGGTCAGATCTCACATTCATTCGAAGGTTCCAGTCCAGCGTCAGGCTCTGGGCTGACAGCTTGCTCAGAGCCTGGAGCCTGCTTCCGGTTCTGTGTCTCCTTCTATCTCTGCCCCTCCCCCTCTCATGTTCTGTCTCTCTCTGTGTCAAAAATAAATAAAAAAAAATTTTAAATTAACAACACACACACAATGTCCATCAAAGGGGAAATTACTAAAAAAAAAATTCTAGTCACTCCTTGAAATAGATTACGATGCAATTATCAAGGTGGGGCTGCTATATGTTTCACTGACATGGGAAGATCTTACTTACAAATGGAGTTTGATAAGCAGGTTATAAACTTCTAGCACAATTTATAAAAAAAAAACTACATATAAGCCATCTGATGTATATATTTGTATGTGTTTCAGAATGTGTGTATGCAAAGAGAGAGGGCTGGGAGTGAATCTTTGCTTTTATTTTTACATCTTAAGGATGTGGAACCAGAGGGACGCCTCTGTGGCTCAGTGAGTTGAGCGTTGGACTTTGGCTCAGGTCATGATCGCACAGTTCCACTTGTGAGTTTGAGCCCCACATTGGGCTCTGTGCTGAGGGCTCAGAGCCTGGAGCCCACTTTCTGTGCCTCCTTCTCTCTACCTGCCCCTCCCCTGTGTGCTCTCTCGCTCTCGCTTGTTCTCTCTCTCCCCTCTCAAAATAAATAAACATTTAAAATTTTTTAATAAAGAATGTGGGACTAGAAAAAAAGGTAATTAAAATAAGTAAGCAAACAAAACCAAATCAGATATCCTACTTATGAAGACCTCCATGAGGGAAGACTTAGCCTTATGGATTTGCCTACCCTACCAACTAATAATTATCATTGTAATAAATGTCGTATCCATGATTTGTTGCAACAGGATTTGGACTAATGAACAATCATTACCAGTTTCTGGTAACCTGGTTCAGAAACCCAGTGCTCCCCTTACTGCCCTTCTGTCATTCGTGAAGTCCTCGGAAGCCCTGACCAGGCAGCAGGTATACATACACTCCCCTTCTTCTGGCTCTTTTTACCCCCACAGACTGAGAGGGATTTCATATTATATGTGTCCTATTCTGCTCCCTGAACCACCTGCTTAAAAAACCTTTAATGAATTCCTATTGCTCTTAAGATAAATATAAAACACTTTACGACCAGCGTGAGTGGCTGTTACCTACCCACTCCAGTCTCACAGTGAGCCACATTCTCTACATACAGTCCAGGTCTCCCTGTCTTCCTTCCGTTAGTCCCTCAGACTTGCTGGGCTCCCTTCTGCCACAGGCACTTTGGACAGGCTGTTGCTTCTTTTCTTCTTTCCCTTGATAACTCCTGCTTTTCCTCCACATGTCCTTTCAATCATCAAGTCCTCGTAAAGCCCATCTAGAGTTCTCTGACTAGGTGAAAATATTATTTCATTAATATTTATTTATTTTTGAGAGAGAGAGATAGAAAGCCAGCAGGGGAGGGGCAGAGGGAGAGGGGGACAAAAACCCATCAGGCTCCACACTGTCAGTACAGGGCCCAGCACAGGGCTCAAACTCACGAACCATGAGATCATGACCTAAGCAGAAACCAAGAGTTGGACTCTTTTTTTTTTTTAATTTTTAATGCTTTTTCTTTATTTTTGAGAGTCAGAGAGAGCGTGAGCAGGGGAGGGTCAGAGAGAAAGGGAGATACAGAATCTGAAGATAGGCTCCAGGCTCTGAGCTGTCAGCAGAGAGCCCAACGTGGGGCTTGAACCCATGAACCGTGATATCATGACCTGAGCTGAAGTTGGTTGCTTAACCCACTGAGCCACCCAGGCGCCCCTGGACTCTTAGTCAGCTAAGCCCCCCAGGCCCTCCAGAAGTATTTTTAAATACAAGCAAAATGAAAGCAAAAGATATTTTCTCTTAATATTCACCTTTTTGAGGAACCTCAGCATACTTGAAGTAAATTAAAATTAATGCTTCTAACTATTCAATTGACCATATTGGCATTATTGAAAATCTCTGAGATGCTACAAAAAAAGTGATGGGAAGTGTTTCTTTCTTTCTTTCTTTTTTTTTTTTTTTTTTTTTACTGACTGTAAGCTTGATGATCTAGGCAGATGATCTCTTAAAAATCTTTCCAGTTATTGGATATCTAAATATAGCACATGGTCCCACAAAAACCATCACCTATCCAAAGATATTCATGGTTTTATATGATCTTTAAATCTATCACTGTAGGTTACTATCTTAAATTGTGACAGGGACCCCCACAAAGTAAAATGACAGAGTAGGGGGAAAAATCGTTTTCTTTAGAAAATTTTGTGCTTGCTTTATCAAGATGGCATTGAGCTGAAATCCTCTGAGATGCGTGGTCATGCCCAATCTTTGAGATTAAAGATAAAACCAGGATTTCACACATAATGCGTCGAGCCTTTTGAACAGTTTCATCAGCGTCTGGTTTATATTTTTCTTACAGGCAAATCAGATTCTGCATGAGCAGTAGTGTGGAACTCGGCCAATGGCTGCTGAAATTCAGTGACAATAAGCTAAGAGCAGAATGCCCAAAGGTAAAATTAATTTTGGGGGAGAGTAAGTGGAGGACCACATTTAATGTATCAAGAAACTCTACAAATATGGATAGAATAAGCTATGCCTTAGATCCTTTGACTGTTGGAATTTGTAGAAGGAAGATAAATATGGATTTTGGTACCCAGAATGTGAACAGGTTTTTGAAGGGAAAAGCTATTACGTAAACTATAAAGAGGTGAGCCCAGAAACAACAAACAATAAATCCTGTTAAATTCACCTTTACCCCTCAATATTTTCAAAAGCACTTGCTCCAGAGAAAGCAACAGAGAGCAGGGTTATGGTTAAATATGAAGGCCAATGATGGCATTTTGAGAAAGCTTTAAAGTTTTCATAATCATTACAAAAACACACTTTCTAGAAATTTTACCTTCTGGCACATTTCAGTATCTGGACTGGGCTACTTCTAACTTGATTTTACACTTGACTGGACTTCGGTGAGTCATCAGCATAGACACTGCTCAGCTCCTTCTGTCCTTTTTTGCAAAGATATGTGCAAGCTGGTTGTCCAGGTTTTCTACAACTGCGACTCTACTCAAGTAGTAGCCGAATATACACCAGTGTAAGGAAGACACAGAATGGAAATATTCTTTTCTGGTTAAGGGGGAAAAGTTGATGCAGATACTCATATAAAAGTGCTCTATGCTGGAATAGAACTGCATTGAAGAGGGAGAAGTACTTTCTTAGTATATACTTTAGTAATTGATTGGGGAGAGATTATTTAAGCTCCTTTATTATCTGTACTTGTAATTAGGTCTTGGTTAGCCTTCTAGAAAACACTTCCCAAAGGAAAGTTTTGTTGTGTTCTATATAGGAAAGCTGTGCATAATGTTTAGTTCAGTACATATTTCATAGTTCAAAACCAGATAAGAGTATGTTTAAGAGAAAATAACCACTCCAATCTGCTAGCAGGATTAACATATTTTATATGAAGGAGTTGGCAAAGTGTAGAGCACATAAATGTAAAATCTTTTGAGTTTTGCTGAACTAAGCTGATAATCACTTTTTTTTAAAATAAAATGGATAAGATGATAATATATGAACACAAATGCTTTTACTGGCATTTCTTTTCTGAGTACTTATAGGTTGTTTTTTTTTAAATTAACAATACCATACCTGTTAGCTGGAATATCCCTGGAATTTACACAAATTCTCAATATGTTTTGTGGGGTAAAATTTATGCATATATTTTAGAATGGTGAAGAAAAGACAAGTTGGATGAGAACAAGTGTCTCTTGACACTGTAGGTCTTTCTGATCTTGCATCTTAAATAGCAAGACTGGGTTCTTTTTCCACATAGAGTTTACAAAAGGAAATATTCTACTTTTACAAAAGGCTCCTGGGCACCCATTAGTGTCCCACTACTTTTCTTTTAACTTTGTTTTCTCACAGAGAGTAACAGGATATTTTTTGAACTCAAATCTTTGCTCTCATTAAGTTTACATATCAATATGTAAGTACTTTACATACAAATAAGTTGAAAATAAAGTTACATACCATATGTTTGCACTCATAGGTCTAACAGGAGAACAGGAGAAACCTAATGGAGGACCAGGGGGAGGGGAAGAGGGAAAGAGAGTTGGGGAGAGAGAGGGATGCAAAACTTGAGAGACTATTGAATACTGAAAACAAACTGAGGGCTGAAGGGGGAGGGCGAGGAGGGGAAAGAGGTGGTGGTGATGGAGGAGGGCACTTGTGGGGAAGAGCACTGGGTGTTGTATGGAAACCAATTTGACAATAAACTATTAAAAAAAAGAAAATATGCAGTTAAGAAGTACCATCCATTTGAATTTGAATTGGGTGCTCTCACATCCTTAAAACTACAAAACACTTCAAACTTTCAAGATGGAAATATGGCCAAAATTCATCAAGAATCAAACTCATATCCAACAATTCTATGTTCTAGAAATGTATTTCATCAGAATAATTAGAAATGGGCTCAGAATTCTGCAAGCTATTATTCATTACAGGGTAATTTAAAAAGTGGAAAAAGTCAACCTAATGACTTCAAAATAGCAGGTTGGCTAAATAATATGTAGCATTAGGACTATTTATATATTTAAATGTTTATTTATTTTTGAGAGACAGAGAGTGAGCAGAGGAAGGGCAGAGAGAGAAGGAGACACAGAATTTGAAGCAGGCTCCAGGTTCTGAGCTGTCAGCACAGAGCCCGATGCGGGGCTTGAACTCACAAACCATGAAGATTATGACCTGAGCCAAAGTAGGCCACTTAACCGACTGAGCCACTCAGGCGCCCCACAAGAGGCTGTAAATATTTAGCTGTAAATAACAGAAAATCTGCCTAATGGAGGTTTGAATAAGTAAGAGTTCATTTTTATTTCACATTAAGTCTACTGATAAGTAGCTATCACTGTGTTAGGTGGTCAACAATGCTACCAGGATCCCAGGATTTTTCTGTGTTCTGCTCTGACATCCTTAGAATGTTGCCAGTATTCTCGTAGCTGAAAGATGGCAGACACAGCTCCAACATCATATATTATTTTAGAAGGGGAGAATGGTAAAAAAAAAAAAAATCTCAAAATGTCAATCCCCTTTATCAAAAAAGCAAAAACTTCCCAGAAATCCAGAAGGAGCCTTTTACATAAACCCCACAGACCATGACTAGGTTACATTACCAGCCCTAGCTGAAAGAAGTGTGAAAAGTATCTTTATTTTTCAACCTGAACTGTAAATAGAGAGGAGGCAGTAGAAATGAATGCTAGTTAGCTGACCAACAGTACTGGCCACATAAATTACATCTTTAACATAAATTCATGAAAGCAGGGGTTTTATCTGTTGGCTTTTGTATCCCTGAGGTACAGCATACTGCCTGGCACATAGTGCTCAATAAGTGATTGATAAATGAATAGTAAATTAATGAAATATAGGCAGTCATTAAAACCATATTGTCAAAAGACTATTAAGAGCCTTGGAGACTGTTCACAACAAAGTATTAAATGAAGAATGTGGAATACAGCCTATATAGTCTGTGACTGCAGTCCTGAAACATATGCGAGCAAGCAAGTTTGAAAATCCATTCCAGGGGCACCTGGGTGACTCAGTTAGTTAAGCATCTGAGTCATGATTTTGGCTCAGGTCATGACCTCTCAGTTCCCAAGCTCTGTGCTGACAGTGCCCGCTTGAGAGTCTCTCTTTTTCTTTCTCTCTCTCTGCCCCTGCCCTTCACTCTCTTTCTCTCAATAAATAAAGAAACAAACATTTTTTTTAAAAGGAAAGAAAAGAAATTCCAGATTGTTAAAAGTGATTCTTCTTAGTGTTACTGAGAATTATAATCCTGCTGTGCTTTAGATCTACACTGTAAGATGAGTAAAATCAAAGTTTGTTATGATAAGGAAGTATATCTCACTTATTACTTGTACAAAATCATCTGTTTTCCCCCTTCCGTATTCTCTGACTAGTTTTTAGCCATTTAAAAAAATTTTTTACATTAGCATTTTTTCCTGCTCCAGAGAACTTAGGCATGTTGACAGCTACATTCTGAGGCCAATCCTGACCATGAAGCGGTTTAAAAACAAAGGAAATATTGGTGACAAGTCCTGTATTTCTAGGGAGCCGTTTGCTTTTTCCAGTTGAAATAGCATGATTCTCCACTAGATCATATTTTAGAGGTATTAGGTGATTCAGTCTTTTAATAAGCAGTGTGTCATGCAGTCCATTAGACTAAAGAGAATGCAGTCCCCACTCTCAGGGGCTCATGGTCTAGAGAAAGGCAAACAGATGCACTATGAATTAGAGGTGCATGAGGCAGGTGCACTGGTGATGTGAGCACTATAGTGAGGCACCTGCCTGAGTAATAGACAAAAGTGACTTTGAAGGGGAGGGAAAGGAGGTAAAGCGTTCAAGAAAAGCAAAAAGAACATCTTTCGAAGGATTCTTTGTTTCTATGAAAGAAACCTGGGGCATTTTTTTCTTTTATCTCTTTGCTCACAAACTCACTTCAGAATCCAGGGAGTTTCTGATCAATAAACATCCTTCACTGTCTTGGAAAAAGAAGGTCTTAAAGCCAAGAATGGGATGCCTTTCCAGGCACAGATTTGCATCTTGATTTATGCTTCTGAAAACCAGGTCACATTTCAGAGACATTGCTTCAAGTCTTTTAAAAATCTGGGACACTATTACAAGTTGTATGTCTGTTGCAGAGAAAACTCTACATTACCTTTCATTATGGCACAGCTATAATCAAAATCCCCGTTGTATCAATGGTGCTGGAAATCCCTGGGTGCTTTTAGCAGCTCACGCAAAATATGGAGGACAGTTTTCTGCTAAGTAATACAAAATGATATTCTGTTGCAAATACCATTTCTTTTATATAAAATAAATGCAAAATAGTTACCTTTACTGCTGGAGCTCACCCTTTCTTGAGATTCCTTCTTCCTCCCCTCACGTAACTGACTTGCACGTAGCCATTGGCCGTAGGCAGAAACCTCCCCTTTGTGGGAATTCTCTTCCTCACTCAGAAACCATAGGAGAAAATTGTTTCCTGATTGCTCTCTTTTCTTCTTATGCTCTTTATTCTAACAAATGGCTACTAATTGTCCCTCTCCTTCACTGCAGTTACAGTGTTCATTAACTGTAGACCCTCAAGAAGGCTCAGTGCAGTGTTGCAGTTAAGAGGAAGGACCCTTCCAGAGCTGCCTGGGATCAAGGGGCATCCCAGCTCTGCCACTCAGGGTCTCTATGGCTGTATGTACTTAGCCTCTGAATGCCTCTGTTTCCTCATTTGTAAAACGGGCCCTCAATGATACCTACCCCACCGTGTGGTTAGGAAGATAAAATGATTTAGTGTTGTTAAAGCATTTATTCTGAGACTTGATCCATCCCAAGTTTCACTATTTTTTATCACTTACTCATCACCACAAGCTGAGTACTAACATGACTCCTGGCACCAAATAGAAAATAAGTATGTGTTGAATAAATGATTAGAAGAAAGTCATTGACCACATTTTGTTCTCTTGTCTGACTCTTTCCTATTTTCCTGCCTCCCCACCCCAACTCCCAGACCCTATTTATTCACTCTTGCTTCTTCCTCTCTCACTCATATTTCAGACATCCAGTCAATACTCCAAGTCATTATAAAATCCTTACATTAGATACTGTGACATTTCACACACCTCCTCTGTTGCACTGAAAGGTCAGGCTTGATTAAAAATATCTAAATCTATTTCTCCCCAATTACTATTCATTATAAATAACACCAACTAGTTTAGACAGCTATTAAGGTCTTCCCAGAATTGGGGCAATCTTAAAAACCAGTCTATATGTAGATAATGGTCAATATTTGTTAGTTAAGATTACCTGCAACTTTTGAGATGATTGCACAGGATTTTCCTATGTATACATGGGCGGCAGGCCCAAACTTCAAGTGTAGACTCTTGCAAAAAAAAAGTATATAAAAATGCTTCTAGACAAGACAAGCCAATCAAAATTGGGAGGACTGCTGGCATGTGATAAGAAGAAATTTACCTGTATTTTAGCAGACCTGGAGGGCATAGTGAGAAGGTTAACAATGAGCATTTTTAAAGGAATAATTAATTGGGGTGTTTGGGTGGCTCTTTGGCTACACACTGGCTTTGGTTCAGGTAACGATCCCACAGTTCATGAGTTTGAGCCCCACATCAGGCTCTGCGCTGGCAGTGTGGAACCTTGGTGGGATGCTTTCTTTCCTCTCTCTCTGACCCTTTCCCACTTGTTTTCTCTCTCTCTCTCTGTCTCAAAATAAATAAGAAAACTTTAAAAATGGGGATAATTAATTACTGAGCACCTAATATGTGCCAAGTTTTATCATAGAAATGCTTTATATTGTTATTTCATTGGTTCTCTACCAAAACAAAAGTCAGTGAGTTATCTATCTTTGTATCCATATCAGTATTGAGGAGGTGAAGCCTTATGAGATGACCTGATATTCCTAAAGTCAAAAAGCTATTTGAAGCTTGAATTTAAAGCCTGGTTTGCCTCACTTCAAAGGTCATATTTTACCACTGTTTTATGCTAGTTAAATAATAATAATAACTCTGACCAGTCATAAATGAGAATTGATAATTCTCCAAGTCATCATTTTCTTATAGTTCTCAGAGAGAGGTAAATGGCGTCAAGACAGGTTCTAAGTCTTCAATTCAACATGGACACTCATATTAATAAGAAATCATTTTAAAATTATGTTTTCTTATGACTTCCTTAGAAAAGGCAACCAAAATAATTAGGATCATCCTCTCATATCCCAACATATCATTATGCTGGATACATGTGCTACTCAGAAATAAATTCACATTCAAAGACATGCGGTGAACATAGTAAACATAGCAATGATCCTAGACTATCATTATTTTTAGGTCCTCAGAGAGTCCCATTTTTAAGAAGAGTTAAGAGAATATTGAAAGTTTTATGTCAGCTTTGATACTAGGATTAATAAAGAATGACTCAATATAAAGAACTATTTATGTGACTGTATATAAAGAAAAACTGATTGTAGATCCCGATAGATAGACAGATAAATAGATAGTTGATAGATAGATAGATAGATAGATGAAAAAAAAAACTTGTGCACCTTACAGAATACCTAACAATAAATAAAAATAAGTGCTATTATGGTTAATATTTGGCCTTTTAAACAAGTAAAAATTGCCAACTTACAAATAAAGGATAAATTGTTAGATAAGTCAGACATCTGACCCTACAAAATTACTTGTGCTTTCTGGGAACATTTTTCAGCTTCTCATTTCTTTAACTTTTAGTTACTTAAAATAATCTTATTCATCTAAAAGAAATCATATCTAGAAATATGTTTACTTATGTTTTCTAAATATGAATACTTTGTATAGTGATTTATAACAGAGTTATCTCTAAAGCTAAAACTGAGCAAAACATAAATTGGTAAATATCATTTTGACCAGGAAAGACTTAGGTGGAATTTATTTCACTTCTTCAAATCTCTACTAAGGAAGTCTAACTGCAAGGTGAGTCACTGATATCATCTTGTCATACCTTAAATATTTTCTGTATCTTCTTACAGACCAATGTTCAAGAGTAGAAAAAAAAAATGGTGGCCAAAGAAAGGAACAAATAAAAGAGGCAGATTTCTCACATGAGTTATGAGAAAAAGAAATGGTGCATTCTTTCTGCTCATGAATGTACCATCTAGAGCACTAAGTAGGAATTTGTGAACTGAAATCCTAATATTCTAAACAACTCTATGCCTAACTTACCCTCTATATGTGGTATACATTCCAGAACACCTGGCTTAGTAAAAATTATGAAGTCTTATTAAAATAACAGTATATCAGGTAAAGCCAACATCTTCCTTATAATTTAACCATATTGTCACATTCACTAGCTTGAATTGTTTTTCTTTTACATTGAGACCTCAATATTGGAGAGTTAAACATTACATAAATTATTTCCATGTAAGCAGAAGATGTGAGACAATAGAGGAGACAGACGACATAGTGGAGATGGACAGAAGCAACAAGCCAGGGAACAGAGGAATGTATATTGGGGGAATGAGGTAAAAAACAGACACACAAAAATCCAGGAAGTGACAGTAATATCTGAGGCAGGAGAAAAATGCTAGACAATTCTAAGCAAAAGTGACAAAGATAGAAATCAAGGTAGCCTAGGAAAAAACATATAAGTGAAGGAAACGCTTGAAATGAAATAAGAAAATATGGCGGGCAGGGAATGGGGAGACCTAGGTGGCTCAGTGGTTAAGTGTCCGACTTTGGCTCAGGTCATGATTTCATGGTTCATGGATTTGAGCCCAATGTCAGGCTCTATGCTGAAAGCTCAGAGCCTGGAGCCTGCTTCGGATTCTGTGTCTCCCTCTCTCTCTCTACCCTTTTCCTGCCAGTGCCCTGCCCCTCTTTCTCCCAAGAATGAATAAACGTTAAGAAAATGTTTAAAAAGAAAATATGGAGGACTGGGAACAGGAGGTCAGGGTCGGAGTCAAAGGGTCAGGAAAGAAGCACAATGTAAGGGCATTTGGAGAGTGTTGTGAGGTTTCTCTCTGCATTCTTGAGTTTCCACTAGGTGATTTCAAAGACTCCCTGGGCTTCAACAATAACCAAATGCTACTAATTCCAGGACTTGTGTGTCTAGATCCCATGTTCTCTTGAGCATATGTGTGTTAAAGCTGTCAACAGGAAACCTCCTATTGTGAAATCCAACCAGTAGCCAGAAGGGAAGAGAGTGCTTTGAAACAATCCATTAAGATGAGCTTCCTGGTGCACAAAACCGGGTGGGGAGCCTAGTGGGAGGGCAAACAAAGGGGGGCCTCCTGCATGATTTCTCAGTCATGACAACCAATGGACCACTCAACAAAATCACACTGGTTTCCTACCATTAGGATATCATACACAATCACTAGCTTCTTCTTTTTACACAGGATGAAACATTCTTTGCCTTCATTATTCAGGAAGTATTAGAGTTAATGTTTCGCATCTTTCTCCCTCCATCTCTCCCTCATTTTTTCCCTCTCTCCTAATCCCATTGGAGAGGATTATGTCATTAAAGAGATTTGTCCCATGGGTTATGATTATTGTTCCTCAGAAAAGAGACTTAGGTTCACCAGCCATAACCCCATACAAACTACCTGATGACTTTTCAGAGAATCAGGGCCAGACTTCCTCATACTTCTTCAACCCATGCAGAAGGCACAGAGGATCAGGCCTAAAACCTTCATTCTCCTTTTTTTCTCATGAAAATTGGTTTTTATTTTTTATTTTATCTTATTTTATTTTTAATTTAATTTTTAATGTTTAGTTTTTTATAGTTTATTGTCAAGTTGGTTTCCATAAAACACCCGGTACTCATCCTCACAAGTGTCCTCCTCCAGACCCATCATGCCCCTTCCCTCTTCCCCTCTCACTTCAGTCCTCCGTTTGTTTTCAGTATTCAAAAGTCTCTCATGATTTGCCTCTCTCTCTCTCTCCCTAATTATCCCCCCCTGCCCCTCCACCATGGTCCTCAGTTAAGTTTCTCCTGTTAACATTTATGAGTGAAAACATATGGTATCTTTCCTTCTCTGCCTGACTTATTTCACTTAGCATGACACCCTTGACTTCCATCCATGTTGCCACAAACGGGCAGATTTCATTCTTTCTCATTGCGATAAAGTGTTCCATTGTATACATAAACCATATCTTCTTGATCCATTCATCAGTTGATGGACATTTAGGCTCCTTCCATGATTTGGCTATTGTTGAAAGTGACACTATGAACATTGGGATACATGTGCCCCTATGCATCAGCACTTCTGTATCCCTTGGGTAAATCCCTAGCAGTGCTATTGCTGGGTCATAAGGGAGTTCTACGGATAGTTTTTTGAGGAACCTCCATGCTGTTTTCCAGAGCAGCTGCACCAGTTTACATTCCCACCAGTGTAGGACTGTGCCCATTTCTCCACATCCTCACCAGCATCTATAGTTTCCTGTTTTGTTCATTTTAGCCACTCTGATTGGCATGAGATGGTATCTCAGTGTGGTTTTGATTTGTGTTTCCCTGATGATGAGTGACATTGAGCATCATTTCATGTGTCTGTTGGCCATCTGGATGTACTCTTTGGAGAAGTGTCTGATCATGTCTTCTGCCCATTTCTTCACTGGATTATTTGTTTTTCGAGTGTGGAGTTTGGTGAGTTCCTTACGGATTTTGGATACCAGTCCTTTATCTGATATGTCATTGCAACTATCTTTTCCCATTTCATCAGATGCCTATTAGTTTTATTGATTGTTTCCTTTGAAGTGCAGAAGCTTTTTATCTTGATGAGATCCCAATAGTTCATTTTTGCTCTTGATTCCCTTGTCTCTGGGGATGTGTCAAGTAAGAAATTGCTGCGGTTGAGGTCAAGGAGGCTGTTTCTTGTTTTCTCCTCCAGGGTAAAACCTTCATTATTGAGGTGATACTAGAGTCTTCCTCTAGTGTTTGGAGGAGTTCTCTAGCTCATCGGCTCTTGAATACATGACAATGTGTAATGCTCCATACTGCTGGATGGTAAACATATTCAGAGCCTCTCCCTACAAACAGTACTAAGGCTGAGATTTAGGAAAAAAGGGAGTAGGGTCCCCGTTCCCACTCAGCCTCAAGATATAGTCATGCTCCCAACACATTTTTGCCCGAGAGGTATGCACTTTGGGTCTCTGAGATCTTCATTTTTTCTTAGCCTAAATACCTATGCATTTAGTTTCGATGTGTGTGATTGACTCAGACCAACAAGAAGAAAACTAAGTGGTTTTCATTTCACACTATCACCATATGTAAGAAACACAAAGTATGCTTTCCCCCACTAATACTGGCTATAAGCAAGGCAATAGGGATACAGATGTGAATAAAATGTCCTTTCCACCAAGAAACTCACATTTAAGTTAGGGATATGTCAACTGTATTAGGAATAAAAGATGCAAAAGAATCACCAATAGGGAAATGGTTAGTTGTGACCAGAGGAGGTTGGAGGTAACTTTGGCCTAGGTCTTGAAGACTATGTGTCAGGTTCATAGGTGAAAGAATAAGAAAGGGCACTCATGGCAAAGGAGGCCATACATGCAAAAAGTATCAAGTAGCATGGAAGACCGAGAAATCTGCACTTGACTGGTTAAATATGGAGCACACAGAGTGAGAAACAGCAGAAAATGATCTTGGAGAAAAGGCCTGACAGTAACATTTGCAGGACCCAGAGTGAAAAGCCTGCATACACATATCTTTCTTTACTGGTATGTATATAGATATATAGATATATATTTTAAATCAAATATATAAATCAAGCTAACCTACTGTTAAATAAGATGTATTCTAGCCTTCTACATTTACAAATAGACAGTCTAAAACTGGATGCCACACTGAAATTCAGAATTCTTATATTCCTTGAGATTTTACCCTAGAGTATGGTAGTGGGTAGAGACACGGCCTCCATTCTCTGGGCAATCCCACCTCTCTTCTCACCCCTGGCCGTGTGTGTGTGTGTGTGTGTGTGTGTGTGTGTGTGTGTGATGGAATAAGATATTAAGAGAACCTTATCATTTTCTTGATTAAAAATGGTTTTTAATTATCAATTACTGCAATGAACAATGAACAAGTGATTATATTTTCCTAATAAAGCAATCACAAAGAAATACTCATACAAATATCTGGGGTGCATTAGTGTCCTATTGGTTGCTATTACAAATTTCCTGTGGCTGCAAATTATTACAGACTTGGTGGCTTGAAACAACACAAGCATATTATCTTACAATCCTGGAGGTCAGAAGTTCCAAATCAGTCTTAGTAAGCTAAAATCAAAGTTTCAGCAGGGCTGGTTTTCTCTAGGGGAGAATGTGCGTCCTTGCCTTCTCTGATCTAGAGGCTGCCTGCACTCTTCATTCCTTAGCTTGTGGTCCCCTCTTCCACCTTCGAAGCCAGCAGCACACCATCTTCCAATGTGCTTCTCTGACTCTGGACATTTGGGCTCTTATAAGGACCCTGTGATTACATTGGGCCCACCCAGATAATCCAGGATAATCTCCCCATCTCAATATCCTTAATTTAATGTATGCAAAGTCCCTTTACATTAATGTGTTTTCAGGTCTCCAGGATTAGGACATGGATATCTTTGAGGGGTAGCATTCAGTAACCACCAGCATAAATGACCAAAGTAACACTTCATACACATGTTACTCTTTGACAATACAATGTAAATGGAAAAAAAATCCTAAACAAAATCAAGTTGTTTATCACTGTTCCTAATCTGAAATGAGCATACTTTAGGATTATAGTGCACCAGCTGATAAATTCCTGAGAATTTTGCATATAAAGACTGAACATTTCCATTGCACATAGTAGGTCCTTGATAAATCCTGTGTAAATCATGTAATCAATTGATGAAAACTAAAATAAGTCATGGAGAGTAAAAGCAGGTGTGTGTAGATGTGTGGACATGTGTGTATATGGTCTGTCTTCTGTATGTATGCATGTTCACGTGCTTGCAGGGGAGAAATGGCAATGACATCACAATGGATAAATTGCTTAAGAAGCGAAATCCCATGTCCCTCATATTTTATTGTAAAATATCCTCTGTGAGATAGTACACTGCAAAGGATATTTGCTTTTTAACTTGACTGAGACACCATATTAATCTAGATAATGGAATTATGTATTATTGCTATATAAAATCACATTAATTTTTATATCACTAATTTTTTTATTTTAATCAATTCTATTGCATGACCATTATATACACAATCATCTAGCAATTACACAGAACCTGATTTGTATTTTAAAAGTATGCTCAAACTCGAAAATTTTTATTAGCTCAATCTGTAATCCACTGATGTATTAAGCATTTCCATTTCAGTTAAATAAAATCTATTGCAATATTTTATATGTCTCTTATATAACAATGGTAAGTTTAGCATTGTCTAACAAAAGCACAAACTTCCTAACATATCACACGTTTCCTAGCAAAGTGTCATACTTGAACATACACTTTATCAATAATTGTGACACTCCAGAACAGCCCTTGACAATCTATAAGATAAGTAAAATTTACCTTTTCCCTTTTATTGTTCTATCATAAGACACATCCTGTGCATCATCCTGAATCTTCCCCATCCCGCCTCCATCCTGATAATGTCTGGCAACAGCATTATCAAGTGAAGCTATCCTAGGTTCTAGTCTTTCAGCTCGCTTCTAAAATATTTTTTGGTTTTTTATTTAATTTTGAGAGAGAGAGGCAGTGCAAGCAGGAGAGGGGCAGAGAGAGAGGGAGACACAGAATCTGAAGCAGGCTCCAGGCTCTGAGCTGTCAGGACAGAGCCTGAAATGGGGCTCGAACCCATGAACCACGAGATCATGACCTGAGCCAAAGCCAGATGCTTAACCAACTGAGCCACCTAGGTGCCCCTCAGCTCACTTCTGTAATTCAGGTAAACATATGTATACACACAAGATAGTCAAACGAATTACGTATTTTAAATCAACTGCTAAATGAGCACATGTTAAAATGAATATTTTGCCAAGGTGAAGGCCAAAGTAAAAAATCTTAATTATACAATGAACCCATGACATACAATAATAAATCTGAGATGTTATTACACAAATTTCATTATTAATACAATTTTATTATTAACATATTTGATGGTCAGATTTTAAAAGTTCGATGTTATTAGTGCAAGATAAACAGATTTCTTAGCAGGGAGAGTTACCACATTGCTCCTATGGTCACTCAATTTCACATCTCCAATCCTACATGCTCATTGTTTACTAAAAAAATGTATTTAGGGCAAAACTTCACTTTCTGTATAATTTTATCTTTTCTTCATACCTTTTTATAGTTTCTATATTGTCTGTCTTTATTGAAGAGGATTAATCATGAATCCTATGCAATGATTTTGAAGGTTTCTCTCCTTGTGAATTTGAAGTGCAATGTTGATATTCTTTGCTTAAAAGATGTGAAAAATTTCAGCGTAAAAACTTCACTTGTTTAGATCCTAAACATTAGAATTACAAAGTCAGGTAAGTATATACTGGCTTTATTATTAAAATTGCATTAATATTTTTGGGTTCAAAAAGAATGTAAGTTCTTCCTAAGCTATCTAATTAATGTAATCACTCTTAATAGACCCATTAGATTTCAATGTACTTGGAAACTTTTAATAAATGTTTTTTTAATTTTGTTTTTATAATTTTTTAATGTTTATTTTTGAGAGACAGAGACAGAGACAGAGCATGAGTGGGGGAGGGGCAGAGAGTGAGGAGACACACAATCCAAAAAAAGTTCCAGGCTCTGAGCTGTAAGCACAGAGCCTGATGAGGGGCTCAAATCCATGACTGCAAGACCATGACCTGAGCTGAAGGTGGATACTTAACTGAGTCACCCAGGTGCCTCAATATTTTTATTAATAAAATAAGAATATTTGCAATTATTCCTCATTGTAACATTTTACACTTACGCTAACATACACTCATGTTTCAATGTGTAAATCACATAAGATTTTTCACTGTTATCTCTAAAATGTTTGCCTATATTTTCCTTTTTTGAAAATTTATTTATTTAAATTCAAGTTAGTTAACATACAGTGTAGTGTTGGTTTCAGAAGCAGAACCCAGTGATTCAGCAGTTACATATAACCCTCAGTGAGCATTCCAACAAGTGCCCTCCTTGGTGCCCATCCCCCACCCACCTCCCCTGCAGTGGCCTTTAGTTTGTTTTCTGTATTTTAGAATCTCTTATGGTTTGCCTACCTCTCTGTTTTTATCTTAATTTTCCTTCCCTTCCCTATGTTCATCTGTTTTGTTTCTTAAATTCCACATGTAAGTTAAATTGTATGATATTTATCTTTCTCTGACTGAATTATTTCGCTTAGCACAATATGTTTGCCTATTTTTAAAAATGAGTCTTTATCAACAAAAAAATCCTCTTAGATCAAATAATAAATTCAGCAAAGTTGCATTATATAAATCAACACTCAAAAATCAATTGTGTTTCTACAAAACAAGAATAAATAATCCAAAAAGAAAATTAAGAAAGCAACAGTATTTATGGGAATAAATTTAACAAAGAAGACAAAAAACTTGTACACTGAAAACTATAAAACATTGAAAGAAATTAAAGAAGATACAAGTAAATGGAAAGATATTCATGTGACCCTAGATTGGAAGACTACCATTAGTAAGATGTCATTACCACCCAAAGTGATCTACAGATTTAATGTGATCTCTATCAAAATCCCAAAGGCAATTTTTGCAGAAAAATCCATTCTAAAATTCAGAAGGAATTTTAAGGAACCTCAAATAGCCAAAAGGATTCTGAAAAAGAACAAAGTTCGAGGTCTCACACTTTCTGATTAAAAAATAAATTCAAATCAGTGTGCTACCGGCAAAAAGACAGACATACAGGCCAATAGAATAGAGGCCCCAGAAAGTAACCCATGTGGTTAAATGCTTTTTTTTTTTAACAAGTATGTCAAGATTTTCCAATGGAGAAAGTACAATGTTTTCAACATATTGTGTTGACAAAACTGGATATCCATATGCAAAAGAATAAATGAAGAATTCAGGAATGAGAATGAAGTTGGACCTTTACCTTACATTATATAAAAATTTTTAAATCAAAATGGATCTAAGACCTAAACACAAGAGCTAAAACTATAAAACTTTTAGAGAAAAACATAGGGAAAAACCTTCATGACATTGGATTTGACAACAATATCATGGATATGACACCAAAATCAAAGGCAACCACACAAAAAATACATAAATTGGATTACATCAAAATTTGAAACTTCTGTGCATCGAGAGACAATCAAAAGAATGTAAAAGCAACCCACATAATGGAAGAAAATATTTATCATATACCTAACAAAAGGCTAATATCCAGAATATATAAGAACTCTTATAACTCAACACCAAAAAAACAACCTGATTAAAAATGGGCAAAGGTCTAGAAAAGACATTTCTCCAAAGAAGATATATAAGTGGCCAACAAGTACACACACATAAATGCTTAATATCCCTAATCATTAAGGAAATGCAAATCAAAACCAAAATAAGACACCATATTATACCCATTAGGATGGTTACTATTTAAAAATGAAAGAAAGAGAAGTAAAACAGAAAACAAAGAGTATTAACAAGAATGTGGAAAAACTGGAACCCTGTGTAGTACTGAATTAGAATGCAGTGACTATGGAAAACATGATGGCAATTCCTCAGAACAATTAAAAATAGAATTAGCATATGATCCAGCAATTTTTCTTCTGGTGTACACCCAGCAGAATTGAAAACTCTCTCAAAGAGAGAGTTTTACATTCTTGTTCATAGCAGCATTATTCACAAGAGCTAAAATATGGCAGCAACCCAAGTGTCCATCCACAGCAGAAAGGATAAACCACATGTGATATATATGTACAATGGAATATAATTCAACAGAAAAAAGGAAGGAAATTCTGACACATGCTACAACATGGAAGAACCCTGAAGACATTATCCTAATAGAAATAACCCATTCAAAAATATAAATATTATGTGGTTCCACTTACATGAAGTACCTAGAGTAGTCAAACTCATAGAGACAAAAATAGAATGGTGGTTGCCAGGAGCTAGGGGAATGAATAAGGAGTAGTTTAAGGGACACAGAATTTCAATTTTGCAATATGAAAAGTTGCTGCTATCGTCTGAACAAATGTGTCCTAACGGAATTCATATGTTGAAAACTGATGCTCAGTGTGATAGTATTAGGAGGTAGGGTCTTGGGAGGTGATTAGGCCATGAGGATGGAGCCCTCATGAATGGATTAGTGCCCTTCTAAAAGAGGTCTCAGAGAACAATTTTGCACCTTCCACCACGCAAGGACAGAACACAAAAACAGACACCAAATCAGCTTTTGGCTTGATCCTAGACTTCCCAGCCTCCAGAGATGTAGTAAATTAATTTCTGGTGCTTATAAGTCACTCAGTCGTGGCATCTTTTCATGGCAGCCTAAAAAGCTGCACAACAATGTGAGTGCACTTAACGTTATTGTCTTCCAAACCCTGAGCCTAAACTAGCCAACAGTCTTCCAATCCCTGAGCCTAAACTAGCCAACAGTCTGTGATGTCTAAATTTCAAGGCCTCTGCCAAACTTCAGTATAAGCTGAAAAGATCTTACAGAGTCTTGCCAACTGTGAAAATTTCAGAAAGTTTGGCAGACAGGTTGCAAACAAAGTTTTGGTCAAGCAGCCCTTTGCCTGCCTGCCCTCAGCCCACATAGGTATTATTCACACTAGTGCTCATTCCATTAACACACAGAATTGAAGCTATAGACTCTTACTATCTAAAACTTAAGTAAGTCTCTTGCTTATTTTAAATTGTGTTCAGAAAAGACATTAAGGTTTGTGGAAGGAATGGCAGTTAGTCTTTATGTGGGTAAATCATGTGACACTCTCCTCCCTCAGTAATATGCATGGCCTTCTGCAAAAACATAACATTAAATGTATATTAAATGACTTATTTGTTGACCATGTCTTCCAAGTCTTAAACAAAATAAAACAAAAGTTGAGCTTGTGGGTTGGAATTTTAATTATCATTACATAGTTTCAATTACCGCTGAGTCAAGATCACCTACAACATCAAATTCAAACCTTAGTTAATGGTTTGGGCATACTTGAAGAAGACTTTGACATGTTCCGAACCACTTTGGGTTTCCCTGCCAATCCTCATGACCATCCAAAAGTTAGAGGCTGATTCACTCATATAAAGGACCATAAAAAGAAAAAGATGCTTGGTAAGTATCTTTTTAATCATGCAGATGATGACAAACTTCTGGAGCTAAGAATAGCCAGGTAAAATAATCCCAAATGGTGGATGCAACTTCCCCTCCAAGCTAAATGAGAAGTGTAAAAATGGCGAGATTTGGCTTACAGGCAGAGAACGGTCTCGATTCATCATAATTTCTTCCTTGAACATGGCAATATAAAGTTTATTATAAACTATAGCTCTGTGCAGCTGAAAAACATCTATTTTTACTAAATGCCAAAAATAACACGAAATGATATTCATGAGATAAACCTAAATATATCAAATTGTCGGAACAGATAAGGACAGAGAAGCACTTTCTTCTCAGCCTACAAAGCAAGAATACTGATCAGTGCTAAGTCATAGTTGGGAAAAGTGCTGACACTGAATCCACATTCCTGCTGGAAATGGGCCACAAAATGTGGGAAAGATGCAATATTATGACAATAGCGGGGTTGTACTCTTTCCATATTTAAGCATTGATTGTAGCGAGCACAAGATAAACACAGTATTTTTAGGAGCATTATAACTGCAAACTATAGCTTTTCTGGCTCTTCAAAAGTAGGATCAGGTTTCAGTAAAGGAGACTTAAGAGGGACAAAAATAAAGATTATGCTCTTTTCCTAAAGTTCCAGAGAAAGTTAAATGAGGAATATAGATTTGGTTGTGCAAATACTATGTTCCTTAGAAAATTACTGTCAACATTTTTTTCTAAAACAATATTACAGTTATAGATACACCAGTGAGGTTTAAAAAATAGGTAATTAAAAAACTAGAAAATCAAAATCACACTTATAATGCTAATAAATGTACTATATTTTCAAAACAGTAGGTACTAAAGGTCACTCTGAAGAAAATACATGAAAAAAGGATCTATTTGCCTACCTAACATGATAAATATTAGAGTCAATTTTTTAAAAAACCCAATCATAAAATTCAAATGAGCATTTTTAAAAGTCTACTGAGCAAGAACAATGGAGTTTCTTAATAGTAACTGTCAAGATATAAAAGCATCTTATGAATTACTAATATAAAAGTAGGTATTATTTAATACACTTGTATCAATTACATGTATATTTTGAGTTTGATAATCTATGTAGTATGGTTTCAGTCAATAAGAACACAGACTTCAGTAGAACATAATATTTCCCAACCACTCTGTATGTTAGTTTATTGTCACTAGTTCACTTTCTCTTAAGTCAAGAGAAAGTACCAAAAGGAATACTTATTTCAAAATATGGGACATTCATTCTAAAATATAATTATAAGTAGCAAATTCTAATGAAACAGAAGAAAAATAGCATGTACCAATTGTTCAACGGCATGGCAAGGATTAGGAGTTTTCACATGAATCATTTAATTTAGTTGAGGGTAAATGCTACTATGCCCTTCAGTGCAGGCAAAGAAACAGGTTCAAAAAGGTGGAGTAACTAGCTCAAGCTCACAGTTCATACAAGTGGGATTTGAGTATTTCTCTCCTTTGAGATTCCAAATTCTGTGCTCCCAAAATAAAAATCATAATATGTCTCAAAGAAAACTGAAACTCAGCAAAAAGGAATCCTTTGGTCTTTTTGAAAGTACTCCAGGAGGAGCGCCTGGGTGGCTCAGTCAATTTAGTGTCCACCTGGGTGACTCAGCGGGCTAAGCATTCAACTTCTCCTCAGTTCATGATCTCTCAGGGTTTGTGAGATCAAGCCTGGTGTCGGGCTCCATGCTGACAGCTCAAAGTCTGGAGCCTGTTTCAGATTCTGAGTCTCCTTGTCTCTCTACCCCTCACCCACTCATGTTCTGTCTCTCTGTCTCTGTCTCTGTCTCTCTCTATCTCTCAAAAATAAATAAACATTAAAAAGTGTTTTTTTTAAACGCACTCCAATAGAGAAAGCCAATATCTGGTCAATATGTGTTCCCATGTTATAATATTCAATGTTGTAAAAACCTCATGATGTAGTCATTATTATTCCTCTTTTGGGTTTAACTCCTCAAAATCAAATCCTGGCTTCACACTTAGGTCTGTCTGACAACATAAACCACACTGAGCCCCACAAGGTAACATAAGCACACACAGTTTTGCTATTGCATGCAAGGTTTAGACAGATGAAGCCTTCCCTGTAGAGATTCTTTATCACAACTCTAAACCTGGCCAAAGTCACAAAAACAAAAACCAAACCTCAGTTTGATTCAGTGAAGAAATCAATAAAGCATCAAATGGGCAAGAGTCTACTAGAAAATAATGGAAAACCTGACAGTGACAAACATTTTTTCACTTTAAAAAGATTTTCTAATGTATATTTTATTATTAAGACAGAGAGAAACAGAGCATGAGTGGGGGAGGGACAGAGAGAGAGGGAGACACAGAATCCGAAGCAGGCTCCAGGCTCTGAGCTATCAGCACAGACCCCGATGTGGGGCTCGAGCCCACAAATCATTATATCATGACTTGAACCAAAGTTGGTCACTTAACCCACTGAGCCACCCAGGCACCCCCATTTTTTCACATTAACAAGGCATTTAGGTTCTGACATAGACCTTGGTCCAGTGGCTCGACATTACATAGGGCTTAAGACGAATTATCTAGGTTTCTCCTGCATCCATGGTCCTTCCTGTTCTCACCATGGATGTTCAGGCTGCAAGCATCATAGTTGTACTTAGGGCGAAAATGGAAGAAAGGAGAAAGAGGTAATGTCTTTCTCTGTTTTTTTTTTTTTTTAATGAAAAAGTAAAGCTTCTTATGCACATTCCTAGCACACTTCCTTCTATGTCCAGTAGCCAAAACCCTATGAATTTTCCAACCCTACCAGCCAGAAGCGTGGGGGAAGAAGTGTTCAGCTCTCCAGACTTTACAGAAAAGACAGAAATGAAACAAGGACAAGGTGAAGGGGTGTTGTGGGATCCAACCACAGTGTTTGCCTCAAGAATGACAAGGAAGGATTTTGTGATTAAAACAGACACTTGCAATTTTATTTATCCTCAAAATCTGGTCTAAATCTAAAACAACTTTAGCAAATTTTTCATGGATCTTCTTTATAACATGAAACTTCTGAAGAAACAAACACAAGAATGATTTGATTAAAGCCGACGGAAAAAAAGTCAAGCCAGTCTTTGCCTAACTGCATAGGAAAGTATTTGTGGCAGAGTCCACAACTTGCATGCTCTGTATCATTTCTCCACCTGCTAGCTTCCAGGAATGTCCCCATGACACATTTCAAGCCCAGCACTGGAAATTGGAAATTGTTGGAAGGTGTTTTAAGAAAGAAACCAACTCAGCTGGCATGTCCCACTTTGCCCTTTGTCTTTCTCTTACATCTTGAAATGCAAACTGGTGGCTGAATTCTGGCAGCCAATTTGCAAGTATGAGAAGTATCACATTCTCAGGAGAGAGACAGAAAGGCAAGGGAATCTGGTTTCTGGAGGCCTCAGAACATTCCTAAGCTGCCTCCAACTAGAGCTTTCACATGAGTAAAAAATAACCCCTTAATTTCATCAAGCCATAGTTTTTCAGGTTCTGTTAACAATCTTTTGAGTTTCAATTAATTGGACATAACAATAAAGATATTGTGCCAAACCTGAATGAATCAGTTTATATAAAAACAGGAACCACAGAAACATTAAGAAACACTCTCTATATAGATCACATACCAATTAGTAAAACCATTTTTACTGGTTTATAAGTACCTTAACCATAAGTAGCAAATCTTAAGCCCATTTCTCTATTTAAATATATGTACATTAATAACATGTACACATATATTGATGCAAATTCATATATATGAAGATAAAAAATTTATTTGTGCATGTGTAGTATATATGCCCACTCACACATATACATATAAACATAACGCAGAAGACAATGATCAATTGAACATTAGAATTATGTTCATGGCTCAAAATGAAGTTAAGGTGTCAAATCTTATATAAAAAGATAACTAGAATGTCATATGCGTAATATTGGTAATAGTTTTTTCCTGGGCAGTTACACTTGAATAACTTTTTTATAATCTTGAATATTTCTGTATTGCTTATCTATTTTTTAAATAACAGGCTTGTTTTTTTCTTACAAAAGGAACAAAATCATTCTTTAGAAAAAAGAAGTTAGGATTTATTATTGCTAATGTGTTAAAATTGAAATAAATACTGGTAAGTGATCTTACTATGTGAGAACACATCACAAGAATTTTAACTGTTCTTTAAAGCACAATTTATTGCAATTATAATATCTTATAAATGGAATTAATTTGGTTGTGGTTAAAAGTAGTTGTAGCATAATGAATTACAGTTATATCTACATTTTTAAAAGATACTAAATTTCCTTTTATTTAGATGTGTTTTTAGTACAAAGGAATCATTTTACAGCCATGTTCACCTAGTAAAATCATTGATAGAAAGCTGAAATATTTATTCATGGGTTCAGAGACTGAAACTCAAAAATGTATTTTATTGAGGAGTCATAAAAAATCTTTAAAATTACAATGGTCAGGTAAATAACAAATTTATAGAGTTCTATGTCCTTAGAGGTCAGTCTTTTCTTTATTTTCCTTATTGTCTGAAATTTATTCCTTAGAAGTAAGTTTAAAAAGTCAACTATTATACTTCATTAAACCAAGGATGCAATAAAATGGTGACAGAATGTCTGTGTTAATGTCTCCTCTTTAACACTTGCTACCTTTGGTCCAGAAAGGATTAGATTCTCTGTGTCACTTCTCATAAGAAATAAAAGAAAGCAAAACTGAAGTGTAAACCCCAAAGATAAAGTACAAAGAAAAGTGACTTATCCTGTCACAAGGTGACAACTGATTTGTTCATTAAGCATCTACTGTGCATCAACTATATTCTAGCTGTTGTGGACACATAGTTAATGGAGGGGATACTTGAAGGCATTCTGCTTAAAGCAGTCTTTTAACTCTATCATCTTAGATTATTTAGGTCTATTACAGAATTAATAATTCAAAACAAACTCTAGGCCAGAATGACTGAAGCATCTGCATCAAAGCAGTATAGATTGGTGTCAGAAAGTAAGCCAGAGCTAACTCATGCAGACTCCATGGGGTCCATGGTAAAGAGAATGGATTTCATTCAAATTGATAAACAAATGAAAAAACAGATTTGATAATAAAACCTTCCCCCACAATTCCTTCACACATTCGGTACAGAGGAGAAAGAAAAGTAACAAGCAAGTTTGGACATAATGAAGATAATCCAGACAAAACTATGTGACCAAAACCAAGAGAGAGAACTTCAGGTGGGGAAGGGGAGCTGATCACAACTGCCAAACTATCAAACACATTATGGAGGTCATCACATTTATCCATTAGATTAGAATGCTTTCAATAAAATAATGAACAAGCAGAAGCCAGATTTTGGAGGAATAACAAATAATTGACCAGTGAAAGAATTTAGGCAATATTTTGCAAGTGAAGGGAATAAGAGAAGGATTGGTGAAGACAGACCACCCAGACAGAACTTAATACTGAAACAAGTTTTTGTTGGGATATGGAAATTTTAGTTTGGATGCTAGTAGAGGCAAAAGAGCCAGTGGATCAGGGAGAGATAAAGGCTGTAAGTAAATTGCAGAGGAGGCAGAAGGGAAAGGGATTAGAGTCAGAGTGAAAGAGTGGCCCTGGGCAAGGGTTTAAGAAAAGATTAATGGCCATGTTTAAAGGATAGAAAAAGCTCTTACGGTTCACAAGGGATGGTTCCCCAGCAGGATAAAAAACAACCAAGAAAGCAATGAGTGTATAGCTTGGGGACTTGAGAAAATAAAATTGGCAGAATATATCTTATTAAATATCACAAATTCCCTCCCAAAAATGAAAAAGAGCAACCAAGTCCAAATAAGGGTCTAAGTAGCATTGGATAGGATTAATTACACAACAGAAGAAAAAGGCCCAAGCATAAGTGGGGGTATGTTTATCTCCCTCCAACTGTGGAGAGGATAAATTTTTTACAGAGTACCTACTCTAGATGGTGCTTAAAATATATTTTTGTAGATAAGCCAACTCATCACATTTTTAAATGTCGTCTGACACAACTCTGGATTTTACTCTATCACTCTTTCATCCAGCATTTTTTTCTGTAATAAAGAGACCTCACATTAGCTAGAAACTACAGTTTACTATTACTATCAACTCTACTCATCATAGTACATTTTCAAATTGTGTGACTGATATTTTAATTGTCTGTTTCTATTCAAATAAATCAGCATTATTTTAAAAGACGGGCTTAAGTTTTTCTCAGTCATATTTAATTTCTGATAAGTTTCTAAAAAATTGCTTCAAATCCTAAAATAATAGTCTTTATTGCCTACCAGATAACAACTGCTAAATGTTCGAATCAGACATAAGACATTTAAAAACATTTTAAAGCATAAAGATTCATCTACTTTCTCACTGTTTCAATCCAGATAGTGAGGTCAGGTCAGATTCATATTCCTGTCTCCCAGTTTCCATCTCTTCTAACAGACTGTTATTATACTCTCCCAGGAGAAGAAAAAAAAAAGATATCAAAATGAGTTCTTTGAGAGCCTTCAACTCTGCCAGCTCAACCAATCTCATGGGAATTCATTATATGACTATTTTATTTTAGTTCAATGTATAAATTCCATGATATTTTATTTTGATAATAAGTTTCTTAAGATACAGTTTGGTAAATGTGTAAATGCAGTAGGTTTATGGTGCTGACTGCTCTCAAGCAAGATGAGAATGCCTACTTCCAGTACTTTTCCTCTAGTCATCATATCTGAGGCATAAATTCTTTAGAACTCTCTGGAATGATTGCAGCTTTTCTCATCCTTGAGTTTAGTGTGTTTCCTTGATATGCATCTTCTTAACAGCTGTCAATGACTCACTCAAAGATAATACAGCAGTATAAGCCAGTGGTTAGCCACATGGGCTGTGAAGTAGAAATATCTGAGTTTAAGTCACCTTTGTCTGAGTTATTTTACATCTTTGAGCCTTAGTCTCCTCATCTATAAAATAGAAATGGAAATAATGCTGATGCTATATTTTTTTACTAAAGATTAAATAGGTTAATACATACAGAATGTTAACAATGGACAGAGGACATACTAAATCTCTTTTTTTTTTAATTTTTTAAGCTTATTTCTTTCCAGAGAGAGTGCATACAAGCAGGGGAGGACCAGAGAGAGAAGGAAAGAGGGAGAATCCCAAGCAGGGTCAGCACCGTCAGCTCAGAATCTGATATGGGGCTTGAACTCACAAACTGTGAGCTCATGACCTGAACTGACACCAAGAGTCAGATGCTCAACTCAACTGAGCCACCTGGGCACCCCAAAGTCATAAAAATCTTAAATAAGTGGCAGCAATTAGTCTTATATTTAGGCATCTCTTCTTATTTCCATGCCTAGACAGCTCCACCCAGAAACTACAACCATTATCATGCCACTGAAAAATACATTTTATTTTTTACATTATCAAGAGTAACATAGGTCTCGCCAAATAATTTTATACAAAGGGCCATGAAGATCCACAAACAAAAATCTATGATGGGACATAAAGTAGTTGAACAATGATCCCCCTAGTTATTTCAAGCTTCTACACTTTAAAAAAAATCTAAATTTTAGAATGAAAATCTATATTCTAGAGCAAACAGTGAATTCACAAAGGCAAAATAAACCTGACATTTGAATGACTGCATATACAGCAAAAAGATATGTAGCTGGAGAATGGCAGCAGAATAAAGGACAACTCAGTTACTTTTTTTAACTTCTTAGATTTTAGTCATGCTGAAATTTTATTTTTCATTTTAGTACTTATGAATTTAAGCCTTTCAACTTCAAATGCTTACTTTCTCTTTTAAGCACAGGTCTTAGCACAACAGACTAATGTAAACAATAATCTACTAAGGCAAATATTCCAATACTATTTCCTCTTGGCATTATAGTCCTCAACAGAATATCAGTATTTAATTACTATTTAATTGAAATTAACTGTGATATAACATTTAAATATGGCAGAAAGAACAAAAATGCAGAAATCTCTGCTTTGACAAGTAAAGAGAAAAAGGAAACTGCAGAGAAAGAGATGTACAAGAGTGTCCCCATTAACTACTGTGTGAATTTAAGCAAACCTACTGAGCCTCAGAAGCCAATTTATCCAGTCATGAATAAAGCTTAAGCTTTTTGTTTTTTAATTCTTTTTTAATGTTTTGTTTATTTTTGATACAGAGAGAGACAGAGCATGAGAGGGGGAAGGACAGAGAGAGAAGGAGACACAGAACCGGAAACAGGTTCCAGGCTCTGAGCTAGCTGTCAGCACAGAGCCTGACGCGGGGCTCGAACCCACGAACGTGAGATCTGACCCGAGCCGAAGTCGGAGGCTTAACCGACTGAGCCACCCAGGTGCCCCTAAAGCTTAAGCTTTAAGGCTCTTTCCGAGGCCTGAGGATCCGCCTTAGCCATGTATTTATATTTAAATTTTCATAAAATTTGCAAAAGATATTGCCTGTGACATTGATCATAATTGCTGTCTTTTCCCATAGTGACTTCTGTCACACCTCCCCTTGTGTCAGCTGGCATTGTAGTGTTTGGGAGCATTTCGGGAATTTGGCTAAGGGGAAGTTGAATTAAGAATACATGTAGTCAGATATATTAAAATGATTTTAAATAGCTTCCATTAATTACATAGCCATCCCAGTGTACAAAGGGCTTCCAAGAACACTCTTACCGTTCACTGGGAAAACTGATTTCGCTCTGCAGCACAAAGGCAAAGACTGAAGATTGTACCCAATATGAATGTGTCTTTTAGCATCCAGCTCTAAAAAGTGTACGGTCCATCAAAGAGAAACAACATTAGAAATGAATGGAGATAAAAGCTAATCTGTGGGAATTTTTTTCATTTTTCAAACATCTCAGTGTAAAATTGAAAATGGAAAATTTATCAACACACGGTTAAGGCTCACGATATGTTTCATGAACATATTCAACAATGCAGCATGTATAATTATGAATGTATGAGAGGGCTGGAGTTGAGCAAAACAGAATTCATCACAATTACTCCATTTGCTGGTCATAAAGTCAGTGTGTCTGCATGTAAAGTCACATCCAAATAATGAAAAAATATATTTCAATCAATTACGCAAAAAGAAAACCTGAATTATATTGTCAAATCATTTTATTAGGTAGAAGGTAGAAGCACTGTATTCCTTTTCTAGGGCTGCCATAACAAAATATCACAGACAGGGGGCTTAAACAACAGAAATTTATCTTCTCACAGTTCTGGGGTCTCTAAGTCCAAACTCAAGGTTTAACTTCTCCTCAGACATCTCTCCTTGGCTTGCAGATGGCTACCTTCTCACTGTGTCTTCTTCACAGAGTCTTTCTTTTGCGAGCACATATCTCTGGTGTCCCTCTGAGTGTCCTTTTCCTTCTTATAAGGATAGCATTCTGATTGGATTAGGAACTACCCTAAAGGCCTCATTTTAACTTAATTATCTCTTAAAGGCCCTCTCTTCATTCTGAGACATGTGGGGTAAAAATCTCAACATATGAATTTGGGGGGAACAGAATTCAGCCCATAACAGACACTAAGAATATGTAGCTGTAAAATGTATTAAGGGAAAAAAGGAATCTTTGTAGAAATATGTCATTTTTATGGACTTTGAAATGGTTTTTGTCATTTGTCACCTTTTTTAAATGCACGGTTTGGTAATTTATTTTCTCATGTGAAAGATATATTTGCTTTTGTACCTAGTTTTGTACGCATAATTTATTTTGTATTCTTTCAGGAGAGTCGTCTGTCACCAATACTGCACTACTCAGTCCCTGCGAAACTGAGGTACATCCCCATCTCATAGACGCAATGTCTTCAGAGAATATTAAGATTCAAAGGATTAATCTCCAAAATAGAAATCATTTTATTGACATTGAAAAAAACATCATGCCCATTTTAATACAAGATATCTACATTTTGAAAAGAAATGGTCATCTCTGAAATGTCATATATTGAGATTTTTTCCTTAGCCAAAAAATAAAAAGTTTTTTTCTCTTAATATTTAACTGTCCTTAAATCCCAACATTAAATTCCATTCTCATTATATTATATTTCATGTCCTGTTTCTATTTCTCTGCAAAGGTCATAAGTACACAATTTTTAAATTACCAATGAGGAAATTTTGCCTAGTGACACAACCAATATCTATATGAGCCTGACTTTGCCAACAGGACAAATAAGTATGACATTTTATCTTTTTGTATTATAGCCTATACGTCATTCTTTAATGGGACACTAATTGTACAAAGCCTGTATAGAGTTTCTCCAGGAACATCAGCATGTCCTTGAGTATGATCCAAATTTTGCCTCTGGCCTGAGGGGATAGAATCTAGAAGAGGAAATAAGGAGAATGCCCTCAAAAGCTGGCCCGTTTTACAGACAGACACCCAGGGGAATAATGAGATACAGAAATTGGGTACATAATTTATAAAATCCTCATGTTTTGCATTTCAAGAAATCTCCTAACTCACACTCATTCGACATTCTATCATTTTACATTTAATTTCATGTTTGAAGTCACATAAAAGTAATGAAGCTTGTCAAGCAATCTCACTTTCAACATTGCCTGAAATGTTGAGAAGAATTTAGGTCAGACTTTCGACTGCTAAATGCCTCTCTTGTTTCTTAATAATCACAGTTCACCTTCAGTTGGTAACGTTTGAAGAAAAATATTTTGGGTTTCTTAGGATGAAACTGCTTTGAAAAGCCTAAAAAAATGTATAGTTCAAAGTAGATAACTGCAATTTTATTTTTCTAAATTGAAAATTCATGAGGCTTCTTAATTTAGATCTGGATTTCTACCTTCTGAGGATCTAATATTCATGTCCAAACATACCAGCTTTTGTTCCAACAAAAACAATAGAAAAAGGATTTAAAATGCTCTGACATAGTCTTGGGTTAAAATAACCAAATACTTGCAAAATGAGTTCCTCTGTAGGGTGAAAGATCTGATCAACCAGGACTTTATAATTACAGAAGAGTAAAATAAGGTGTGGTCATAGCTAGTTAGTGTCCCACTTCTCTAATTTTCTTCTATTTTCTTCACAGGATCTGCACTCAAATAGGTCACCATACCAAGAGGAGGGTGTTACCCAGTTTTATCCTAATCCAAGGAAAAAGTAGGAGGTTTTCAAAGGCCAGTCAAGGCTAATTTGGGGATCAACTGATTAATCACCCCTCTGGCTATGAGTATTTTGAAGGATTTGCCTTGTTTCCTCCAGAGAATAAGCAACAGGACAGTCTTATCATCCCAAAGCATGTCATTATACTCTGATCCATTTTTTTTAATTTTTTATGTTTATTTATTTTTGAGTGAGTTAGTGAGAGACAGACAGAGAGACAGAGGGACAGAGCATGAGTGGGGCAGAATGAGAAAAAGTCACAGAATCTGATGCAGGCTTCAGGTTCCAAGCTGTCAGCACAGAGGCTGACACAGGGCTCAAACACACAAACCATGAGATCATGATCTGAGCCAAAGGTGAATGCTCAACACACTGACCAGATGCCCTGGCTTCTTCCTCCCACACTAGACAGCATCCAAGGATGAGGAGGTGAATATACAGAGATTTTCAGTTCTCAGGTTAAGGTAAAAAAAAAAAAGGGACAACATTTGGGAGTCAGCACAGTACTCAGAGTATGTAACACCTATATTTCATGAGTTACATAGAGCTGGGATATTTAATTCAAAGCATAATTTCATGCATCGAGAGATATGGCTCTGCTCTTTACTTAAGTCAAACATAATCTATAAAATATCAAACCTAAGAAAAGGATGCAGGAGCATAAATATCTATAGGAATGACAGCTTTAACCAAAAAAATTGAAGTATAATTTTTGAAAAAAAATATTTATGACTCTAGTGAAGAAGATCCCATCTGTGCTTCTTGTCACATTATTTTTATTCTTAAATTTACATATTGTATTTACAAATGTTTCTGTTCTCAGGTTAATTTTAGGAGCTCAGTTGGGTATTTAAATGTTTCAATTAAGCATAACAACTAAATAAATAAAAGAACACAAATCTTGGATGTTAAATGTATATAGATAACTAATTTTTCTCCTTAAACTTCAGCCAACACTTGAGTTCACTTCCATTTGTTTCATATGACCCACTAGACATATTCATTTCATATTCCAACTATCAACCCATACTTTTCTAAATATATTACTTTTTCTTCCTCAAAAACGTTTACATGCTTTATATTGTCCTTATTTCAATCAATATTATCACAATCCTTCCAATTATTTAAAGCATAAATTTCAGAGACACCTGGGTGGCTCAGTCAGTTGAGCATCCACCTCTTCATTTTGGCTCAGCTCATGATCCCAGGGCTGTGGGACTGAGCCTGTGTCTGACTCAGCTCTGAGCTTGGAGCCTGCTTAAGATTCTCTCTCCCTCTGCCCCTCTTCCATTTGTGCACTCACTTTGTCTCTTAAAAAAATATAAATTTCAACATCTTTCTCTCATTCATCTCTCTCATTCCCAACCAAGTTCAAAACATACTGTCTTCAAAAAACCTCCTACTAACTTATTAACCTAGTCTAGGTTTTCATCTTTCTCAACTCAATTGTTACAACAAGCTACTTATTCATTTTAATATTTCAAAGACTACCTCTTTTCAATTACCCTGATATAGTCATCACATTAATTTGTTTTTTTAATTCAACACTTTCATCATGACATTCCATCAGCCTGGACCAAATCCTTCAATAATTCTCCATCACCTACTGAAAGAAGTTTAAACTATGCAGTCTGTTATGTGGATAACACTACCTAAATTCCTCTCCTATAAAATTCCACCATTATAATAAGAATATGCTTCCCAAGTCTTACAAACCACCCTAGGTCTCCTCTAACTTGCTGGTTTTCTATCCCACACCCACTTTCTACACAAGGGATGTCCTACTCACTGCCTACCAAATTCTCTTACTTCAAAAGTCAACATGGTCTCACCTCTTCTCTGATTTTTATTTTTTTACCCTGTGTCATCAGAAGAGAACAGTGGAGAAGAAAACACACACACTGAGCTTTCAGGCAACGTTGAGACTAAATCCCAGCCCTGTCATCTATCCACTGTGAAGGTCAAGTTAAATCCTCAAGGCTTGACTTCATTATCTGCAATACAGGGGATAATAAAGTCAAACTAATACAGCCAATAAAAGATTAACTGAAACACTGTATATTAAGTACTAGCACAGACTAGTGATTTTACTTGGCAGTATATCAAATACTAATTCATACTTCTAAATATAAGCTTAAAGTAATTGTTAAAACTATAACCTTGACTCACTAAATGATCTCTAAGCCCTAAACAAAAAGGAAATCCTTTACATACTTTCATTCATACCTATACATAATATATACCTGACACATGTTACATTTTACTACAATTCTTTGTTAAAACACACACACACACACACACACACACACATATTATCCCCTCAATGACATATACACAAACAGGAAGACAGGGTTTCATATATTTAACAATGGAGAAATTAGTGTGAAGATTTTTGAATCAGAAAGACCTAAATAGAAAATCTCTAACCATCATTTTAGCATTACGTTCCTTCTAAGTAAAATGACTGACACAGAATAAAGTGACAATTTTATATACCCACGGGGGACCCACGCATTGTCTGCAGCTCTTCCAACACAGAACTTGCATTTGGTACAAGACTGTGCTGGAAGAGCAGATCACACCCTCTCATGGGCAGGAAGACAAGACTGAGCGTGACTCAAGTGGTCTAGCTGTAAAGGCATGGTGGTGGCCAGCTCAGCACCCATTTGGAGAAACTGATGGGGAAGGAGGCATTCAGAGACTAAGAAATAACAGCAAAGTGGTAGCTTGGGAGCTATCCTTACAGCTTATAGAAAAGTCATCATTTTAAGGGACAGAACACAGGAACATTTTACCAACTGGAGAAAAGTCCCTGAGCCAGTGATTTTAAATGTGGAAAAATACACTCAAGAATCTACAGTGTGTCTTGAGAACTGAGGATACGGAAGTGTTGAATCACTATATTGTACAGCTGAAACTAATACAACACTGTGAGCTAACTATGCTGGATTTTAAAACTTTTTAAAGTTATAAAATATTAACAATTATATTTTAAAAAATATTAACAAGGGGCACCTGGGTCGCTCAGTCGGTTGAGCATCCAGCTTCAGTTCAGGTCATGATCTCACAGTTGGTGGGTTTGAGCCCTGTGTTAGGCTCTGTGCTGGCAGCTCAGAGCCTGGAGCCTGCTTCTGATTCTCTGTGTCCCTCTCTCTTGACCCTCCCCTGCTCATGATCTGTCTGTCTCTCAAAATAAATAAATGTTAAAAAAATTTTTTTTATTAACAAGTGTGGCATGCTGAGAGCCTAGTTGTTAAATTTTCAGGAATTCCATGAGTCAGTTAAACAAAACAATTATTAAACACTAAGTTGTATGAAGTTACAAATAAATAATTTTAAAAACACAAACAAACAGGGGACACCTGGGTGGCTCAGTTGGTTGAGAATCCAAATTAAATTTGGCTTGGGTCAGGATACCAGTGTCATATATTGGGCTCCACATTGAGCATGGAGCCTGCTTAAGAGTCTCTCTTGTTATCCCTTTGCCCTTCTTCCCTGCTTGCACTCTCTCGCCCTCTAAAAATTATATATCTAAGTGATAAATTAAAAATAAAAGCAAAACAAAAAGAATCTGCATGGGGAATAAAGCTTTCAGCAATATTCTTAATTTAGAAACAACTGAATAACCTTCATTATCAGTTTTCTACTTATTGTGTATTTGAAAACAGCAAGTGGTTAGAATGAATGACAGAATAAAGTAAAAGTACAAAGAAAGAGAAACAAACAAACAAACAAACGAAACTGTCAACTGAATGCCTGACATAAAAATCAATAGGAAAAAAACCTCATAAGAATCTGAAGCATAACTATCTGGGGCTTTTACTGAAAGTTCCCTCAGTCTTATATATTTCAACTGCTCCTAGGGCATCATATTAATAATAGCACAATAAAATGACTAGAACTCTTATTTTTTTAAATGTTTATTCATTTTTGAGAGACAGAGAGAGACAGAGAATGACCTGGGGAGAGGCAGAAAGAGAGGGAGACTAAGAATCTGAAACAGGCTCCAGGTTCTGAGCTGTCAGCTGTCAAAGCCCGATGCAGGGCTTGAACCCACGAACTGCGAGATTATGACCTGAGTCAAAGTCAGACACTTAACCAAATGGCCCACCAGGTGCTCCTGAGGAGTATTCTTATGGAGGAACCTTAATTTTAACCATTCTTCAAAAACTCTACACTGTACTGCACAATTCCCTCTTATTATACATATTACACCAATTCTAATACAGTCTGATTTTTTTTTGTTTCCTAAGACATTGCTATAAAACAGCTAAAGTACTTATATACTTTGAGGATATAAAATATGATCTCTTGGGAGGGTGGCTTAGTTGTTTAGGCTTCTGTCTCTTGATTCTGGCTCAGGTCAGGGCTCAAGTACCACATGAGGCTCCTCACTGACAGAGGGCTCTCTCTCTCTGTCTCTCCTCTCTCTCTGTCTCTCCCTCTCTCTCTTCTCTCTATCTCCTCTCTCTCTCTCTCCTCTCTCTCTCCCTCTCTGTGCCCCCTTCTCTGTCTCTCAAAGTGAATAAAAAATTCAAAAATAATTTTTTAAAAGTATGATCTCTTTCCTCTGTAAATTATATAGAAATTGTGTTCAAGCTAATAATTATGGCCTTCTTGTCCTACAGAGCTTAACACCACTCAGGATTAATGCCAAGTGAACAAATATTGACTAAACATGATACTAATCACAATAATGATAAACAGGAATGGTCAAACACTGGCTCGTGCTCTTTGCCTGTTTTATCTTATTTTTCATGAAAGACTTATATGATATAACAATTATTATTTTCATGTTATAGATGAGGGAACTGAACCATACAAAAGTTAAGTAATCTGCCCATGTTCTTAACCAAAAGGGACAATAGCATGTATAGTTTGATCCCCAAATGTGCTATTTTCCAAGATGGTTATACAAAGTCACAAGTGTGACATGATAGTACCTGACATCAAACATGTTTAGGAAACATAGGGTCAGTTTAACAGATTTTACACAGGACTTCCAAGTGATTTTAACATCCTAAAGGTCAGTAGGTCTCCAAGAAGGGTGAATAAAATGTAGAATAATGTTCAGAGTATCCCACAATTACTTGGGAACACATTCCATTTTTCTTAAAGCATCTTGAAAAACTAGTATTTCTGGGAACAAACTTGAAGAAACACTTATTTACAAAATGCACAATAATTATTTTCCTACAATCATTAGTTGTGACATCCTTTTATATAAAGCTGATAACATGATGCCAAAAAACACAATTTATGAAAATAACTCTAAGGTTTTCCAGATGTGGTACACATGGTGTTATGGATTGACTTGTGTCCCCTAATAAGACACATTGCAATTCTAATCCCCAGGACTTCGAAATATTAATTTATTTGGAAATAGGGTTGTTTCCAATGTAATTAGTTGAGATGAAGTCATAGTGGAGTAGGGTAGGCCCTTATTCTGATATGACTGGTATCCTTTTAAGAAGAGGAGACAGAAGAGGACAGGAAGAAGAATGTCATGGGTACATGCAGGTACACAGGGAAAATACCATGTGATGGCTGAGGCAGATTGGAGCACTGCTGTTGCAAGCCAAGGAATGCCAAGGATTGTGACAGCTGGCACTGAAAACTAGGAACAAGTAAGTGAGGGGACTACTCAGAACCCCAACTTGGGAGAATGGCCCTGCCAGGACCTTGATTTCAGACTTCTTCAGAAATGGGAGAGAATAAATTTCTATTGTTTTAAGCCACCCAGTTTTTGGTACTTTGTTACAGCAACCTAGGAAAGTAACACTCATGAGTTACAATAAGATAAAATTTTGATACATTGTACATGGGACAAAACCCTAGAATACTAATAGGGCACTTGGGTGGCTCAGTCTGACTTCAGCTCAGGTCATAATTTCACTGTTCATGAGTTCAATCCTTGCATGGGGTTCTGGGCTGACAGCTTGAAGTCTGGAGCCTGCTTCAGATTCTCTGTCTCCCTCTCTCTCTCTGCCCCTCCCCTGTTCGTTCATTCTCTCTCTCTCTCAAAAATAAATAAGCATTAAATATATTTTTTAAAAAACCTAGAATACTTCTAGCAAAGCACCCTTAATAACAAGACAGAACAAATAATTTGAAAGAAACTTGAGAGCAGATATGCATGTAGTCAGATGAAGAGACATTTGCTTGTTTTTATTGCTTTTTAAAGCTAATCTAGAGTAACAAATGTAACATCTATCTGAAATTCAATTTTCTTATCTGGACAATGGGGTGACCAGCTCAAACCTTACAAGATTATTATAGTGACTAACCAGGACACACAGTCTATAGGAAAGCAAGTAAGACATAGTCCTACATTAGCTATTTTCTACTATCAATATTATTTCTCCAATCACCAGCCTTAAGTTACCTCAGAAAACTACAAAGTCATTTTAAAATTATGATTTTAGTGAAGAAAGAGAATATATTATAAATAGGTTCCCAAGTTGTAAGTTCTCTCAGACATAGTATCCATAAAATATTATGCACTAGCTTAATAGCTCAGAAGAGTTAGTACAACTTCTAAAAGCAATACATTTACTGGAAGGCAGCATGGAGTCATACATCTTCAAAAATTAGCCTTCTATGAAAGCAATTCCTAGAAAATCTGCTTCTTTGATTAACTTGGTAGGTAGACTTTGGCCTAAGATTACAAATTTTAAGAGTATTTAATTGGATAGAACAGTCTCCATGTATAAAATGGAATGTATAAATGAAAAAGAAAGCACTACCATGACATTCAAAATACAATTTAAAATTAATGTCATCGTTTTCTAGTCCTATTTGCAATTAGCTAGATTATCTGATGTGATGTAAAGCTGTTTACCTAAGACTTAATATAGATAATTTTTATTTATTTGAAGGGCTTGTCCAAAGAACAAAAAATACTATTTCTTTTCTCTCTTCTGAGTCCTTTCTGCCAGTTTTCATACCTTGTCATGATCATTTTTCCCTGCTATCGTAATTTACTCATGAGCTCAGGACCTATAAAATGAATAGATAATGAAATAAAATATTGCCTGTGTGCCATCTAGAAGTCACTCCTGGGTAAAAGATGCTTACTCTGCTCTTATATTTTGCTGTTTCATACAGGATCCTTTAAAACTGTACCTATTATGTCTCATCAATTCCATGTAAATATATTACATCAATATATGGAAGACCCTCAAAAAGGAAGTTTTATTGTATAATTTACCTAAGAGGACAGTGAAATGCATGAGTACATCTAAATGAGGAGGTAGATTAAAGTACTTGCTAAAATTTAAGAAGCTCCACCCATATATGCTATAGTAATAACTAACTGAATTAGCATCCCTAGAAAATGAGCAATTGTATGCAAGTGCATTTCCCAGGTAACTGAAACTTGCAACTTTAAAAGGTAAACTTTGGAAAAGAAATTCTCATCCCCACAGATGGAAATCTTTGAAATACATTACCTCATCCTGTGATTCCTAGTTGGTAAGTAAAAGAAGTATTCAGACTTCAATATAACATTCACCTATAAGGTTATATCCGCATAAGGAATAAAATGAGCTATTACAGAAATCTGCCTAAAGGACTAGGTTTCTCCCAATCAATGCTTAAAAGAGCAGTCTGGAAATCTAAGTTACATGTGAAAAATGTCATTATGCAATCAACAGTATTACCATACCCACAGAAAGACTACCTAGGTCATTGTGGTAGACAGAACAATGCTTCTGGCAAAACATCCACCCTCTGATTCCCCCCGAACCTGTGGACATGTTACCTTACATGCAAGAGATTTTGCAAATGTGATTAAGTTAAAAATCTTGATGGGTGTTCAGGGGGAGGTAGATAATCAAGCATTATGGAGGCAGACCCAATGTAATCGTAAGGGTCATTGTAAGTGAAAGAATGTAGCAGGAGAAAGGAACACAGAGGGGCAAAGACAAAGAGAGAGACTGATTTGCAGTGTTACTCTACTGGCTTTGAAGATGGAAAGGGACCAGCAACCAAGGAAAATGGGCAGCTTCTGGAAGCTGGAAAAGGCAGGAAACAGATTGTCCCCGAGGACCTCCTGAAGAAACACGGCCCTATTGACACCTAGATTTCATCCAGTGAGAACCATCCAGACTTCTGACCTCCAGAACTGTGAGATGTACATTGTTTCAAGCCACTAAGTTTGTGATAATTTGTTACAGCTAGGAATAAGCACTAGGAAACCAGTATAGTGGTCTTCAGAGTACTGAGAAAAGCAAAATGAAAAAAAGCAAACGATTAGAAAGATTTTTTTACTCAGTATGACCAAAGAAAGGAAAAAGACCCTGAAGTACTCTAGTTATCAGAGCAGTACACTCATCTTGCTCAGGAAGTCTTTTAAGAAACTTGGATGAAAAATTCCACAAGACAATGTAATTACTTTTGATCTGCTTCTGTGCTCATCATGCAAACCACTAATGACCAAACTGTTTCTAGAATATGAAATAGGGGGGAAAGTGCTCTGTCTGGTGAATTGTAACATATAAATAGCATTGTCTCCACTATAAGTGAGACCAAAGTAGGAAGTATCCCCTGATCCTTGTGAGTCCATTTTAAAAGATGCCTCCTGACAAAGAGACTGTCTGACCAGCCATGACTGAGGATCAGATGGATAGTCATTTCTTCTAAGGTCTTCGTGCCCAGCCATGATCCCTTTGTAACACTTTTATCTCACTCCCTCTTGACACTTCCTTGAATAGATATACTGGAAATGGTTTAAAATATTTTGAAACTGCTTTGGGGGTATTATTTCAGTAACATAAAGATAGTAACTATATTCTGAGGGCTCGTTGCCTACCAGGAACTATACTATAAATTTTTACAATCATAATTTCTTTTAATCTTCAAAAAAATTCTGAGGCATCACACACATGAGGAAATGATACTTAGAGCAATCAAGTAACTTATCCAAGATCACACAATTAATATTGAACCAGAAATTGAATCCCCGTGTGTCTGACTTCAATGCTCCAAGCTCTGAACTATGATCACTGTAATACAATGATGTTGTTAGGAGCTGCTTTTGGCTTTTCACTTACACAGAAAATTGCCCCTGAGAGCCAGATTTTTGAAATTAATTTTTTTGTGTCTTTACCAGCTTTTCCTACCTTGTGATCAGAATTTCACTTATATCTCCCACAAAAATTAGAAAACAAAGTTTATTAAAATGTATGTCCAAATTATAGCTCAAAGGCTACTACGGTCTAGGAGAGCACTTTATCTACAAAGAGACTTTTGTGGCAATATCAGCCTTGAAAACCATTTTAAAATAAAATAATAGCACCTATCCTAGTAAATTAGTGACTCAAAAGAATTTATCATACTGCTTTGTAATCATTGGGTGAATGTTACTCTGGTTAGATTGATTATAAACTACCTAAAAGAAAGCACCATGTTCTACTTGGATTTGTATCCCTGTCTACAACATATCCTTAAGAAAAATCTCCTCCCCAAGCCCTGAAAAACACACCCCCCAACCAACACCCACTGGAAAAAAAGTCTCCTTACTTGTGGGAAGCTGGTAGCATTAGCAGACTGCATATACTGGATCTATTGTCCTAAACAAGCTTCTCTAAGGTCTGTATGCCTTTTCCAAAGCTAGAGACTGCAAAGTGCAATAAAAAAGAAGAAAACCAAATATTCTCTCGTTTCCTAGAAATTATTTGCTCTTTTATTTATGTTTAAAAGGAGATAAACTTTCTCTGAAGTGTTATGAGTTTAAAAAGTTATGTTCAAATGCCATTCAAAGATTCATAACTTCTACTCTGAGAAAAAGGAGTCAAAAGCCTATCCCTAAGCCTATAAGTATTTAACTTGTCTGCAAGGTAAGACATCTTCACTCATTAATCTTAGTCATTAAAAGAATAATGATAACCCAGAGCCTGGACCTACTGGGACAACTGAATAATATCACCTTTAGGCAGAGAACCAGAAGTTCAATTAACTGGTGAACACTGCTTAAACTATTTGATCATAAAATAAGTGAATGGTAAAAGTATTTGGTCCAGTCTGTATCCCCTGATGTCTTGAAATTTCTGTCTCATTGTGATTTTAAAAATTAAAGCACAGTGTTTTCAGGAAAAGTCCATCACCCTGATTTGAGCAAATTCTAGATCTACCCAGAGATGACAGTTATTAGCTTACAACACACATGTGATTTAGTAAATGGGTGAACACATAAATGAATGATGAAAATGTGAGTTGATAAAGTACATGACAGAGAAAAGAAAATCAATCTGAAGTTGGCTTTGAAAGGCTGTATTTAACTTATCTTTACAATTCAATTTGTTTAAATGGATATAAACCAGTAGACCCAAGAATAGGAAAAGCTGATTACAAATGTTAATTAAAATATTATTTAATTTTTCTGGGCCTGATGAGCTACATGAAAAAATATTATTCACAGTCAGATAATTCTCAGAGAACTGCCACGCAAGAAAAAAGTTTAATTTTATGGCAAATATATGTAAACAACATACTCTTTGCCTGATCAGCCATGCATCTATAGGTACAGTTTTGAATATATGTTATCAGATATGTTCTAACAGTAAGGCAAAATAAGTATGCAATTGTTAAGTATTTGTTTTCTAATCAAGAAGTTAAAATTAGTCTTATAACGACTTCCAGTAATGGAAAGAATAAGTCATAGGAATAAAATTACAGCATAGGAAATGCAGTCAATAGTGTTATAATAGCATTACATGGTGGCAAATGGGGCTGCCTGGGTGGCTCAGTCGGTTAAGCATCTGGCTTCAGCTCAGGTCATGATCTCATGGTTCGTGGGTTCGAGCCCCATGTCAGGCTCTGTGCTGACAGCTAGTTCAGAGCCTGGAGCCTGCTTCATATTCTGTGTCTCCCTCTTTCTCTGACCCTCCCCTGCTCATGCTGTCTCTCTCTGTCTCTCAAAAAAAAAAAAAAAAAAAAAAAGGCAAAACAAAACAAAAAAACATGCTGGCAAATGTAAGTTACACTAGTGGTGTGCACAGCATAACATATAGACATGTTGAATCACTATGTTGTACACCTGAAACCAATGTAACATTGTATATCAACTATACTTCAGTAAAAATAAAATAATAATAAGCTTAAAAAAAGAATATACACACACAATTATTATTATTAGCAATATGTCAGTGACACTAATTGGTTTCATCTAACAAAACTGATTTAAGTAAATACTGAGTTCCAGGCACTGTGCAGGCTGTGGATTTACAAAGCATAGATATGTCCTGCTCATCGGTGAACCCAGAGTCTAGCAGAATAGACAAGTTCACAAATATTTCACCTAAACATGCTCTGATGAGTGTTACGATAGAGATCCTTTGCAATGTCTGTGTGAGGACCATTAAGGAACCATAAATTTCGCTCATCATGGTAAAAACAAATAGTGTGTATCTCCTAAGGTTAATTAATATCACGCACAGCACCTGACACACAGAAAATGTTCCTAAAAGATGAGCAACACTTAGAAATATAGAGTTGAAAGATCTTCACTCCCAACTTTAAACAAAATGTGATGCATGTGTTAGTCCATTTGGATGCTATAACAGAATACCACAGTTTGGCAGCTTACAAATAACAGAAATTTATTTCTCACAGTTCTGGAATCTGTGAAGTACAAGATCATGGCACTGACAGATTCAGTGTCTGGTGAGGATCCACTTAGTGGTTCACAGACAGCCATCTTTTCACTGTGTCTTCACATGGGTAAAAGGTATAAGGGAGCTCTCTGAAAATAATCCCATCCATGAGGGCTCCAGTTCCATGACCTAATCACCTTTCAAAGACCCCACCTCAAACTGCCATTAAATGCAGCATTAGAATTTAATATATAAATTCTGAGGGGGCACAAATATTCAGTCTTATAGCAATGAACAAAAAGCAATTTCACAACATGAACTTCATGTGGTGCCAAAGTCACAGGAAAATTACCTGACCCCAAATCTAAGGAGAGTTAATGCCTATAGGAAGAGACAAGAGGTGAACGGTAATTTAAATAACCAAGATACATCTGGACAGTAGGAAGAAGAAATCAGAAAACTTCATAGGGCCAGACATCGAGTGTTTTCATATATATATGAAATTTATATGTATATATATAAATTTATTTTTTATTTTAATTCATTTTTTAAATATACAACCAAGTTAGTTAGCATAAGTGCAACAATGATTTAAGGAGTAGATTCCTTAATGCCCCTTAACCATTTAGCTCATCCTCCCTCCTGCAACCCCTCCAGTAACCCTCTGTTTGCTCTCCATATTTAAGAGTCTCTTGTGTTTTTGTCTCATCTCTGTTTTTATATTATTTTTGCTTCTCTTCACTTGTGTTCATCTGTCTTGTATCTTAAAGTCCTCATATGAGTGAAGTCATATGATATTTGTCTTTCTCTGACTAATTTTGCTTAGCATAATACCCTCTAGTTCTATCCACGTAGTTGCAAATGGCAAGATTTCGTTCTTTTGGATTGCTGAGTGATACTCTACCACATCTTATTTATCCATTTATCCATAGATGGGCTTTTGGGCTCTTTCCATTCTTTAGCTATTGTTAATAGTGCTGTTATAAACATTGGGGTACATGAGTCACTTTGAAACAGCATACATATATCCCTTGGATAAATACCTAGTAATGCAATTGCTGGTTCATAGGGTAGTTCTAGTTTTAATTTTTTTTCTAAGAACCTCCATACCGTTTTCCAGAGTGTCTGCACCAGTTTGCATTCCCACCAAAAGTGCAAAAGAGATCCTCTTTCTCCGCATCCTTGCCAACATGTGTTGTTGCATGAGTTGTTAATGTTAGCCATTCTGACAGGTGTGAGGTGGAATCTCATTGTGGTTTTGACTTGTATTTCCCTATTGACGAGTGATGTTGAGCTTTTTTTCGTGTGTCGGTTGGCCATCTGGATGTCTTCGTTGGAGAAGTGTCTATTCATGTCTTTTGCCCATTTTTTCACTATATTATTTGTTTTTTGGGTATTGAATTTGATAGTTCTTTATAGATTTGGATACTAACCCTTTATCGGATACGTCATTTACAAATACCTTCTCCCATTCCATTGGTTGCCTTTTAATTTTGCTGATTGTTTTCTCTGCTGTGCAGAAGCTTTTTATTTGATGAGGTCCCAATAGTTCATTTTTTATTTTGTTTCCCTTCCCTCCGGAGACATGTTAAGTAAGAAATAGCTGTGGCCAAGGCCAAAGAGGTTCTTGCCTGCTTTCTCCTCAAGGATTTTGATGGCATCCTGTCTTACATTTAAGTCTTTCATCCATTTTGAGTTTATTTTTTGAATGGTGTAAGACAGTGGTCCAGCTTCATTTTTCTGCATGTCGCTGACCAGTTTTCCCAACACCATTTGCTAAAGAGACTGTCTTTATTCCACTGAATATTCCTTCCTGCTTTGCAAAGATTAGTTGGCCACTAGTTTGTAGAGAATCCATTTCTGGGTTCTCTATTCTGTTCCATGGATCTGAGTATCTGTTCTTATGCCAGTACCATACTATCTTGATGATTACAGCTTTGTAATACAGCTTGAAGTCTGGAATTGGAAGCCTCCTGCTTTGTTTTTGTTTTTCAAGGTTGCTTTGGATATTCAGGGTCTTTTCTGGTTTCATACAAATGTTAGGATTATTTCTTCTAGCTCTGTGAAGAATACTCATGTTATTCTGATAGGGATTATATTGAATATGTAGATTGCTTTGAGTAGTACTGATATTTTAACAATATTTGTTCTTCTCATCCAGGAGCATGAAATATTTTTCCATTTTTTGGTGTCTTCTTCAATTTCTTTAATAAGCATTCTATAGTTTTCAGTGTATAGAGTTTTCTCCTTTTTGGTTACATTTATTCCTAGGTATTTTACAGGTTTTGGTGCAATTGTACTTGGGATCGATTCCTTGATTTCTCTTTCTGTTGCTTCATTGTTGGTGTATAGGAATACAACCGGTTTCTGTGCATTGATTTTATATCCTGTCACTTTGCTGAATTCATGGATAAGTTCTAGCAGTTTTTTAGTGGAAGATTTTGGGTTTTCCATATAGAGGATCATGTCATCTGTGAAGAGTGAAAGTTTGACCTCCTCCTGGCCAATTTGGATGCCTTTTATTTCTTTGTGTCATCTGATTGCTGAGGCTAAGACTTCCAATGCTATGTTGAATAGTAGTGGTGAGAGTGGACATCCGTGTCTTGTTCCTGACCTTAGGCGCAAGGAAAGCTCTCAGTCTTTCCCCATCAAGGATGATATTAGCGTTGGGTCTTTCATATATGGCTTTTATGGTCTTGAGGTATGATCCTTCTATCATTACTTTCTTAAGGGTTTTTATCAAGAAAAGATGCTGTATTTTTTCAAATGCTTTCTTTACATCTTTTGAGAGGCTCACGATTCTTGTCCTTTCTTTTATTGATGTGATGAATCATACTGAATGTTTTGTGGATATTGAACCAGCCCTCCATCCCAGGTATAAATCCCACTTGGTCATGGTGAATAATTTTTTTGATGTATTGTTGGATCCAGTTGGCTAATATCTTGTTGAGGATTTTTGCACCCACATTCATCAGGGAAATTGGTCTATAGCTTTCCTTTTTAGTGGGTCTTTGTCTGGTTTTGGAATCAAGGTACTGCTAGCTTCATAAAAAGAGTAAGTTTTCCTTCCATTTCTATTCTTTAGAACAGATTCAAGAGATTAAGTGTTAACCCTTTCCTTAAATGTTTGATTGAATTCCCCTGAAAAGTCATATGGCCCTGGAATCTTGTTTTTTGGGAGAGTTTTGATTACTAATTAGATTTATTTACTGGTTATGGATCTGTTCAAATTTTCTACTTCTCCCTGTTTCAGTTTCAGTAGTTTGTTTCTAGAAATCTGTCCATTTCTTCCAGATTGCCCATTTTATTGGTGTATAATTGCTCATAATCTCTTATTATTGTTTTATTTCTGCTGTGTTGGTTGTGATCTCTCCTCTTTAATTCTTGATTTTATTCATTTGGGTCCTTTCCTTTTTCTTTTTGACCAAACTGGTTAGGGGTTTAACAATTTTGTTAATTCTTTCAAAGAATAAGCTTCTGGTTTCACTGATCTGATCTACTGGGTTTTTTTTTTTTTCAGTTTCAATAACATTGATTTCTGCTTTAATTTTTATTACTTACTGTCTATGCTGGTTTCAGCTTTTCTTTGCTGTTCTTTTTCCAGTTCTTTAGGGTGTAAGGTCAGAGACCTTTCTTCCTTCTTTAGGAAGGCCTGGATTGCTAAATACTTCCCTCTTATAACTGCCTTTGCTGTGTCCCAGAGGATTTGGGCTGTGGTGTTATCATCTTCATTGGGTTCCATGTACTTCTTAATTTCCTCTTTAACTTCTTGGTTAGCTCATTAATTATTTAGTAGGATGTTTTTTTAGTCTCCAACTATTGTTATCTTTCCAATTTTTTCTCGTGGTTGATTTCAAGTTTAACAACGTTGTGGTTTGAAAATATGCACAGTATAATCTCAATCTTTTTGTACTGGTTGAGGGCTGATTTGTGTTCCAGTGTGTAATCTTTTCTAGAGAACATTCAGGTGCACTGGAGAAGAATGTATATTCTGCTGCTTTAGGATGAAAAGTTCTGAATAAATCTGCTAAGTCCATCTGGTCCAGTGTGTCATTCAAAGTCATTGTTTCCTTTTTGATTTTCTGGTTAGATGATCTATCCATTGCTGTAAGTGGGGTGTTGAAGTCCCCTACTATTATGGTATTATTACCAATGAGTTTCTTTATGTTTGTGATTAATTGATGTATATATTTGGAAAATAAGTGTTTATATTTGTTAGGTCTCCTTGATGGATAGACCCCTTAATTATGATATAAGGCCCATCCTCATCTCTTGACACAGTCTTTATTTTAAAGTCTAGATTGTCTGATATAAGTATGGCTACCCTGGCTTTCTTTTGTTGCCCATTAGCATTGATTTGTCACCCATTAGCATGATAGATGGTTCTCCATCCCCTTACTTTCAATCTGAAGATGTATTTAGATCTAAAGTGTGTCTCTTGTAAACAGCATATAGCTGGATATTGTTTTCTTATTTATTCTGTTACCCTATTCTTCTGATTGGAGCATTTAGTCCATTGATGTTGAGAGTGAGTACTGAAAGATATAAGTTTACTGTCATTATGTTTTTTGTAGAATTGGAGTTTCTAGTGGTGTTCGCTGGTCCTCTCTAGTCTTTATTGCTTTTGGTCATTTTTTCCCCATCTTTTCTTCCCTCAAAGAGTCCCTCTTAAAATTTCTGGTAGGGCTGGTTTCATGGTCATGAATTCTCGTAACTTTTGTTTGCCTGGGAAACTTTTAATCTCTCCTTCTATTTTGAATGACAGCCTTGGTGAATAAAGAATTCTTGGCTGCATATTGTTCTGATTCAGCACATTGAATATATCCTGCCACTCCTTTCTGGCCTGCCAACTTTCTGTAGATAGGTCTACTGCAAACTTGATATGTCTTCCTTTGTAAGTTAAGGACATTTTTTCCCTTGCTGCTTTCATGATTCTTTCCTTGCCTGAGCATTTTGTGAATTTGACTATGATATGCCTTGTTGACAGTCGGATTTTGTTGAATCTTGTGGGAGTCCTCTGTGCTTCCTGGATTTTGATGTCCGTGTCTTTCCTCAGGTTAGGAAAGTTTTCCATTATGATTTGCTCACATAACCTATCTACCCTTTTTTCTCTCTCTTCATCTTCTGGGACCCCTATGATTCTGATGTTATTCCTTTTTAATAAGTCACTGATTTCTCTAATTCTTAAATCATGCTCTTTTTCCTTAGTCTCTCTCTCTTTTCCTACTTCATTATTCTCCATAAGCTTTTCATCTTTTATATCGTTGATTTGCTGCTCTGCCTTATCGACCCTTGGCACAATAGTATCTGTTTGAGATTGCACATCAGTTATAGCATTTTTATTTCATCCTAACTAGCTATCACTCCTTCTATCTCTGCAGAGAGGAATTATAATCTATTTTCCACCTCAGCTTATATTCTTATTATCATGATTCTAAACTCTGGCTCACACATCTTGTTTGTATCTGTGTTGATTAAGTCCCTGGCTGTCATTTCTTCTTGCTCTTTCTTTCAGGGTGAATTCCTTCATTTTGTCATTTTGAAGAAAGAAAAGGAATTAACAAGGTTATAAAAATCAAAATTAAAAAATTAAAAACAACACACACACAAAACAAATAAATGATGCTAGATTGTAGGTGTGTTTTTTTCTGGTTACTGAAAGGAGCTTGACAGATTAGAGAAAAAAATGAGGGGGGAATGGAAAAAAAGAAAACAGGAAAAAAAGGAAAGCATTTGAAAATTTGAATAAATGAATGCAAAGAAATAGAATAAAATGAAATGATGGAAGTGAATTTGAAAAATTTACAAAAAGGTAAAAAATTCATAAAAAATATAGAAAAATATTTTTAATAAAAATTGAAAATAAAAATAAAATTTTCCTCTTTCTGTATTTAAGAAAAGAAATGAAAAAGGAAAAAAGAGAAAATTGAAGAGATGGATCAGTGAACAGACTGAAATAAGATTGAAATTACATTGTTTTCCCCTAGAAATCAAACTATGAAGCATGTTATAGTCTGTAAACTAAGTAGGTGGAGAGATTTGTGGTGTTCCTGAAGAGTGAGGTTGGCCCAGTTTGGCAGGGCTTAGTGTAATGGCACCCTTCTCCTCTAGACAGTGCTGCTTAGCTCACTGGGGTTGATTGTTGTGGTGCCTGTAGGTGCGTATGCACATGCACAGGAAGGGTGAAAATGGCATCATCCAGCTTCCCAGTCTCTAGTATCAGAACTCTGTGCTCTCCCCAACCAGTGATTGTGCACCAGTCCTCTGTCTCCCGCTTCCATCCACTCCCTGCTTTTATACTGTCTATGACCAAGCTGTCAGTTTGCCAAATGGCAACTCTCTCATGAGTTTTATCTCAGATGCAGCTGTATTTCCCGACACCTTACTTCTGACAGATTGAGGCTTTGACCTGCTCAGATCCTCTGGCAGAAGCTCTCACCAAGCAATGACCTGGTGCTAGCCACACCCAGGAACGTTCAGAGGACCATGCTCCTGCCAATGTCCAGAGACTGAGGCTGAGTGGCAGTCTGCCCCATAAGAAGTTCATACCATCGTGTAGCAGCAATGTTTCAGGGATTATGGAAAATCACAACACACATCTGGCACCAGGCTTCACCCTTAATGACCTTGTTCCAGCACCAGTGAAAGTGGTTGTTCTTCGGGGTCTGCTAGGACCAAGTGGCCATACAGCCTCTATCAAATGTCATTCCAGCAGTGGGCTCACTTCTTCTCATGTGGCCTGAGGACTTCCCAGACCCCACTCTGCTCCTGGGGATTCACCCGTCCCACCAGAGTACGACCAGGTATTGAGCTGTGGAGTTTCACACTCTGTGCTCCCCCGATTATAGAGTCTTAATGGAATTTAAACTCTTTCCTTTCTATTTTCTCCCTTTTTAGTTGAGTCCCTGTGGCTGTTTCCACTTTTCCACTTTCTCTCCAGCTGCTTTTGGGGGCAAGGGGGGTGCTTTCCCATACTCTCCCTCTGTCTCTGTCCTCTCTTTGCAAGCAAAACAGCTTCCTTCCCTCCATGCCATGCACCTGCTGAATTCTGTGGTTCAGGTTGTGCAGATTGCTGTGTCAAGGCTCCAATCAGTTTTCTAGGTGTGCAGAATGGTTTAGTATTGATCTGGCTGTATTTCATGGGCACAACACACAAAAAACACTTCCATGCTGTTCTGCCATCTTGGCTCCACTCTCCCAATAGAAGTTTATTTATAAAAAAATACAGAGAATGCCATGATCTGCCACTCCTAAGCTAGATGACTGGTCAACTGCTGGAGACTGAGAGAAAGTGAAATCCCTGAGAACTGTAAATATAGATAGAGTTCACATCCTTCTCCAGACTTGTCCCCTAGGCACTCAGAGAAAAGATCAGGAAAATCCTAAGAAAGTCTCCCTCATGGAATAAAATAATAATTCCTAACATAGCATTCATAGTATTATTGGAGTTATAGGGAAGGATTATAAAACCTTCAGGAAGCTAATTAAAACAAGTCAGAAAATGAAGGCTCTAAAGGAACTACAATTAAACATTTAAAATAGAGCAGGGTTCATGGTCCTTAGGATGACATCTGTCCAGAAACAAAAATTAGCTGCTTTTTAGGAGGGCATAGAAGGGAAAAAAGTGATAGTAAGTTTCCAACAGGAAGACAAGAGATTTGTAGAATGTCTTCATGAACAAATTATTGTTTTCTTCTTTGTTTGACTCAAATAACTGAGATACTATAAGTGGGTTTCCCTGAAAGCAAAATGTTTCTTCATACCCTCTGGTTTTATATTTAGTGACATATGGTATATGTTTACTTCCAAGAAATAGGACAATTGTCTGAAGATTAGACTTTGCAAAGCACCTCCCCAAACAGTTCACAAAAGTCCTATCACAATACATGAGTGATAGAGGTATGGTATGACTCCTTATTGCTTACCTACATTTTCTAATAGATAAAATACTTGGAAATTATGGGGGGAAATATGCAACATCTGTTTCAGATGTTTCAGTGTTTGATGTAGCTACTATTGGGAGAAAGCCCAGAATCCTTATAGAAAAAGAGTCACAATGCCTGTTCATAATAGTGCTATAGTTTCCAATTTTAACTATGGATCTCTTTTTTCTTTCTTTAAATTATTCTGCACTTAACAGCAATTACATAATCTGAGCATGGGCATTAATTAACTGCTCCTAAAATATATGCCATTCATTCTTATTTTTGCTACTTAGAAATATCTTTGTAAATGTCTATGCTAAGTGTAATACACTGCATTCTTTAGCAACAAAATAGGAAATCTCAAAGTTTCACACCCTTAGTATAGATTGTTGCCTCTCCTCAGTTTTTCTATCTACTTATTAGCAATTTAGTTGCTGATCAGTCCCATCTCTCTAAGGGAATAATCAAAAGTACTGAATTTAAATCTATCAAATTTTGTTATTAAAAAAGTCTCTTATTTTATAAATTAAAGGATTTATTATTAATTGGTTTGAGATATTAATTGGTTTGAGAAATACTATTAGTGCGATTTTCAATTTGGGTATTCAGGAGTAGGAGGAGGAGACAGAACCAACCTCTTAGTCAATAAAGAACCTATATTAGAATTTTTGGAGACTAGGTATAATTTAAAGAAGTTCCCCCCAAGTTTGTATTGTGTGCTTTTAAAAAAGAAAGCTATATCTTATTTGAATTAGAGAGAATAATTTTATTAATATATAAAAATAAAACAGAATACAACCCTGCATGCTTAGAACCATGTTACATTAACAGAAGTAGCAGAACCTACAGAAGAAAGTGTTTGAAGGGTACAGTAGAATGAGACAGAAAAAAAAAAGAGGCTTTGAAGGATGAGTCTGGCTAGGTTTCATCCCACTTGCACTGCTGAGTAGATATTTGACCTCAGGTAGGTAGCTTAATCACACTTCGGTTCTTGTGGTAGTAAGAATGAGAACAATGTCCTTCTTCATGGGTCAATTAGGAGATTTAAATGAAATAACATAAAGGACCTAACATAACACCTAGTACTTGGTTCATATCCAGCAAAGATTCCTTTCCATGTCCTCAGCCCATAGTGGCAGTAACAGCTGTTGTTATTTCTCTTGCCATTGGTTTTGGTTAGCAAAGGGACTGGCTCATTTTACCAACCATAAATTTGATTGCTTAATTTTCCAGGTAAATGTTAACATCCAAGTATGTGAATCTCAATTAGGAGGATTTTGTATCAGGGGAAATTTTTGTTGTCACATTTGGGCCAGGGAGACCAGTAGGCTGTGCTACTGGAATCTATTGGGCAGAGGTTAGGAATGCCACTAAACACCCTACAGAGGTCAACCCCACAACAAAGAATTATTGGGCACACAATGTCAATAGTACCAGACCTAAATTAATAAAGCTGACACATTTACATTGTTTCTTCAGTGAACATCTTTTCCAAGATGCAGGGTACATGCTTTTCCACTCTTTAGCAATTTTTGAAGTAACTAGTCACAACACTCTGAACACAGAATATTCCATTAGTAAAATAGCCATGCTGTTAATTATTTTGTTAATTGTCAAGACATCAATGAAAAAGAGCTTCTCTGCAGCTCATTTACTGACACAGCTGTGATTCCAGAGAATGTCTACAAGTCTGTTTGCTTAATAAAAAGTGACCCAATTCCTCTGTTAATTTAAACTGGAAAAAGTTCTTGAGAATGGTCCACAAGAGACAATAAACTTCATCTCCCTCTAAAGACAAACCCAGAATTCTAAAGACAAACGGAGGGTAAAAAGTTAGCAGGGAAAAAGAAGTAAGTAATTAATGTACCATGAGATTATTGTTTACTTGAATCAAGAATGATAAAGAAATATTTTTTAATCCCACTGAGCATGAACACAAGGTGAGCTGCTTAAAACATAAAAGGAAGAGTTCTGTAATCAGTGATCCATACACTGAAAGTTTTATCCTAAAGATAAGTTTACTTTCTTCTGCAGGTATTTAATGAAACTTCTGAATAAGCCTTGTGACTGGACTTAATAGTAAAACTCATTCAGAGAGAACTTACATATTTTCAGGTGCTGATGGTAAAAACAATGTAAATGATATCATAATTTCACACTGAACTACACCTCATAACATAGTACTGAGTAGATAATTTATACAGGTTTTATCAGACACTATCCATCATTAAACAAATAGGTGCTAGTTTGATCTTATGCAATGAACACTGTCTTCTCTGCAGGTCCAGAGAGACACTATTAACCAATATGGGCAGGCCAATCTTTTCTAAAGACATATCTAGGGCCTTAAGGAGACCATCCTGTGTCTTTCACCAACTTCTCCAACAGGACCTCTGGTCACCTGCCAGTATATATTCTGCTATATATATCTGACTCCATATATAGTAGCAGTTCCTAGAGTCTCATATAACTGTCCTTGCTCTCAGCCCAGCTTTCTTAGAGCTCTTCCTACTAAATGACCCTACTCTTCTACATAATTTGACAGATTCCTATATACACACAAAATGTAAACAGCCATTCTCTCTTCTCTGACAATAAATTTTACCTCTACACTTATAAGCAAAATTTAGTAAAGAAACATGAGAAATTCTGAAAAGAATAACATTTACAAAATGTTAAGGACCTCCTGTTTGATATTATTATGTGACATTTTCCCTCTACAAATCAGGTTTCCTGACCAGAAAGAAGTTAAGCAACTGCTTCTGATATCAGCCCTGAAAAGCTAAATGCATGGTAACATCACTACCACAAAAAGTCAACTACCAAGTTAACATGGAAATTATATATATTTCTGCTAATTTAATCACAAAGACTGTCGTTTAATGATGTCTATCATATTAAGAAACTCTTCATTGTTATATAATTCTCATTATTAAGGACTGAACTGTATCCCCCAAATTAATATGAGGAAGCCCTCGCCCCTGATACCTCAGAATATGACCGTATTTGGAGACAAGACTTTTACAGTGGTAATTAAGGTTTAAAAAGATCATTAGGGTAGGCTCTAATCTGATATTACTGGTGTCCTTATTAGAAGACAAGATTGGTACACAAACATACCAGGGGGAAGATCATGTGAAGACACCGGTAGAATACAGCCATCTATAAGCCGAGGAAAGAGGCCTTATAAGAAGCCAATCCTGCCACCATATTGATTTAAGACTTTTTCTTTATCTCAGATTTCTACCCTCCATAATTGAAAATAAATTTCTATTGTTAAAGCCACCCAGAGTATGGTACTTTGTTATGGCAGTTCTAGCAAACCAAAACTAAAATTTTACAAAAGTTTTTTAGATTTTTTTTGTAATGTTTTATATATTTTTGAGAGAGAAGCATGAGCAGGGATAGGGCAGACAGAGGGGGAACAGAGGATCCGAAGCAGACTCCATGCTAACAGCAGAGAGCCCAATGTGGGGCTCAAACTCATGAACCATAAGATTATGACCTTAGCCTAAGTTGGACACTCAACACACCCAGGTGCCCCTACATACTTTTTTAAAAGAGAGAAAACTGCCACTAACTATAAGCTTTTCCACTATTAAAATGTGATTTACTAATTTTAGTCTTGTCTGCATCCAAAAAGACAAAAGGTAATGAAGCAGATACTATGGTCAGCCAGTCTTCCACTTGTCTTAATGCCTAATATCACATGACCATGCTTACATCAAATTAAGTCTGACAAAGCAGTTAGTTCTGCATTTATAAACAGAAGGATATATTTCATTTTGACCTAGAAACAAGATTTTTTTTTATTAATAAAAATGTAAGTACTAACAGGCAGAAGTTTACAGTGTCTTTTTCATGACTTACTCCTCAGAATCTGTAACTATTCTGGACATTGTCATTGCTTAATCAATAGTTGTTGAATGCTAAAAGAATCAATGAATAGAAAATACTAGTTTGACAGGATGTCAAACTAGCACAGGGTACTGCTTCTTACCTAAAAATCACCCTTATAACAAACACAGAGGGAATCATAGATCTGAAGAACCAATGTAAAACTATGAGAAAGCTGCTGTGGAATTATAATACCATGTGGCAGAGTGTGGCTAGACACAGTACCTGAGGATTAGTTTCAGAGACACTCTGCTCTTGCCTCTCCTAAACACTGCTTTGGAAGAATCATTTTCTGCCCCATACCATCTGCCAGATAGGAACCAGCAGCAGCTGCTTAACTACATGAAAGATATCTGGTTCCAGGCACCTGGGTAGCTCAGTTGGTTGAGCATCTGGCTCTTGATTTTGGCTCAGGTAATGATCTCATGGTGATGGGAACAAGCCCATGTTGGGCTCTGCACTGGGCTTGGAGCTGCTTGGGATTCTCTCTCATCCTCTCCCTTTGCCCTTCCCCGCTCAAATCACTCTCTCACTCTGTCTCTGTCTCTGTATCTCAAAAAAAAAAAAAAAAAAAGATATCTGATTCAAAGGCAATAAAAATCAGCAATCAATAAAAAAGGAATTGAAAAAAGGAAAACCAAGTAAAATACTACTATATAACATACTAAAAAAAGAAAAGAAAAATTATTTTAGAAAAATATACTGAATAATGAATATCAGCATGTATAAAACACTTAAAAAGTTCCACTTAAATGGAAGGTTGGAAAAAAATGAACTAATCAATGAATTTGGAAATTAGAAAAGAGAACAGAGTGAATCCAGAGAATCAAGGAGGAAAAAAATAATAAAGACACGAATGAATATCAATACAGAGCGAACAAACCCACAAAAAATCAGGAAAAACAAAACAATTAATAGCATTAAGGAGATTAGCAAGCAGAATCTAGCAATTAATTTTGGGAAAGAGAGAAAAGGGGAAGAGAGAGAAAGAGAGGAAAAGGGGAAAGAAGGCAAAGAGGCACAAGGGAGAGTAAGAAACAGGAGGAGGGACAGTGGGAGAATGTACAAATAAAAGACAAAAGTAAGAAAAAATATAGAGACAAAAGAATATTAAAATGATAATAAAGAAATATTACGAGCACCCATGTGCTACTAAATTTAAAAACCTAAGCAAACCTTATTACTGGAAAGACACAAAATGTCAAATTAGTATGAAATTAAATAGAAAACTTGAGATCAATAAGTATTAGATAAATTTAAAAGTAAAGTCTCTTCCTCGCCCAAATCCTCTGGCCTTGGTGAATTCTGCTGAACTATCAAGGAACAAATCATTTACACCTTTCAAGGAAAAGCAGAAAAAAAGCTGTCACTTTTATAAAGCTAATGTAATTTTAATTTCAAAATTAGATAAAGACAGTACAGAAAGAATATGATAAGTACATTCAAACACAAATGTATTGCAAATTCCAAAATAAAATATTAGCCAAATGAAAAGGTACATTAAAATAAAATTCAAAATGATCAGGTAGAATTGTGAGAATATATTAATACAAAGAATACACCAATATAATTCATTATATCACTATACTAACAAAGAGAAAACATATGATTATTTCAAAAGCTAAAGAAAAACAAATTGGATAGAATTTAAACCTTATTTATAATTTAAAAAGACATCCACTCCCTAGGAATAGAAGGAACAGTCTAATGTTAGTGATAGTTATGAACTAATACCTAAAGTAAACATACTTAAACACTTTATTTAAGAGAAAAACTTTAGACACATTCCTTTTTCAATTAAGGTAGGCATTCATAGGGGCGCCTGGGTGGCTCAGTTAGTTAGGTGTCCAGCTTCAGCTCAGGCCATGATCTTGCGGTTCGTGGTTCGAGCCCAGCACTGGGCTCTGTGTTGACAGCTAGCTCAGAGTCTGGAGCTGCTTCAGATTCTATATCTCCCTCTCTCTCTGACCCTCCCCTGCTCACACTGTCTCTCTCTGTCTCTCAAAAACAAATAAAAAACATTAAAAAAAAAAGGTAGGCATTCATACAAAACTGTATTTTGAATTTCAGGGGACTTCCAGAATTGAAGGTTGTCCAAGTAACTGCAAGATTATATATGCTCTAGATAGTACTATAAACCCTGGAAAGTACTATTAACAAAAACAAACCAGAAAAGAAAAGAAAAAGAAATAAAAGCCAAAAGACTCAAAGACAAGGAATAAACCTGTCTTTTAGATAATATGATGGTCTACAACAGAGAGAAATGATAGAATTAGACAAACTATGAAAACAACAAAAGAATTTGATACAATACAAGATCAATTTACAAAAACCATGAATGTTTTTCTACACTAGAAAATACCAAATAACCAGCTAAAAAATGCAGTGAGATACAATACCCTTCATAACAGAAAAAGGAAACCTACGAATGAAATCAACATGAGGAAGAATAGAGAAAACTACATTGGAATAAACAAAAGTAAGCAAATGGACCAAAACAGAGACTCAGAGACTCTCCAAAGCATAAAACACAATTTAATACACAAGTAAGGTCATATCACAAAACAAGGTAATGAGTCAGTGTGGTATCATAAATTAAGGCAGAAAGGATACATTTCTTTGTAGTAATAAAGGATAGATTTCTGTGTAGTAGATAAAAAAATAAATAAAACTAAAATCCTGCCTTTGAATACCACATACAAGAGTACTCTAAGATGGTTAAAAGACCTTAATATAAAAAGTTAAACTATTAAGCTAATACAAGAAACATCTTGTACAAGGTTTCCCTTGTGGCTTTTGACATCCTGTGATCATAGCAGAGCTTAATCATTTCATTCAACAGCAAACTGGGACTTGGGAATTGGGTAGGTGATAGTGGAATCATAAGTCAGAGACAGAAAGAGCATATGAAAAAATGAAAATTAATTTGTACAAACAAGTTAAAAAGATCTCACCCTAAAATTGTTCAAGTATGAAGTCTGATGAAAATATAATTTTATTTTGCATATAAGCATAACCTATTTGAAGCTGAAATAATTTATGAATCAGGAATTTTCCAATGCTTAGGCACAACAAAGAACAAATACCTTCAGGTTTAAATTACTATCAGTGCAATTTTATTTGGGATAAGAGATGATGGCCTCTACTGAAGCCAATTTGATTTTCACCACTAAATGCCTTAAAAGGTAAAGAGTAGTGGTCTGGAAGTCAGGAGCCTAGGTTCAAGCTCCAAGTTTAGCTCTAGCCAGAATTAACCTCTCTTTCAGGTTCCTCAGTAAAGTAAGAATGTTAATCAAAATTTGATTAATATTATCAATTTTTTTGGATAAAAGACCCCTTTGAGAATCATGAATAGTCAAGACCTTTTTTTCTCCTAAAATGCTCAGATGATTATGCACAAATAATTGTGAATCAAATATCAGAAAATTCACAGACTTGCAAGAGGTCTCTGTGGCTCAGATAAAACAGTTTTAAAATAGCAAACAGCTACAATTCCTTTCAACTCTAAAAGAAAAACAAGAAGAGAAATGTGTAAAGGAAGATTACCAGGTTTCTGGCTTCAGTATCAGAATGCATAAAATGTCCATCACTGAAAGAAACAGCACTGAAACTTAGATAGGTATTGGTAGAAGTGGGAGAGAAGGAGGGAGATTATGAATTTTGTTCATAATTGTTAACTTGAATATAATAAATCAGACATGTCATTCACATATTCACCTAGAAATTCTTTTAATTTTTTTAATATTTATTTATTTTTGAGAGAGATAGAGTGTGAGCAGGGGAGGGGCAGAGAGAAAGGGAGACACAGAATCTGAAGTGGTCTCCAGGCTCTGAGCTGTCAGCACATAGCTCGATGTGGGGCTCGAACTCACAAACCACAAGATCATGACCTGAGCCAAAGTTGGATGCTTAACCAACTGAGCCACCCAGGTGCCCTGAAAATTCTTAATAGGAGTTACCAATAGGTATAGCACTCAAAGAAGTCTGCTTTGGGTGTAAATTTGGGAGCTTTCAGCATATAAGTAATTATTGCATCATGGTGGATGAGATCTCTGGGTGACAAGAGAATGGTAAGGAGAGAGACAGAATAAAACTTAAGTAACTCTAATATTTAAATGCTAGGTAGAGAATGATGATCCTACATAAGAGACAAAAAGAAGAGCCAATGAGATAAGCTTACTGTTGTGTCCTAAAATTAAGAATCCTAAGAGTGTTCTTTATGAATGGATAAACAGAAAAATCTTTTTCCTCTGGTCTGGCACTTGTTCATGCTTTTTTACAAGGCTTGGGTAGAAGATCACACATTTGGTTTTATCCCCTCAGTTAGGCACAAGCTGAACATCCATATGCACAGAAGCTAAGAGGAAGTGTGTTTCAAGACCAAACAGTCAACAATGGCAAATGTTGAAAAGACGTGGGAATAAGGAAGGAAAGACAGCTACTGGATTTAATGACATGGATGAAAACCACTGGGCCTCTTTAAAGGGACTGTTTTAAAGACGTGCTGAGGACAAAAAGCCAGCTTAAAGTGTGCTGAGACATAACTGTAAAGTGAAAAAAAAAAGGAAATGTTCACATCAAAATATAGACTATTCTTTCACAAAGGTCACTTGATTAGGTGCTAATTGGATAAAGATAACTTTAAAAAATTCAACTATGTAAGAGGATAGTTGGGTAAAGATAAGGAACTTTGGGAATATTTCATTATTGTTTTAATGGAAAGAACTCCAACAAGTTTGAAAGCTAATGGGAAAGTTGCAGATGAGAGAAAGAGAGGCTGAATGCCATAAAATAACTAGTAATCATTAATGTAAGATTCCTAATATGACGGAAGTGAAAGGACCCAGAGCATAGAGCTGAAGAACCATCCTCAGACAGAAAGGACAGTTCCTCCCTTATAGTACAAAAATTGGATTCAATTTAGATAGGTTTGTACCATTGGCAGCAAGAAGATGAATATATGTAATGGCTTCCATTTTCCCTGTAAAGAAAGAGGCAAAGGTGTTTGCTCAAGTGATGGTCAGGAATAGGTGAGGTAACTGGAGGTTTGAAAACAAAATTGCATAAGAATCTATTGTGAAGATTAGAAGAGTTTACCAGAGAAGCAAAGGGGAATTGCCAGGTGGTGCTGAAGGTCTATTTAAGGCTAGGGTTCATGGATTTTTAGTAGAAGTGATCTGTTCTGTTATGTGGCTTTCTCCAGCATTGCCTAGGTATTTCGCTTATATCAAGGGAAAGGGATTGGGGGCAAAAAAGAAAAAGAAGAACAAGTGTATTTAGGTTATTTCCGGGAGAGTGACTGCAATTATAAACCTGTAACCCAAATTAGATAATGAGGGCAGTGAACAAAAGTAGGCTGATGAATTGAGAGAAAGTGGCTATAACAGAAAGTGATCACACAAGCTAGTAGGAAGGGATATTATGTACGGGCCATGAGATTTTAAATTACTAGTTTTGAAAGTAGAGCAACTATGTATATATGGCATACGGTCTCTTTGTTGTCTTGAGTTAGTGACCAGAAAATACTTAGAGTCAAAATTTGCCCCATCTCCAACCTTTGCGTCATCCCCAGAAATCTATCTAGAGTATTTATTAGCAATCCTCTTTGCATGAGGCACACTTTAAAGAGAACAGAAGTACAAATTCTCATGGATATTTCTATGACAATAATGACCAACTTGATATTTCCCTCCTGCCCCTAATCAGTCCTACCTCTCACCTTCTATATGCTTATAAGTTTTTCTGTGTAGTTAGGATGGAAGCATTAGTGTCTACCTCCCCACCTCCCTTGTATGCCATAAGCAGTTGAGAAGCCCTAATGACTATTTCTTCACCATATTTCTCATATCCTTCCCCTCTTTTCCCTTTACATTGTCATCAGCTCAATTCAAGCTAGGGCCATCTCAAGCCTACACTCTTACAATCACCTCCCAAAATCTTCTCTGGCTATAATCTACTCCTTTCATGTCTTCTTTTGGCTCTGAGTCTTTAATATCTATCTTTATTTTCAGCATAAAGACCTCATTTATTTTGTCTCCCCATCTGTATCATAAGCTCACTGAAGTTAAGGATATTTATGATATAGACACTTTGATGTACCTCATGAAAAAGTCTAGTCTATAATGATTACTTGATAAATATCTGGGAATTTGACACACTTTGTTCTGACAATGCTGTGACAACACCAGCCTTGTCAAACACTTAATACGAGAGAGAGAGAGAGAGAGAGAGAGAGAGAGAGAGAGA
>NC_043700.1:158650435-158651673 GCF_006229205.1 Suricata suricatta | reverse complement strand
TCATAAGCTCACTGAAGTTAAGGATATTTATGATATAGACACTTTGATGTACCTCATGAAAAAGTCTAGTCTATAATGATTACTTGATAAATATCTGGGAATTTGACACACTTTGTTCTGACAATGCTGTGACAACACCAGCCTTGTCAAACACTTAATACGAGAGAGAGAGAGAGAGAGAGAGAGAGAGAGAGAGAGAGAGAGAGAGAGAGATCTATAGTTTAAGCTTCCAAAGAATATTCTGGTCTCTTGTGCCTAATTTTTGTCAGAATAGTTGTTGACAGATATATTCCTAGGTGACTAGAAATCTATGGCAGATTTGAGCCATTTCTCTAAGATGGCCTTTGGGATTTTCCTAACACAGATGGATTCATGACCTCAGTTTTTTTTTTTTTTTCCAGATGAATGTTCCGTCTAAATCACTGTACTGATTCTACAGAGTGATCTGTATTATTTTATTTGTTCCATGACACTTGCACAATTTTAGTCTTGATTAAAAAAAATAGGTAAAAGCTGAAAGTTTGAATACCTATAGTCTTTAGAGTATTAGAAAATAGGCCACTCTAGGCAAAATTATGAAGCACATGCAATTTGTTTCCCACAATGTTCTCCTTTTACTCCATATTCCTATCAAATAAATATCTTTCCCTCTATATCTAATTCACGAATAAAATGCCTTATGTTCTTTCTTCCTTCCATTTTATTAAAACTGTCTCTTTAAGACAGTATCCTATCTCTTTGTATCTATAATCCAGTATACAGAACTGCCTCATTTATTAGTTACCCATTTTAACAATTTATCTTTAATTCTAAAAGAAATATACACTGTAATTAAAAGATTTGCAAAAATAAATAAAAGTTACTTAAAACCCTACATGCCAGAAATAACTGAGAGCCTTTACATCCAGCCTTTTTAATGCATGGACATTGACTTGCAGCTTTTTATTATAACTAACAGCATTCTATGCATACATATCTCTGTTCTATTTTTTCACTTAATATTTCAGCAAGACCATAATTTTTCTCAGAACACACTTGTTTATAATAAAATAGATTCTTAAAAATTAATCTGGAAATCTGCTTAAAGAATATTCTGTAGCACCATTCTCCAGAGATTCTAGTTCAGTAGGGAACAAATATTCAGTTTTAACCAACATCCCAGGTGATACTATTACAAGTTAGTTAGACTATCATAGCTTTATTGATTTTTTGCTCATTCTGGAAGAAGCAACTGGTTA
>NC_043700.1:158643423-158650335 GCF_006229205.1 Suricata suricatta | reverse complement strand
GAGATCTGCAAATGACATGTTCAATATAGGTTTAGTATCCAAAATACATAAAGAACTGATACAATTCAACACCCAAAAAACAAATAATCAAATTTTAAAATGGGCAGAAGACACAAAGACATTTTTCCAAAGAAGACATCTAGATTGTCAATAGACACATGAAAAGATGCTCAACATCATTCATCATCAAGGAAATGTGAATCAAAACCACCATGATATGTCAACTCACACATGTTAAAATGACTAGAATCAAAAACATAAGAAAACATTTTCTGTCAGTGAAGATGTGCAGGAAACAAACAAAGGAAAAACACCTCGTGTGCTATTCGTGTAAATGCAAACTGGTGTAGTCACCCAATGTGGAAAACAGTATAGAGGTCCCTCAAAAAATTAAAAATAGAACTAACATATGACCCAGTAATTCCACTACTGGGTATTTACCCAAAGAATATAAAAACACTAATTTGGGGCACCTGGCTGGCTCAGGCAGTTAAGCGGCTGACTTTAGCTCAGGTCATGATCTCACGTTTCCTGAGTTCAAGCCCTGCATCAGGCTCTGTGCTGAGTGCTCAGAGCCTGGAGCCTGCTTCAGATTCTGTTTTTCCCTCTCTCTGCCCCACCCCTGCTCATGCTCTGTCTCTCTCTGCCTCTCAATGATAAATAAATTTTTAAAAAACACTAATTAAAAAGACATAGATATATGCACCTCTATGTTTACTTCAGCATTATTTACAATGGCCAAATTATGGAAGCAGCCCAAGTGTTCATCAGTAGATGAATAAATAAGGAAAATATGGTGTGTGTATGTATATATGTATATAGTCCACATATATATTTGTATGTCTATACACATGCACACACACACACACACACACAGTGGACTATTACCATGAAAAATAATAAAGTCTTGCCATTTGCAGCAATATGGATGGATCTAGAGAGTATAATGCTAAGTGAAATAAGTCAAATAGAGAAAGATAAATACCATACAATTTCTGTCATATGTGAAATTTAAGAAACAAAGCAAAGAACAAAGAAAAAAAGAGACAAACCAAGAAACAGATCTGTAACTATAGAAAACACACTGATGGTAAACAGAGGGGAAATGAGGGGGGGAGGGGTGAACCAGGTGAAGGGGATTAAGAGTATACTTATCACAATGAGCACCAAGCAATGTATAGAATTGTTGGATCACTATATTATATACCTGATAATAATATAACACTGTATATTAACTATACTAGAATCAAAATTTTAAAAAGAGAGGTATGTGGGTGGCTCAGTCAGTTAAGCATCTGACTCTTGATTTTGGCTCAGGTCATGGTCCCACAATCCTGAGATCCAGTCTCCCATCAGGCTCCATGCTGAACGTGGAACCTGCTTAAGATTCTCTCCCTCTCTCTCTGCCCCTCCCCTGCTCACACACATGTTCTGTCAAGTGCATGCTCTCTCTCTCAAAAGAAAAAAAACAAAGGAAGGAAGAGTGCTGCCAGGCACACTGTGAGACTTCACAGAAAGGAAAGCTTGTCTAATGTGAAGGTATCCCCTTAACTTGATTGGCCAAAACATCCAGATCAGGTTTCTCTGGGTAATTAATTAAGTGACCTAGTAATTGCTACCATTCATAGGTTTTCGGAAGATTATTCATTACAAGGTATAAGCATTATTGTTGCCTGTAATTTTCCTACAACTGCCCTATATCTTCCACTTTGTGAACTTAAATTCACATTCCAATGCCAGACAAAAGTTATTCATTTGGCAAGTAGGTGGGGTAGAGCCCTCAGCTCACGTCTTACCCTTCATGGAAAATGAGCTAGTGCTTTAACCAGCTTCCTTCTCATATTTTAACCAAAAAAAAAAAAAAAACTTACATTTTGTTACTACTGGTTCTTACATAGTGCATTTCAACTGAGATGCTACAAACACCTGAGAGTATTATCTCATTTATGCTCAGATCATTTTTCAGAAGAGAGATGGAGAAATTATCTCAAAACATTTAAGTCATTTTCATTAAATCAGTAACTAGAAAATGGCAGAAATTAGCCAAGATCCTTTGATTTTCTCTAATCTTCACCAGAATCCGTATATACTTTAGGATAACTAGATATAATTGTCTAATGATTGAGCAGATCTTCATTTATTGAAGATTCTAACATGCATATTTTGAAATTACATACTTCCACAATTTAAATATTCCTCATCTTTCTTTATTATACAAGCTGCAATCCTACTTCCTACACTTTTCCTCATTGATTAACTTTCACTGAAATAGTGAGATTAAACTTAACATCCTCATTTCTATCACACATATATTTGTATGTAAAGAAAGGCCCATGGCGGGGAGTTATGCAATGATATCCTTACAGAAATGATTTGTGCATAAATATGTACACATTTGCAAGTATTTTAATAAAAATTATCATTTTTTTCAGATGTTCTTCTCAAATTCGAGTAAAGCAAGGATATGCTGGAGAGAGTGGATGGAGTACTTCCATACTAACATGAAGAGGCTTGGTAACTAAAAACTAAATTTCTTGATTCCATTGAAATGGGCCTCTGGATGTGACCTGTGTTGCCCCCGTTGGCTGTCCTCCCACAGACTCTCATTCTGAATCCAGGGGAGGCAGAGTGTGGGCCAGCATGGTGCTGTGGAGCAAGTGGCCTGCTCTGCTGGAAGGTTCTGGATTCTGAGTTCCCTGATGGTGACACTTCCTACACCATCCAGTTCTCCAGTGTGGCTTGGAAGTCTTTCTTTTGATCTCAACATAAAGCACATTTCTTCAATCCTTCCTGAGATTCTGAGATATGCATATCCTTAATAAATCTGACTCACCTTAAACTTACTAGAGTGCATTTGGTTTTGTGTAGCTGAGAAATATGGCTTAGACTAGAGAATATAGTTCTTTGCTGCAATAACAAACCTAAAATATGGCCTTGGTTTAATGTAGCAAAGAGGCAGCCAGGTGGTCGGTGACAGGACAAAGATATTATATGTGATAAAGATGACAACAACTATTATGTGATGGTGACCATTTGGTCAAATCATGATCTGCTGTACCTTAGAAGACACATACATGCCAACTAAAGCTATAGTATATAGTATATAGTATAGTATATGTGAGATAAAATGCTAGAAAATTTCAGAATATTAGTGTGTAGTGTTTGCTTCCTGCTTCTTTCAGCAAAACCTGATAAGACAGACCCACCAGAAGAGATGGAAGAGAACCCAGTTCTTCTAAAGGAGGTGCTCTTTTCTCCCTTTGCCTGAAACCTGAATGAGAATTTGAAGGACAGCTCTAAAATTTGGAGACTTACACAGTTGACAAAGCCAACTAATTCCATACCACAAAATGAAGCAGTTAGAATACGTAGCCACATAATGGCAGGTAATCTTCCAAGGACTTAATGGGCTTTCACAAGAGCACCAAGTTTCTCACTAGTCAAAGATTGGACAGTTTGAGCATTTGACATCACAAGTGTCATTGATGTAAATAACTAAATAAAATGCCATGGATTCACAACTACACTTGAGAGAGAGAGAGAGAACCAGAGACAGAGACAGAGAGAGGGAGGAAGAGCTATTGAGAAAAAAAGCAGTAAAGGAGGGGAAGAATAAGGATGAGGACAACCACAACAGAGGAGGAAGAGGGAAAGCCCTGAAATACCAAAGCAACAGTAACAACTCACTGAATATCATTGGAAGGTACTCAGAACCATCTCCTTACTGTGGAAAATAGCAAGAAATAAAAAAGAATTATGTATTTTCCCTGCAATTTCTCTATGAACTGTATTTTAAGTAGTTCTTGAGAGAAAGTTCTTCATTATAAAATTCCACCTAACAAATATGGAACAAATGATAAAATAAGAATATCACAATTTTTGCATCCCCAAATATAATATCTGCATCAGGCAATGGTCATCAGTGATAAGGAGGGCACCTGTTGGGATGAGCAGTGGGTGTTATATGTAAGGAACGAATCACTAAATTCTAATCCCAAATTCATGATTATGTTATATATTAACTTGGAATTGAAAAAAAATTTAACAGAGCATGAGCATGGGAGGGACAGAGAGAGGGGGAGACACAATCTGAAGCAATTCTAGGCTCTGGGATGTCAGCACAGAGCCCAACTTGGGACTTGAACTCACAAAGCGCAAGATCATGACCTGAGCTGAAGTCAGACACTTAACCGACTGAGCCACCCAGGTGCCCCTTAACTAACTTGAATTTAAATTTAAAAGATAACTATTTGGTAAATGTTTCCTGGGCACTTACGTGAAGGAATCAGACGGACACTACTCACATCGGGAGATTAATTACCATTACAAATGGGACAAGCTGGCACTTGTGGAATGGCCACCTGTGAACTAAGATATTACTAGAGTTACAGAGAATCATCTATGAATACCCTTGCCAAGGAAAAGAAAATCTGATCTAATCAAGGTTGAGTTACTGTTCATTTACGGAAAAAGTAGAGACAAAGGAACACTTTAAATGAGGTCACAAGAAAGTAAGCAGACATATCCAGAACATAGAGCATTAATCAGGTCAGCAGACTCTATTTCTGCAAACAACTGATAGCATTACATGTAAAGAAAAAGAGACAGCGACAGAGAAATAGAGAGAGAGAGAGAGGAGGAATTATCCTATATAGAGACAAGGTGCACAAAAATAACATATACAGTCCTACATTTAACAAAAAAAGCTATTTAAAAATCTTTGAGACAATCTTGGAAATACAATTGTAGATTATGCATCAGAGTTTGACAAAAATTATTATTTGTCTTGTTAGAGTTGAGATTGGAAAAGTGTTTATATAAGAAAGTATCCTTGGGGCAACTGGATGGCTCAATAGATTAAAGGTCCAACTTTGGCTCAGGTTATGATATCACAGTTTGTGAGTTTGAGCCCTGTCTCAGAATTGCTACTGTCAGCTCAGAGCCTGGAGCCTGCTTCGGATTCTGTACCTCCCTCTCTCTCTGCCCCTCCCCTTCTCATGCTCTGTCTCTCTCTTTCTCTTAAAAATAAATAAACATTAAAAATTTTTTAAAAGAAAGTATCCTCTTTTTGTTTTTCTAAATACTAAAGTATGAAGAAGTGAAATAACAAAGTTTTGGGTTTTCTTTAAAATGCTTTAGCAAAAAAAAAAAAACCAGAGAGCTGAAATGATACTTCAATTCTTATTAAATCTAGAATATGAATATATGGGAGGTGTTTTTTGTTTTACTTTTACTTCTGGGTTTTTTTCATTATGTTTAAAATTTTCATAATATAAAAATTTACATAAAGAAAACAACAGCAACAACAAAAAAAATCTAACTACAAAACTGCAGTGTTAGCTGGGGATATAACTCTTTGACACAAGGGTGACAGCATGCTGACAAAGCTGGCGCCATCCTCCTGAAACATTATTTGAAATGAGTGACTCACAGAGGACACAGAATAAAGAGTCTGCAAAATAAATAAATAAAGAGACTAAAAATGATAGAACACAAAATTTTGATTGATCTTACTTCGCTTGTGAAGCTGACCAAAAATGCACTATAACTCTGAAGGAATTCTTTTACCAAAGAAACTGCAAGACTGACCATCAATAGCCTAGGATATTTAACTCTTAAAGCAGCTAGCATTCCCCTGAACCTGCAAAGTTAAGAAGTGGGTCGTGACGTCTCTGTTGCTGCAATGTGCGGATACCAGCCAATGCCTCCTTCAGACGTGGCACAGAGGACTAGTAACAAAAAAGAGGGTCACAGAAAATTAAGAAGGATCATAAAGGACAATAGGCAAGGGGGTTTTGGTTTTTCTCAATAGCAGAACCAAGCGCTACCAGATAGTCTTAACAAGACTATTCTATGGCCAGTAAAGAGAGTCCCCACTGTCTGCTCGGTGGGGTTTGCTATAGACCTGTGACGCTGTGTGCTCCACATTCTCCCATTCTTGGAAGAAAAGTTCTTACAGAAGTCATCCAAACATTCCATTTGATATTGTTTCTGAATGCACTGAGGCCAAATAATACATCTATTAATATATTAATTCACAGGTGACCATTTCACAAGAAATCACATTCAGACCTCATAAATATACTACACATTACCCAAAATGGGATCAGGGCTAATGAGACTTGGAGTCTCCTCTTTGTGAGAAAGGCTAGTAAAATGGTCATATGCAAGAAGGACAACTTCTTTATGGTATGGAGGAGCAGGTGTTGATGATGCTGTTGCTGTGGTTGACTGGAATTTCAGTAAGGAAAGAAAGTGGTCACGGTGAGAGATTTTAGTGGCTCCTGTTGACGGGTACACTCAAAATCTTTCCAATATCTTTCTAATTTACAGAGACAGGACAGCTAAAGTACTCCTATCATTAGTAATTAGAGAGATAAAATTTATTTTATTTTTTTCATTTTTATTATTATTTTTATTTTTTTTCCATAATATTTTATTGTCAAATTGTTTTCCATACAACACCCAGTGCTCTTCCCCATAAGTGCCCTCCACCATCACCTCCACCTCTTTTCCCCCCTCCCCCTTCCCCTTCAACTCTCAGTTCATTTTCAGCATTCAATAGTCTCTCAAATTGTACATCCCTCTCTCTCCCCAACTCCCTCTCCCTCCTCTGCTCCCCCGTGTTCTCCATTAGGTCTCTCCTGTTTTCCTGTTAGACCCATGAGTGCAAACATATGGTATCTGTCCTTCTCTGCCTGGCTTACTTCTCTCAGCATGACACCCTCAAGGTCCATCCACTTTCCTATGAAGGGCCATATGTCATTCCCTCTCATTGCCATGTAGTACTCCATCGTGAATATATACCACATCTTCTTGATCCATTCGTCAGGTGATGGACATTTAGGCTCTTTCCATGTTTTGGCTATTGTTGACATTGCTGCTATGAACATTGGGGTACATGTGCTCCTA
>NC_043700.1:158632839-158643323 GCF_006229205.1 Suricata suricatta | reverse complement strand
AGATTAGAATGGCATGGCAGCACACCAAGCTATGCTAAACTAAGCACGGTAGGCCACTCTAATGAGTCCGATCTCCTTGGGCCGCAGTTGAGCCGAATTGTATTTTCCAGGCCCGCCTCGGTTCAAAATTCCAGTCCGTGCACGTTTGTGCTATCACAGATGAAATGTATGTGTTTTGGTGGCTTGCTTCTTAGGGGGAGGAATCAGTTTGTCTTGGCTCAGGCAGGGATTTCAACTGCCCCTGCCTGAGGCGAAATGAGCAGCAGGAGTAGAAGTGCGCACCATCAGAGACCAATTGCATAGTCCCCGCCCCCAGCTCACTCAGGTATCCTTGAGGTTCCATTCTTTCTGGAGTCCGTATTCTCTCCTTCCGCTCTTGCAGATGAGACTAATGTCCCTCTCAGTTCGATAGATGGGGTGGACGGAATCTACAGAGCTCCCTTCCTCTCCGCCATCTTGGCTCCTCCCAAGAGATGAAATTTAAAATGACAATGAAATACCACTTTTCATCCAGTTTTGTAACAATTAGGAAACTGAATTTTGCCAAGTGTTGGCAGGAAATTGGAGAAAAGGGAACACTCATACACTGCTCTCTGAAGTGAAGGCAGGTGCGTTCATTTGGAGAACAATCTCAGAGAACTAAATCAAATGCAGTATATGCATCTTCAGTGAGGTCATAATTCCCCTTCTAGAAGTATACTTCAAAGAATTCTCACACAGGACCATAGTGAACTTGGTCATGGTCAGGTTGAAGGCAATATGAGTGTAGATCAGTGGAGAGGTTAGGCAGGTAAAATTACACACCAGAAAGTAACTTGCAACAGTTAGAAATAACCAATTCATTTAGATGGGCACATGACAATAAAGAAATTTTTAAAATAAACTTCTTAATCAGAAATAACATATATGTAAATTAATAATTTAGGAAAATAAAACAGAAATACACATTTTGTAAGAACACAAAAATATAAAGATATACATTAAATACATTAGGATGTCTACTGGGATAAAGTGGTGTAACTGAATGGCTTAATTTTTTTGAAGTTTTTGTTTTAATTCCAGTATAGCTATAATTAATTGAATGGTTTATATTTTAAACACAATAATAAAAATAAGAAATAGGAATGTACAGACCAATGTTGGTAATGTATCATAAAGATCTGTTACTGTTTTTGTTTTTAAAGGTGTATTTCTAGAGTCTCTTTTTGCTAGGGTTCTGTGTGTGATTTAGATTGCAGCAGCAGACACTGTGAACTGAGGCTTAAGGGGAGACAGGCAGTTTGCTGATGACTTTATTTTGACTGTTATGGATCTTGGCAGAGAGGGTGTGCCTGGACCCTGTAACTTTATGGCAGCTGCCTAATTCTGAGCTTTCACATCATTGCAAGGCACCACCACCCTTGACAGCCCCATTCTACGGTGTAGCTGGGAATCATTCCTGGGAGCTCAGGCTCCCCAGGCAATCTGTGTGCTATCTATATTATACTTAATAGTAAGTTTTTAAAATGGAGCCTGCTGTCTGTCACTAACACCTCCACAAAACAGGGGGACTTTAAAAATCATTGTATTTTCAAACCTTTCCCAGATTTGTTAAATACAATGTGTTTGAAATGAATATATTACTTTGCTAGGGCTGCAGTAGCAAAGTACCACAGACAGGAAGGTTAAACAACAAAAGTTTATTATCTCACAGTTCTGGAAGCTAGAAGTCCAGGATCGAGGTATTGGAGGGACTGGCTCTCCCTGAAGGCCATGAGGAAGAATCTCATGGTTCTCTCCTAGTTCCTGGTGGTTTCTGGCAATCAATAACATTCCTGGCATCAGTCTGATCCCCACTTTCTGTGCTCACATGGTATTCTACCCCTGTATGTTCATCTCCATGTCCAAATTTTCTCCTTCTAATGACGTCAGTCTCATTAGATTAGGGCCCACGCTAACAAACTCATTTTAACTTGATTAGCACTGTAAAGATCCTGTTTCCAAATACAGTCACATATTCTGAGGTTTTGGGGAGTAAGGTATCGACATATCTTTTTGGAGAGACACAATACAACCCATAAAACACTACATGCAATTGAACTATAATTGTAGCCATTATTGCCTGGTGCTTGTACTCAAACTATAGGATAAATCCATTATTGTTTTTTATTTGATTATTTATTTTTTCATTTTACCAAATATGGAGTATTACCATGCTTCACAGTATAAATGTTTTAGTACCAAGTTATAATTATGATAAATATGGCTTGATAGGTATAGCTATAAAATAGACAGCTTGAAATAACTAAGCTTACAGCCCAAACATGCTAACACAGGAACTAAAAACTAAAGTATTGTAATGGTTCTTACATGCCTTAGCAATACATCAGTCCAGCAGAAGAAATGTAAATAATTATGCTAAGCTACAAAATCTTAGATGCTGGACTTCCTAGCATATTTATCCATGGTTCCACTTACCAGCAACATTAACAATTGTTAACAAGTTTCATATCTTCTTGTTACAAAACAAAAATATATCTTTTTACTACTGTCTGTAAATCGTCTTAAATCACCCCATTATAGGTCCACTTGACTGAAATAAAAAGTAGAGGTGCCTGGGTGGCTCAGTCGATTAAGTGCCTGACTCTTGGTTTTGGCTTAGGTCATGGTCTCACAGGTCTGGAGTTTGAGCCTCCGCATCTGGCTCTGTGCTGACAGCATGATGCCTGCTTGGGATTCTCTCTCTCCCTCTCTCCTCTACCCCTCCCTGCTCATGTTTTATCTCAAAAATAAATAAACATTAATAAAAAGGTGACTAGAAGAAGTCTTCATTTTAATTTGACTAGATCTCTTCATAGAAAAGAGGCAACAACTGTAAGAAATATGGCAAAATCTGGACTCTTGAATAGATTTTTCATTTCTTCAAATGGTAAAATTTCTCAGAAAGGGATTCAGGTATAATACAGAAACCAAATATATTATCACTTTGAAATACTGAGTTTACATCTAAATAAGCAAGTTCAACAAAAGATGAAGATCAATAGCAGTATTATATTTTTCTAAAACAAAGGTCATTCAATCATAGTTCAGAAGGTAAACATTTTTAATTGTCTACAGTGGCCACATAGGTATACTTATGCTCCTTCAAAGAATTCTCATGTGCACATGCACGGGCATGCACATACATACACACAGTCATGCCTAAACACTTACGATCAAAAATTAGTATGATATATAAAAACCATATGATCATCTCAGTAGATGCAAAAAATGTTTTGATAAAATTCAACGTCCCATTCATAATAAAAATCTCAATAAAGTGGGTTTAGAGGGAGCATATCTCAACATAATAAAGGCCATATGTGAAAAATCCATAGCTAAAACCATACTCAATGGTGGAAAACTGAGCACTTTTCTTCTAAGATCAGGAAGACAAGGATCTCCACTCTCACCACTTTTATAAATAACATAGTATTGGAAGTCCTAGCCACAGCAGTCAGATAAGAAAAAGAAATAAAAGGCATACAAATTGGTAAGGAAGTAGTAAAACTTTCACTATTTGCAGGTGACATGATACTATATATAGAAAACCCAGAAAAAAACCACCGAAACAACTACGCAAACTAATAAATGAATTCAGTAAATTCACAGGATACCAAATTAATATACAGAAATCTACTGTATCACTAACTATACACTAATAATCAAGTCACAGAAAGAGAAATTAAGAAAACAATTCCATTTACCATTACACTGAAAAGAATAAAATACCTAGTAACAAATTTAACCAAAGAGGTGAAAGACCTATACTCTGAAAACTATGACAGTGATGAAAGAATCTGAAGATAACACAAATGAAAGGATACACCAGGCTCACCAATTAAAATAATTATATCATTACACTATATGCAAAGCAATAGATTCAGTAAAATCCCTTCTAAAATACCAATACCATTTTTCATAGAACTAGAACAAATAATCCTCAAATTTGTATGGAACCATAAAAGACCTTGAAGAGCCAAAGCAATATTGAGAAAGAAGAGAAATATGGAAGTATTACAAAATTCCCAGATTTCAAGATATATTACCAAGGTGTAGTAATCAAAACAGTATGGTACTGGCACAAAAATAGACACATAGATCAATGGAAAAGGCTAGAGAGGCCAGAAATGAGCCCACACCTATATGGTCAATTAGTTTATGATGAAGGAGATGAGAATATACAATAGGGAAAAGAGAGTCTCTTCAACAAAGGTGCTGGGAAAACTGGACAGCCATATGCAAAAGAATAAAATTGAATTACTTTCTTACATTATACACAAAAACAGACTCAAGATTAAGACTTAAATGTGAGACCTGAAACAATAAAACTCCTAAAATGAAACAGGCAGTAATCTCTTAGACATCAGCCTTAGCAACATACTTATGGGTATAGTTCCTCAGGCTAGGAAAACAAAAGCAAAAAGAAAAGTCACAGCACTCAGTCAACAATACTTTAATAGTGAGTGATGTAGATGTAATGGAATAGAGAGTAGCTACACCTGTGGTGAATATAACATAATGTATAAACTTGTCAAATCCCTAAGTCATACATCTGAAGTAATGTAACATTGGTGTCAACTATACTCTAAAATAGAAATAAAAACAAACTATTGGGACTACACTAAAATAAAAAAAAAAATTACACAGAAAAGGAGACCATCAACAAAACAAAAAGGCAATCTACTGAATAGGAAAAGATACTTGCAGATGATATATCCAATATCCAATAATGGGCTGATATCCAAAATATATTTAAAAATTATACAACTTAACACCAAGAAAAAGTCTGACTAAAAAATGGGCAGAAGACCTGAAAAGACATTTTTCCAAAGAAGACACAGATGGCCAACAGATACTTGAGAAGATACTCAACATCACTAATCATCAGGGAGATGTAAGTCAAGATACTGTCTCACACCCATTAGAATGGCTAGTACCAAAAAGACAGGAAATGACAAGTGTTAGTAAGGATGTCAAGAAAAGGCAAACTTTGTGCATTGTTGGTGGGAATGCAAATTGGTACAGCCACTGTGGAAGATAGTATGGAGGTTCCTCAAAAACTTAAAATTAGAAATACCATATGATCCATTAATTCCATTACTGGATATTTACCCAAAGAAAACAAAAACATTAAACCAAAAAGACACACATGCCCCCATGTTCTTTAGAGCATTATTTACAAAAGCCAAGATATGGAAGCAACCCAAGAGTCCATCAAAAAATGAATAAACAAGATTCATTAAATATACAATACAATATCTCTCAGCCATAAGAAAGAATGAGAGCTTGCCATTTGTAACAACATAGATTGACCTAGAGAGTATTATGCTAAGTGAAATAAGTCAAACGGAGAAAGACAAAGGCTGTATGATTTCACTCACATGTGAAATCTAAAAGATAAAACAAATAAGCAAACAGACTCTGAAATACAAAGAACAAACTGGTGGTTGCCAGAGGGGAGGCATGTGGAGAAATGAGCAAAATAGATCAAATGGATTAGGAGTTACAAATTTCCAGTTATAAAATAAAGAAATCATGGAGGTGAAAAGTACAGCACAGAGAGTATCATCATAAATACTGTAATAACAACATCCAGTAACAAACATTGATGGCACCTACTGTGGGAAGCACTGGGTAATGTATACAATCATCAGGCCAGTATGATGTACACCTGAAACTAATATAACACTCTATGTCAAATATACATCAATATTTTTTAAATATCAAGAAAAAGAATAGAAAACATAGGAAGAAGCTCATCAACATTGGTCTTGACAATGGTATTTTGGATGTGATGCCCAAAGCACAAATAACAAAAGCAAAAATAATAAATGGAACTACATCAAACTCAACAGCTTCTGCACAGCAAAAATAAATAAATAAATAAATAAATAAATAAATAAATAAATAAATAAATAAATAAATAACAGAATGAAAAAACAACCTACAGAATGGGAGAAAATTTTTGCAAACCGTATTTTGGAAAAGGGTTAATATAAAATATATGTGAACAACTCAGTCAATTTAACAAGAAAACAAACAGTATAATTTAAAAGGAGGCAGAATTAGACATTTTTCCAAAGAGGGCATCAAAATGGCCAATAGGCACCTGGAAAATGCTCAACATCACTAATCATGAGAAATATGCAAATCAGAGGTTCCTGGGCTGGCTAAGCATCCCACTACTGATTTCAGCTCAGGTCATGTTCACGTGGTTGGGGAGATTGAGCTCCATGTCAGGGTCTGCACTGACAGTGTGGAGCCTGCTTGGGACTCTCTCCCTCTCTCTCTGTTCCTCCTCCACTCTCTCTCCCTCTCTGTCTCACATAAATAAATATTTTCAAAAAGAAATATGCGAATCAAAACCACAATGAGACACCACCTCACATCTGTTAAATGGCTATCACTAAGAACACAAAAGATAACAGGTGCTGGCAAGAATGCGGGGAGAGAGGAGCCCTTATACATTGATGGTGTGAACAGAAGTTGGCCCAACTACTAAGAGTAATAATATGTAGGTTTCTCAAGAAATTAAAAATAGATCTGCCATACAATCAATCCATCGATTCCATTCCTGGGTATATACCCAGAGGAAGTAAAAACAGGATTTTGATTAGATATATGCATGTCCATGTTTATCACAGCATTACTCACATTAGCCAAGATATGAAAATGCCCAGAAATGGAATAGGAAATAAAAAAGATGTGGTAAACACCCACAGCATAATATTGTCCAGCCATGAGAAAGAATACACTGCTATTTGTGACAACATGGATAGGCCCTTAACATGTTATCCAAAGCAACATAAGTTAAAGGAAAAGTAGGGTCTGATATCAGTTACATGTAGAATCTTAAAAAGTTAAACCTGTAAAAAATGGAGTAAAATAGGGATTACCAGGGACACTAAAAATGATGATGTTTAAGGATACAAACTGTAACCAGTATTAAATAAGCCATAGAGATCTAAAGCAGAGTATAATGAATACAGACCATAATATTACACTATAATTATATGAGATAAATATTGCTACATAGAAAATCATAAATATTAAAGTAACACACTGTACATTTTAAACTTAAAAATGTTACGGAAATCACTGGAATTAACATGTATGAATCCTTACCCTGCACCTGCAAAGAGACATCCTAGATTCATCTTCACCATCCAGAATAAAAGAGGTCAAAATATGGGAGTATTACCTCTGAGTGGCTGTGAGCATCTGCCTTAGATCTCTCTGCTTTCTTCATATACCTGGTCTTCAAGCAACTAAAAAACTTACATTCAAAATGTGTCGTATAGTTTCAATAGGATCTGATGAGTTGAAAGCTAACAGTTTCCTAAAAATTGGGAAAATATGTATTTAAATCCAATTTCTAGCCTAAAATTTTTGGCCAAATGCCCAGATTCTGAGCAATGTTGGAGCCCACCTGGCCCTGCGACAATTTGTTCTCTTACACAAAACTGCTGAAAATCAAAGCTAAGTGCACTCACAAGAGAGATAAACATGGAGGATGAGGTGCTTTGCTTAGGGGCACCTGGGTTGCTCAGTTGGTTAAGCATCCAACTCCAGCTCAGGTCATGATCTCCCAGCTCCTGAATTTGAGCCCTGCGTCAGGCCTGTGTCAGATTCTCTGCTCCCTCTCACTCTGCCCCTCCCCTGGTCATTTTCTCTCCCTCTCCCTCTCTAAAATAAAGAAACAGTTAAAAACTATTTTTAAAAAAGGTGCTTTGCCTAAATATATCCTATAGTTTGAGACAGTAACCAGTGAATACCAGTATTCATGTTAAATGTGTCAAAATTGACCAATAACCAGAACTCAGCCTACGAAAGTATATCTTTTTCTAAGCATTAAAGAACCAACTTGAAGAAACTTATTTTGATAATATCTTCACATTGGTGTGCCTGGGTGGTTCAGTCAGTTAAGTGTCCTACTCTTGATTTCAACACAGGTCATCATCTCCTACCTCATACTAATACCCAATAACATAGTTCACAGTTACATAAAGTTTCCTAAGTATTGAAATGCAAAGTCTCTTTCTTTCATATGTGTATGTCTTGTCCGGTGATGTAGCCTGGTAATTGCTCAATAAGCTCAATTTAAATTGAAGCAATACAAAATCTCAATTTGATAACTACCTTAATGGAACCACCAACATCTCTGGTTCATCCACTAGTTTGCACTTTTCTTCAAAAAGCAAATAGTTACTGAGTTCTTAATGTGTACTAGCCACAGCACTGGTTGCTAAGAACACAAAAGCAAGACTTGGTGTCAACTTTCAAGAAGGACTAATGCAGAATATCAACATGAAAAGAGATTGTTACACGACCTAACAATCCCACTTCTGGCTGCACAGCCAAAAGAAATGAAAACAGGATCTTGAATAGATATCTGCACTCCTCATGTTTCTTGCAGCACTATTCATACTAGCCAAGTTATAGAATTAATCTAAGTGTCTGTCAACAGATAAATAAATACAGAAAGCATGGTATATATGCAATGGAATATTATTTAGCTATGAGAAAGAAACAAATCCTGCCATTTGGGATGGATGCACCTTCAGAGTATTAGGCTAAGTGAGTTAAGTCAGACAGGGAAAGACAATATACTTTATGATGACTGTTATACGTGGATTCTGAAAAGAAAAAAAAAAGCTCATACAAACAGAACAGGATGGTAGTTATCAAAGGCTGACAGGTAGGGGAAATGGGGAGATGTTGGTCAAAGGGTACAAACTTCCAATTATCAGATGATTAAGTTCTGGGAATCTAATGCATAGCATTGTGATTATAGTTAACAACACTGAACACTGTACTATATACTTGAAAGTTGTTAAAGCAGACCTTACATGTTCTCACTGCAAAAAAGGAATGGTAATTCTGTGATATGATAGAGGTGCTGGCAAACACTATTGTGGTAATCATATTGCAATATATAAATGCATCAAATCAATATGTTGTATACTTTAAACTCACTAAATGTTATATGTCAATATATCCCAATAAAGTTAGGAAAAGATGGACTCTATCAATAAATGAAAAAATAGAGAGAAAGGAAATTACATATTGTAGGAAATGCAGTAAGGACCCTGTACCCGGGAAGTAGAGACTAAATGCAAAAGGATTCTACAGCAAGGGGGCACTCAGTGTTTCATGACTATGATACCAAGGAATACACTTTAAAAACCAGTGAAGGTTCAAAATACAGCTAGCCTTGTAGAATAATTAGATTTCATGATATACTCCCACACAGACATGAAAGATGGGAAGTTTACAGCTGATAAGCACAAGATGTGTTTTCAAGTCAACAGCTGGAGGCTCACCATTACACTCAGAATGTATAAAGTAGTTAACCTATTGGAGTGAGTTTGAAATCTTTGAATAAAGTTATTCTCATCTTTATGCAACTCCTTGCAAAACCTGTGATGGCATAACCTCTTACTACTAAAACAATGAACTTAATTAGAAAAGCCACCAGCACATCTTAGTGCCTAGCACTAACTGCTGACAGTTCACTTAATACTCTGAAGTTCATTCAAAAGAGGGCTTATAAGTGATACCTGTAAACAAATATAAACTGAAGAGTAATTTAAAATACTACTCTCCAAGAACTTCATATACACATGTGTATACTACATAAATACACACACACACACACACACACACACACACACTCACATTTCCAAAATAAGGCTTCAAAAATACCAAAAGTCACTGCCAATACCTAGAAGGTATTTAATACTGCTTTTAACTTATTTATACCAAGTATATAACTTTATGGCATTAACCAATATTCAGAACCAATAAACTATATAAAAGTAGCAAAATTGATTCCAACTAAAATAGCCTCTTCATTATGCCACCTTCTAAGAAAAGAACATATGAAATATGTTCTAACATACAAAGTGGAAGTGAATTTTCTATAGATAAGGAGTATATGGCTACCTTAGCACTGTTTAAGTCAGTTTATCTAACCTACAAATACTACTTGTTCTTCCAAAAGTGCTAAATTGAGTCAATAGTTTGTTTTTTTTAGTTTAAAAATCATTTATGAATATGATAGCTTTATTTTAAAAATTTAACCCTTTCATCAAGAAAAGACATAAAACATATAATTACTGTGTTCCTATAGAAATTTTACATAGATTAAGAAATATTTGATTGATTCACATATAGTTCACACTACCTCTTTTTGCTAAGTTCTAAGTACTCAGTGGACATTGAAATATACTTGTCAAACAGACTGAATTGAAACAGGTATATTTTTAAATGCTTCGAAGTAAGACAGAACCATTCAAATTCCATCTCAGCCTCTATAGCTCTATGACCCGGGGATGGTACTTAACCTCTTCAAATCATAGTTTCACAACTAAAGTAGTAGGGGACCAATGCCAAGTTCAAAGAACTTTGTAATGTGCATAAGATGAATTACAAAATTAGATATGTAGTAAATGTTCTTTTCA
>NC_043700.1:158631639-158632739 GCF_006229205.1 Suricata suricatta | reverse complement strand
GTCCTTTCTTTTCTTCCTTTTCTTTTTTTAAACTTTATTTATTTACTTTGAGAGAGAGAGAGAGAAAGAGAGAGAGTGAGAACACTAGTGGAGCAGGGGTAGAGAGAGACGGAGAGAGAGAATCCCAAGCAGGCTCCACACTGACAGTACAGAGTCCAATGTGAGGCTCCATCTCACAATCATATCTCACAATTGTGAAGTCATGACCTGAGCCGAAATCAAGAGTTGGACACATCACCAACCAACCACCCAGGTGCCCCTAAGATTGCCCTTTCTTGAAGGAAAGCAGAGTGATTTTTGTGCTTTCTAGGTTTCTTGGGGACAGAGGATGTCCATTAAGTGTGCTGGTGATGTTTTTAGCTATGTCTAGAAGAAAAGGCATTTTATGTTGGCATTGTATTATAGACAGCAGATAGTTATGGGCATGGAATGTGACATGTAGACTGCCCATAGTTAGAATAAACACTATATATATCCTTTATTTCTCATAATCAGTGTTTACAGAGTGGTAGTACTACGTTTCTCTTAAAGCCTTCCAGTTTTGTATTCCATCTGTTGGTTGAGTAATATTTGGTGTGAAAGTATATACTTCCCTAGGATGCACTTGATATTCTTTAAGTTTGGTATATTTTTGTAGTTGTTGTTTTCTTTTATAGTTTATTGTCAAGTTGGTTTCCATATAACACCCAGTGCTCAGCCCCACGAGCTGGTAAGATTCTTTCTCTTTTTTAGCATAAAATTCCAGAATTCACAGTGTGTGTGTGTGTGTGTGTGTGTGTGTGTGTGTGTGTGCGTGCGTGTGTACCATGTGTGCACCTTAGTTAAAAAAAATATCCCTCGGAAAAAAGAGAAAGAATCTGTATGAAAATAAGCATTAATTATTATCTATTCTATTGTCATCAGTAGAGTTTTAACTGGCAAGAGTTAAAACTTTGAAAATGATCATTGTCATTCAAAAGTAGCCCTTGTTTGATTATGAAAGTAATACATGCAGTTTAAAAAATTTTATAAAAGTAAAATAAAAAATCATCAACATTAATTGCTAATAAAAGTTTTGATTTATTTTCTTCCAGTCTTTTTTTCTATTCATATGTAGGTGG
>NC_043700.1:158627777-158631539 GCF_006229205.1 Suricata suricatta | reverse complement strand
TGGAAAGCATTAAAACACTTCTTGGCTCTGAATCAGAAAAGGGTTCTGTTGGAGTTGATCCAAAAAAAACAAAAAAACAAAACAAAAACCTAACTGTAATATGATGGCAAACCTAGGTGACTTGAACTTGGCCTAAAAATCCAAGTTCCAGGAAAGAACTTGCTATTAAATTGGTCGTGCCAAACTTTTAAAAGTTTATCATACTATCATTTAATTGCAAAATAGTTTTCTAATTAGCTTTATCATTAATTCAACCATACTACTATAAAACAAAATTAAATTTCATATTGGCAAGAATAATAAAGTCTTATATTATGGCTTATAATTGTAACTGCTAATATTTGTTCAGCTTTTATTATGTGTCAAGCACTGGTCTAAGAACTTTACATGTATTCTCAACTCCTATGAAATTAGTACTATAATAACCCCCAAGATACAGGCAGGGGAACGGAGATTCAGAAGAAGTAAATAATTTAACCAAGATCACACATTTGGCAAATGGCCATGTCTGGGATTACCAAACATTTGCTCTTCCTGTCTGTATGGAAACTCAGGGGCAAGTGGGGAGAGGGAGGGAGGAGTTGAAATTGATATTCCAGAGCATAAACTACATACAATTCTACAGTTTCAGATCATTTTCATACTCCTAATTTCAAACACAGCCTGAATTTTTATAGGTGTTAAAATGATTGATAACACAAAAGTAAATATTTGTTGAAAAAACTATGTCAAGGGGGAAATAAAAGATAAAAGACCTTCTTCTGCCACTAAAACATAGTGGACAAATAAGGTCACCCAATAATTTTGTTTTTATGAATAACACTGTTAGTCTTTTTAAATAGAGACTGCTGGACAAAATAATTGTACTCTGTATATCTATATAATTACCTAAACTGAAGGAAATAGAAATACAAAAATTACACACTGTATCTTTGTTCACCAATATTAAAAGAAATCCTGCTCAAAAGAACTTGTGAAAATAAGCTACAATCTATACAAAACATAAAGTAAATGCATATGCCGTATTTTATATGGCAAACTGGTTTGTTTTACATTACATGTCCTTGGCCAGTGACTGGAATACCACTTTAGGAGAATAATATTTAACCTGGTTTGTGTATTTTCCCTCACAGAATAATCCATGAAGGCGGCTGCGGGTTGCTTAGATTTCTAGGACTTTTATGAATGAATCTCAGAGCTCATTAGTTGTATGAGGACTCTGCAAATAGCTATTATTAATATGGATATTTTATTTTGTTTAACACTCCTTCTGGCTCCAGAAGTGAAAATCCCAAATTCCAAATATCTCTCAAATTACCTTACTAGTTATATTGTATGAGTTTCCACCAGCAATAAACTATTTTAAGGGAATGTTTTCATAATTGAGAGACAACTATATTGTCTTTATAAAGTAATAGACATGTTCAAGTCCACAACTCTCAGAGAAAAAGGCCAACACTGTGAAAGATTTCAAAATGCAAGAACTACTGAAAACATATGCTCATATCTTCTCTAAAAAAAACACTAACCCGAAGAGAGTCAAAAGTTCATCTCATCTTCTAAAATGCTTGGAAATATATCCACATTGAAATGTCATAAATGTTTAAGAGCTAAAATGGTAGTATTTGGTCCCATTGATAAAGGATAAAATGTAAACAGTGATGCTAAATAATGTCTTAATTACTTTATATTGAAGAGATCCCAATTTTTTACAGGCAATAAAATAGTACTTTCCTTTGGGCAGCTTTTCTATAAAACTTTTTGCTGTGTAACAAATAACACTTTGATATAATTAAGGCAATTAGAATGTTATCTACTACTTCAAGGACATTTTCTTTGCTTCTGTATGAAATGATTTTCACAGGAAATCCAGGACTATTAAAAAAGACAATCTAATACTAAGGCCCAGTGTGCTAGGTTTTGTCACTCTATTTCCAAGGTTACTAGAATACATACACAATGAGCATGTTCCATTCAAGCTTGCACTTGGGGTGGGGGTGGGGAAATAAAAGTCCTTTCCACATTTCTAGTCAAAATAAAGTACAATAGATTGTCTAGTTCCCAGTGAGCGAATTACAAAAAAAAAAAAAAAAAAAAAAAAAAAAAAAATTAAAGCTGGGCTAACTCAGTTCTCAGTAGGCTCTCACTGATACTCTCCCAGACTCTACAGGCAAGTTTGAAGGCTTCTTGTGTATTCCCAAAGGAAAAAAAGAAAGGAAGAAAGAAACGTCTGCCAAATCATGTTCCTGCTGCCATCCCAACTGGCTTTTCATTTGTCCAAATAGCTCTCTAGTTGTGGCCCTCTTCACTTTATAAGCGTAACTGATTACTGGGCGGGCCCCGCCCCCCAGCCCCGGCGATATTTGGTGCAGTCCTTGAACTTGATCCACAGAGCCCCCTTCCGAAGCGCACCACAAAAAGCACTACGCCAAATGCTTTGCAAGTCCTCGCGCCCATTCTCTCATTTCAGAAAACCACTGCATTTTATTCCCCCTGGGAAAGTGGACTCAATCCTCCTTTCGCACGTGAGGCGCCCAGAAAGGAAACACAATCACACACATATACACGCACACGCACACTCACACACACACACGCACGCACGCACGCGCCCACAAAGTCCCTTCCTAAGCACCAACACAGACCAGCAGCTGACCTCCAAACTCTCGTTCCTTCCACCCTCCACTGTTAGGAACCAGCAGTCACTGACAACCGGCGGGGGAAATCTGAGATTTCTAAGAGTGGGTGGACACTTGCCCACCAGCTGCTCTCACGCCCTGGCCCCCTGAGGAGCCACTGCTCGCGTGGCCCCCTTCGGCAAACCCTGTCATCGTAAGCTCCTGCGCCAGAAAGGCACCCACTGGAGGTGATCCTGGCGGGGCGCGGTAATGCCTCGTTGCTAAGCTGCCCAATGGAGGGACCCCGCTGAGACCCACACAAGTGAACCCCCAGGAATTCCGCGGAAGCCGAGAGAAGGGTGAGGACTCAGGCGCACAGCTCTGTGCTCCAAGCCTCCTCTCCGCCCTCCGCAGAAGGGAGCCCAGCGCCTCCGGGAGCGCGGCGCAGGGAAAGGGCACAATCAATAAAGTTAAGAAAAGGCAATGCTTTCTCCGGAGCTGGTGGAGTCGGGAATCGAAAGGGACGAAACCGTACATCGTGCCTGCAGCGCAACGGAGCCTTACAGGGAAAGCCCCTCGCCCGTACTAGTTAGCCCGCTGCGGCCGGGGACACCTGCCCCGCCCGGGTTCCAGCCGGGATCAAACCGCCCGCGGCTCGGCGAAGGGGCGGGGAGAAGTAGGAAGCGCGGACGCCGGGAACTTACGGAAGAAGATGTACTCGGTGTAGCTGCTCCAGATCCTGTCGTCGCGGTACTGGTTGACGAAGGCGGCGGTGCCCGAGGAGTTACACGCCACCATGTGGAAGCCGGCCTCGGACAGGCGATCGAAAGCCTGCTCCAAGTAGGTGAACTTGAGGTAGAAGCGGGACGTGTACTTCTCGGGCGGCCGGTCCGGGTCGCGGCTCTCGTTGAGCGTGTCCCCGAAGACCTCCTTGGCCAGCGCGATGCGCCCGCACACCATGATGCGCGCCACACGCCGGAACTTGGCGTCCGCCTGGTTGTCGCGCACCGTGGTGTAGGAGCCGCGGTAGCCGAGCGTCAGGAAGCCCGAGCGCTTGTCCGGCGCGCCGCCGCCGTGCGCTCCCGGGCCCGAGGGCGCGGCGGCCGCTGCCCCGCGCAGCAACAGCGCGTCGCTGCTGCCCTGGGAG
>NC_043700.1:158597901-158627677 GCF_006229205.1 Suricata suricatta | reverse complement strand
TTCGGCCGGGGCGTCCCCGTTCAGGGCTCGGGGCAGCGGCGGCGGCGGCGGCGCCCGGGCTCCATCGGGGGAGCGAAGCGCGCGAGTGCAGCTCCGCGGGCCCCGCGGCGGCGCTGGAGGCGCGAGGAGGAGCGGCTGCTCCTTTGGGGTGACGGCGGGGAAGTGTGAGGGAGCCTTGCGAGAGGCGCCTAGGCAGCCGCTCGGCTCCCCGCGGGGAGGGCTGGAGGAGGGGCCGGAGCCAAGACAACTCGCCGCCCTAGCAGCTTGCCAGCGCGCCGCGAGCCCCGGGCGCGGACGGTGGCGCTAACTACTCCTCGCAGCCGGGGAGGCGGCACTGACGTCAAGCTCCGGGACTGGGACCCGAGCCACAGCTGTCATTTAAAGAGATAGGCGCGAGCCGCTGGCTGCGGGGCTCCGACGCTAGGGGGCGGGGCGGGGGCCGAGCTCGGAGGGGGAGGCTACTTGGCAGCGGGCGGGAGGAGCGCGCAGGGAACCCGAAACACCGCGTGGGGGGCGGGGAAGGACCGCTTCTCTTCTTCATTCCTTGCATTTCGTCCGTCCTTCCGTCCTTCCGTCCCTCCCTCCTTCCTTCTCTTCCTTCTCCACCTTCCTTCCTTACCTTCCTTCCTTTCCCTTACTAGTAAAACTAGTTGGGGCGAAGGGGGTGTTTTTTCTCCGTTAGGGTGAGCGTCGGGGGGGAGGGCTGGATGGTTTTCTTACAGCAAAACTAAGAGGCTTCTAATCTGAAATTATTACAAATATTGGCGTGCAAGCACTGAGTGCAAAGACTGCGTGGCTGTGAATCTCTTGAGGGGCTTTTGCCGTATGTTGAAGTGAAGGGCGAAATGCCCAAACCTCTACTACAATCAGTCGCCGTGATTGGATATTTAACTGCGTGCGCTACATATAACCGAAGAACCTTTAATATCTCATTTCAAGTCACAAAACTAATAAAGGGTTGTATGTAACGTGACTGTTTTCTTCTTTCAACTTTTCAATATTTGATTCATAGTAAATTCTTAGTAAATGTTTATGAACTCCACGGGGCAAGAAAAATGGCTTGGTTTATTAGTTGCCTAATAGGCCACAAAATGAAAATTATATGCATTTAGGCTTACCTTAATTTCCACTTACATATAGCACAGGTACGTACAATCTGCGAGATCAGCATTATTTGTGATGAAGAGTAAGGATAGAAATGCAAATGAGAATGTTCCTTTCTTGTGCTATCCACATAGGGCATCCTTTTGTGTTCAAAAACATAAAAAAAATTGATTTATGAAGTACAAAAGGGAAGAGTACTGTTGTACAAAGTAATTCACATCATAATTATTATAATGATATTACAGATGAACTTTATCCATTAATAGATAAAATAATGTACAGATTTTAATGTTCTTTAAAAAAATTCTGAATGCCTATTTAGGATTCCTTTTCTGAATCCCCCCCCCCCAAAATACTGGATACAAAATAACAGTACTAACCTCGAAAATTTTTAAATAATACATTATTCTTTGGAATATTATGAACAATACTTAATTCATGATCCTTCTAAGCCCTGTCCACAGAAAATGTTATATCGGTTTTGAAGTTAGGTTACTTAAGATTGTGAGAACCTAGTGGACCAGTGAAGGAATGCAGCACATCTTCTAAAAGACACAGACTTAAAAACTGGGTTTAAGATCTGCATCTTCATGCAATTCTTCTTCAAGCCAATTGCCCCCAAATTTATAAACTGATCAAATTAAGATGTAGAATTGATTCTCACCTTATTCATATAAAAACTAACAACACAAAGCATTTGGAATTTAAAATAATAGTTCCTGGAAAATAAATTAATAGATCTTCATAACCTTTATAGATGAATAAATAATAATGCCTCAAACCGTTACTAATGAAGCCCATTTATCATAAGGGAAATGTCCCTCATGATAACTATGGTACAAACCATAGAATCTCAATGAGGTGGACATATAATTCATATGCATATTTATCTATGAATATGAGGCCTCCAATATTATCAGGTTAAAATTCATTTTAATTTTTTAATTACACAAAATATTCTTCTAAAATAAAATGGTCTAAAATTTATACTCTAAATGAATCATCTTAGAAATTCTTAATGAAATGCATTGTCTGATATATTGCTTCTTAAAATTATTCCTTCAGTGTTGATTGAACATTTTTCTTTCATCCCTTCTCTCCCCATACTTCTCTCTCACCCCCTCCCCTAACTAAACCCTCCAACCAAACTCCAAACTAAACAAACTGCAGAATGTCTTTTCCTTTCTTTCTTTCCTTCTCTCTTTCCTTCTTCCTTCCTTCCTTCCTTTCTTCCTTCCTTCCTTCCTTCCTTCCTTCCTTCCTTCCTTCCTTCCTTCCTTTCTTTCTTTCTTTCTCTCTCTCTCTCTCTCTCTTTCTTTCTTTCTTTCTTTCTTTCTTTCTTTCTTTCTTTCTTTCTTTCTTTCTTTCTTTCTTTCTTCCAGAAACACCTTTCCTTTTCTACCAGTTCCCCAACCTTTTCCCCCTGTTTACTTCTTCCCTGAGGTCTCAGCTTAAATAGCATCTTTCCTGGAAATCTTTCGGGTGTTCCCACAGCACTCTGTCCTTACCCATGGGCAGGGTTTATCACACTGATATGTCATTGTCTCTCATGAGATTGTAAGTACGACATACAGCCATATGCACTATTCTATCCTTAGCATGGTGCCTAGCTCATAAGAGATAGAAAATTTCTATTTGTTGAGTGCTTACTGCACATCAATATATTTATATTTGATGAACACATTTATATGAAACAGTGTGCTAGACAGTGGACTATTCAATGAGATGAGTAAGACTTGGTCCTTCAAAATTCTAACTAGGAAGAAGGAGAACAGAGTCTGATCAAAAGAAACTCAATCTAGTGAAGAAGGGAAAACAAGAAAGAGATCTGCACTATTGGAACAATTGTTTTGATGAGCTGAGCAATCAACACCAAACACTATACAGGTGTACCTCATTTTATTGCACTTCAAAGATACTGCTATTCTTCGAAATTGAAGGTTTGTGGCAACCCCACATGGAGCAAATCTATCGACACTATTTTCTTCCAATAGCATTTATTCACTTTGTATCTCTGTGTCACGTTTTGGTAACTCTCACAAAATTTCAAACTCTTTCATTATTATTATATTTGCTGTGGTGATCTGTGATCAGTGATCACTGATTTACTATATAGATGTTTTGGGGTTTCACAGACCATGCCCAAGCAAAATTGATAAACACTATCTGTTCTGAATGCTCCACAGACCAGCTATTCCCCCATCTCTGTTCACTTCCTCAAGCCTCTCTACTTCCTAAGACACAAACTATCGGTATTAGGCCAGTTAATAATCCTACAATGGCTTCTAAGTGTCCATTCAAGAGTAAGAGTCCCACGTGTTTCACTTCAAATTAAAAGCAACAAATAATTAAGCTTAGTGAGGAAAGCATGTTGAAAGTAAAGGTAGGCTGACAACTAGAAATCTTGTGCCAAACAATTAGCCAAATTGTGACTGCAAAGGAAAAGTTCTTGAAGGACATTAAAAGTGCTACTCTAGTGAACACATGAGTGATAGGAAAGCAGAACAATCTTATTGCTAATATGGAGAAAGTCTGAGTGACTGGTCTGGATAGAAGATCAAACCAGCCATAACCCTAGGCCAAAGCATAATCCAGAGCATGACTCTAACTCTCTCCAATTCTGTGAAGGTTGAGAGAGGTGAGGAGGCTGCAGAAGAGAAGTTGGAAGCTAGCAGAAGTTGGGGTTCATGTGATTTAGGGAAAAAAGCTTCCTCTCCAAGATAAAAGTGCAAGGTGAAGCCACAAGTGCTGATGTAGAAGCTGCAGCAAGTCATCCAAAGATTGGCTAAAATAACTCAGGAAGTGACCATACTAAGCAGCAGATTTTCAGTGAAGGCAAAACAGCCTCATATTGGAAAATGCCATCTAAAATTTTCATAGCTAGAAAGAAGAAGTCAATGCCTGGCTTCAAAGTTTCAAAGGGCAGGATGACTCCCTTGTTAGGGGCTAATACAGCCAGTGACTTTAAATTGAAGCCAATGCTCATTTACCATTATAAAAATCCTAAGATTTACATTAAATCTACTCTGTCTGTGCTTTATAAGTGGAAAAACAAAGCCTGATGACAGCACATTTATTTACAACATGCTTTATTGAATACTTTAAGCCCATTGTTGAGACCTACTGCTCAGAAGAAAAAATTCCTCTCTTGCTGCACCTGGTAAGCCAAGAACTCTGATGACGATATACAATGACATTAATGTTGTTTCCATGCCTGCTAAATATCGTCCATGCTGCAGTCCATGAATCAAGGAGACATTTTGATTTCAAGTCTTATTTAAGAAATAGCTTTGATAAGGCTTTAGCTGCCACAGACGGTGATTCCCCTGGCAGATATGAGCAAAGTAAAAGTTAAAAGCTTCTGGGTAAGATTCAGGACTATGGATGCCATTAAGAGCATTTGTGATTCATGGGAAGAGATCACAATATCAACATTAACAGGAGTTTGGAAGAATTTGATTCTGAGTCTCGTGAATGACTGTGAGGGTTTCAAGACTTCAGTGGAGGGAGTGACTGCAGACATAGTGGAAATAGCCAAAGAGCTAGAATGAGAAGTGGAGCCTTACTGAGAGAGGATGAAATCCTGTCATTTGCAACAATGTAGTTGGAACTAGAGGGTATTATGCAAAGTGAAATAAGCCAGTCAGAGACAGACAGATATGTTTTCACTCATATGTGGAGTTAGAGAAACTGAATGGAAGATCATGGGGGAAGGGAAGGGAGAAACAGTTTCAAACGGAGAGGGACGTAAACCATAAGAGATAAATACAGAGAACAAATTGAGGGTTGAAGGGGGACAGGGAGAAGGGGAAAATGGGTGATAGGCATTGAGGAGGGCACTTGTTGGGATGAGAACTGGGTGTTGTATGGAAGCGATGAATCATGGCAATACACCCCCAAAACCAAGAGCACACTGTATACATTGTTATGTTAGCTAACATGACAATAAATTATATTTAGGGGGAAAAGAGATGACGGGGGATAAAAAGAAGTGGAGCCTGAAGAATGCACTAAATTCCTACAATCTTATCATATAATTTCAACAGATGAGGAATTGCTTCTTATGAGTGAGCAAAAAAAGTGGTTTCTTGAAAGAGAATCTACTCCTGGCAAAGATGCTGTGAAGATTGTTGAAATTATAACAAAGAAGTTACTCTATTACATAAACTTAGTTGATAAAGCAGCAGCAGGATTTGAGAAGATTTGACTCCAATTCTGAAAACCCCACTGTGGGTAAAATACTATCAAAGAACATTCATTGCATGCTACAGAGAAATCGTTCATAAGAGGAAGTCAATCAATGCAAGGTTCGTTGTCTTATTTTAAGAAATTGTCACAGCCACTCTAGCCATCAGCAACCAGCACCCTGATCAGTCAGCAAGCATCAGAATCAGGTAAAACCCTGCACCAGCAAAAAGATTATGACTTGTTGAAAGCTTAGGTGATGATTAACATATTTTTAGCAATAAGGTAGTTTTAATTAAGGCATAAAAATTGTGGAGTTTTTTAGAAGAGATGTTATTATACACTTAACACACTACACTGTAGTATAAACACAACTTTTATATGCACTGAAGCAAGTGAGCATTGAGGTATGCCTATAATCAAAACCATCTTGCTCTAAGCCACAGATACCAGTAATGCTCCCTATGCCACTCTGACCAAAAAGATGGGTCCTTAAGATCTTCTACTGCTGTGCAAAAATAAGACATCAAACTTCTCTGACTAGAAACTACACTAGATCACTTCACTTTTCCAGCACATTTTAAAATAACCTGGTCAAAGAGCGCCTGGGTGGCTCAGTTGGTAAAGCCTCCAACTTTGCTCAGGTCATGATCTTGTGGTCCATGAGTTCAAGCCCTATGTCTGTCTCTGAGCTGACAGCTCAGGGCCTGGAGCCTGCTTCATATTCTGTGTATCCTTCTCTCTCAGCTCCTCCCCTGCTCACACTCTTGTTTCTCTCTCTTGAAAATAAATACTTTTTAAAAATGTAAATATCAAGGTCAAAATTGTGTCTCTCAAAACACAGCAAACTAGCCAAAAAGTAGCTATTGTGCCCAGATTATAACAAATAATTTGTTTTTTAAAATAAAGAAAATATATCTGTTGGGAGTCATTTCTGACTAAGTTGAGAATACTCCTTGAGAGGTTAAGGTGGGTTTGCATGGCATCTCGCCAACAGATGATGACCGATATCCACTCCTACTCAATTATTTTTGCTTGAGCACCGACCCCCCCCCAAGACACCCTGCTGATTGGTATAGGGAGTAACTTATCCCCTTATTCTGGCCCTAAAATATGCAGATTGCACCTTGTGAAAAAGTTATTATAAGAATTTCTTCTTTTGTGTTTATGGGAGCAAATATTGCATGTCCTGAGAAACCTGTTTTTCTTCCCCTCAAGAAAACAGGCTACTGACCCCTGCTCACAAAGAACTAACTTTTGCCTTTGCTATGCTAAAAACATTACCTTATATATGAATGCGGAAGATACCTTCCTTCCCCATATGATAAGCATCTAAATCACTTACATCAATCACTATTGATAAAAATTATGTATGAGTCTTCTACCAATCTATGTTCTGGGGAAATTTTACATACCAAAGAAATTTGTCATCAGAAATCATTGCCTAAGGCAAACACCACGTCTGTGCTGTGCCCCATACGTTTTAACCACAAATAAAGCTGAGCCTCAGTCAGTGCAGAGATGCCTGCCCAGTGATGAGAAAGAAACTCCTGGCTCTCTCATCCCGCCTCTTGCGCTGACACCGTCCCTCCTTCAGGGAACCGCGGACCAGCTGGAGCTGGACTCCAGCAGGTGTCTTCACTACCCTGAGATTTACTTAAAACCAGGTATCTTCTTTGATAGGGGAAGAAGAACACAGAAGGTAACAATGAAATCCAAACTCAGGTTGACCTGGATTAAAATCTGACTTTGCTTTGTGCTAGCTTTTTGATTTGATCAAGCTACTTAACCTCTCTAAACCTCAGTTTTTCTCATGGATACAGTGAAAATAATAAAGATCACAGGCTTCTTACTGTGATTTTGTGTTCAGTCACAGGTCCATTCAGGTTTAATGGAGGTCACCATATTCATTTTATCTGTTTCACACCATTGTTCTCAGGGAAGACCGCAGAGCCACATCCTAAGAGACGTAACTGAGATCCCAAGCAGATACATTACAAGTCTATATAATTACAGTAGCTCTGGTTTCCTTTCAATTGTCTCACTCGTCGAACCTAAAGTAACATAGCCTTACCATCTTGAAGATCCCCACGCCACCCCCCAGCATGTCCTTCCTTGTCTACAGTCATTATTGTCCCTCTCTTGTTGCACTTCATCAGCTGAGGCACTGATATTTCACTGATTTAATTTACCTTCGTCTTTTTCTTTTCTTTTAGCTTTATTCAGTCATTTGACTATGATCAAGGCTTTGTATCCAACATCAATTACACTTCTAGCTTTTAGGAACCACCCTGGTATCTGTTTTTCCTAGTCAAGACAGTTAAAAGTTTTATCAAACAAGCAAAGAAACAAAGCTCAAGGGTTTGTAATTCTATGCAGAAATCCCAAGATTCTTCCTGTAGCTTTGCAGTTTTTAGAGCAGTGTGTTGTCCTATAAAAATACGTCAACCACATATGTAATTTTAAAAATTTCCAGTAACTACATTAAAACAGTAAAAATAAAATAGATAAAATTATTTTAATAATGTCATTTATTTAGCCTGGCATATCCAAAATGTTATCAATAAAAAATTTGTTGATGACATAGTTTACATTTTTTTCCAAACTAGGTTTTCAAAACATGCTATGTATTTTACACTTATAACACACCTCAATTTCGACTAGTCTGTACTTCATGTTTTCAAAGTCCATATATGGCCAGGTGCTACTGTGTTGCACAGCACAGCTCTACAACATTTGTGACTCTAATATCTGCTTATTTTAAAGATTAGGTAAGTAACATATCTTTTAAATGATTTCATTACAGGACTTGTAAAAGGAGGAGGCTGGAACTCAACACGTAAGTGGAATCATTGATACATAGAATGGGGACTATGAAGCATCTCTCCATCCAGAAGAAGAAGGAGAAGGAGAAGAAGGAAAAGTTAGAAAAAGAAAAAAGAAAATAATACATACTCTGCCAGTGGAAGAATTTTGGTTTCCCTTTAAAATCCATCATAACCCTACATGGTAAAAATTGGTCACATTTTGCTACATACATCACTCTCATGAAAAGGAAGCCAATAGGGGCACTTAGGTGGCTCAGTCAGTTAAGCATCCAACTTACACTCAGGCCATGATCTCACAGTTTGTGGGTTCAGAACCCAGAGCCTGCTTTGGATTCTCTCTCTCTCTCTCTCAAAAATAAATAAATATTAAAAATAATTTTTAAAAAGGAAGCCACGCCAAAGGGCAATGACCACCTGCAAGGTCAAAAGCAAAATATTTGCTGCCAGATAAGGGTCAACCTTTTGTAGGAACAAGACTGAATATAAAATGGGAATAGCCATCTTCAAATTCAACAATTGCTATAGAATCTGGAGAAAGCTGGAAATCTGAGTATAAAAAGTAATTCACTCCAAAGTCTCATATATCAGTTTTCAGAATTTCAATGAGGTTATGAAATGAAAAACTTTGCAAATGAGGTATTTAGAAAACTCAAAGTATAGGTGGTTGGTGCACATCTTATATAGCATATTCCAGCAATGTAAATGTCTTAACATAATGTGATATGAATTATAATTCTATATTATAAATTTTACAGAAGCACTATTAAAGTGTACAGTAACATGTGTTAAAATTTGATGAAATTAAATGCCCAAAGAAATTAGTGAAAGTTTGTATAGGTTATGGTTCAACATGTCTAAGCACTTAGTATAGTGGCTAGCACATAAAAAGTGATCAATAGATGTTTGTGAATAAAATCATTTGTAAACAATTTTCAAATTAACTTATATGATGTAAAGGTCATGTTTTCAGAGGTGGCTATATAATTAATACATCAAATTTGTGTGGAATGTATGCATTGAGGGTAGTTTAGCAACAAATGATCTAGTATTTCGTCTTGTCGAACTCTCTGTCTCCTTGAAGCAAAGCTTACTTCCCCAAAGCCTGAGGGAAATGGCGAAATAATTCTTCAAAACCTTAGGACATTCTGGATAAACTTTTAGGCTGGAAAGTGGGGATAGTATTCTGATCCAGGATGGATTCTATGCCCTTTCAGATAACATAAACCAGAGTCTATAACTAGAGATATTATATGCATAATATAAATTTTATCAATTCTGTGCTTCAATTAAACAGGAAAAAAATGTCTCACTGAATAGAAGATACTAAAATATAAGGCAGGACAATATTGATTTCTTATAACTATTCAGATTTTCCCTTGGAATTGCCCCCAAATTATAAACTTTTCTTAATTTTATTATTTTGACCAATAACTGACTATTTATTAACTGGTGAGTTTGACTCCATTATCAAAAAACTAATCATAGCAGGAATTCAATCATTTCCTATACTTTTTAACTTTTTGTCCTGTTTACTAGTTTTGTCAAAAGGATCATTTAGGTAGTGACTATAAAGCACTTGATGCTCCTCAAAGGAAGTGACAGTGGCTCCAAACTAGGACTACTGCATGCATTACACTTCCCTGCCATGCTTGTCTCCAGTGGGAACACAGGGTGAGTGGGATTTGTAGCATTAGCCCTTCAGTCTAAGGCTGGCAGTTAGAAAAACACTTGATAACTGCCTTAAATCTAAAAATAAGTAATTAAAATTTTAGAATAAATATTCCCAGGTAATCTACTATTAAAAATTATAAATGTGTAGTATGGATGGGAATGCTGATAGTTTGATATTATAAAATACAGTACATATGATTTACAAGTAAAAAACTCTCCCATCATTAGGATTTTTTTAAAGGATGACTTAACATTTGTCAAACGACTGTGGTCCTTGGTAAGGGTTAACTGTCTGAGCCTGAAATAGTACATTCACCAAATGACAGGTCAGGCTGATCTACATGAAGTAGCCGATTTTGTAAAAATCTGTTGAAAACTGACAATTTTAGAGGAAATGAGGGAAAGATGGCAGAATAGTAGGAGGACTCTAAGGTTTCCTTGTCCCTCAAGCACAGCTAGATAAATATCAAGTAATGCTGAACACCCAAGAGACCCATAAGAAGACTGGCAGAATAAACTGCATAACTAGAAGGAGAGAAGAGGCTATATAGGGAAGTTAAGAGATGTGGAGATATGATTTGTGGATGAAAAGAATAGAGGTGCTGTGGTTGGGAGGGAGCCCTGCTCAAGGAAAGAAGTGAGAGAGAGAGAGAGAGAGAGAGAGAGAGAGAGAGAGAGAGAGAGAGAGCAGTGCACAAGGACTCACATAAGAAAAAGACTACTCCAAAGTCATTGACAGGGAGTGCTACAGTGGCTGATTACCATGAGTTTTTACAGCAACTGGAATTCAAAGACTGGTTTTAGAAGTCCATACTGTGGTGGGCGTTGAGCCCGGTAGCTGCTGCAGTGCTCCTGCGGAGAAGGAGGGTGGACAGAGCAATCTAAGGATGCTCTGGGATACACTGGGAGACAGAGTTCTCCCTTGTTGGAGTGGATCTTGGAGAGGTGGCATTGCCTCTCAGGGGACGAAAGAGCCTGCAGGCTCCTATACACTCCTTGCATAGGCACAAAGACACCTGTTGAGAGTGGCCAACTTGAACACCTGCTTTTTGCTGTGCTTTACTCCAAACTGCAAGCTCCTGTGCATTGGTGCAGCTGTTCCTCTGGACCAGCCCCAAACTAGATTATTGTTCTTTTATAAATATGATCCTGAGACCATATTTATTTTACATTGCCCACCTAGTACTGACTGGATTACAGAAACAAACATCTCTAAAGTTCAGTAGTACTGACTGAAGAGGAAAACAAAGAGAGCTAGTTTGCATTACATTTGTGTCAGGGACCAAGCTACATGCTTTCATACTTTATTCTCTTTTAACCTCTGAAATTACTGTCTCTATTTCACCTAGATCACCCATCTAGCAGTAAAAACACAGAGTCTGGTGCAAACCCACAACTAACTCCAAATCTGATTGTCTTTCTCTGCTCTTAGTAATTTCTAAACTTTTCTGATTATTTGTGTTTATAATAATTCATCTCTACACCCAATATGTAAAGGTCCAATTGTTCTAGAACATTGAAAAATATGAATAGATTTTTTAAACTACCAAATCTGTCAGAAATAGGAATAGCGGTCATGCCATTTCACCACGTTGTTATTATTAACTCAGTTTCCATTATTAGATTCCTCTTCAGACTACACTTTTCCTTGCAGAAATCTTTGCAGCCAATTGTCTATTTTATGAGTTTTGATTTGGTTCAATCTAAATAGTAGCTAAGGATACACTTAAGCAAATGAATATAGAGGGGTGCCCACTCCCCTCAGAAAGCTGACATGCTGCCTAAAAGAGGGTGTCTTTCTGAATCAACATGTTAAATATATATTACATATTAATATTTAATATGTAATATATGTTTAATATCTATTAAATATATATTAGAAAACCTTTCAACAATAACCAAATTATGGAAAGATACCAAATGTCCATCAGTTTACAAATGAATAAAAATGATATGAGATATATATACACACATATATGTGTATATTGAATGAAATATTACTTGGTGATCAAAAAGAATGAAATCTTGCCATTTGCAACAAAGTGCATGGAACTAGAATGTATTAAGCTAAGTGAAATATCAGAGAAAAATAAACATCATATGATTTCACTCATATGTGGAATTTAAGAAACAAAACATACAAACATAAAGTAAGGGAAACAAAAATAAGACAAAAACAGAGAGGAAGGCCAACCATAAGGACTTTGAAATACAGAAAACAAAGTGAAGGTTGCTGGAGGGGTGTGATTTGGAAGGAGAGGCTAAATGGGTGATGGATATTAAAGAAGGCATTTGTTGGAAGGAGCACTGGGTGTTATATGTAAGTGAGGAATCATTAATTCTACTTCTGAAGCCATTATTACACTCTATGTTAACTAAGTGAATATAAATAAAATTATATTTGACAATTTGATCTTCTAATTGAAAAAAAAATACCAAACTAGATTTTAAACCAAAGACTGTAACAACAGATGAAGAAGGGCACTATAATATAATAAAGAGCCTGTCCAACAAGAAAATCTAACAATTGTAAATATGTATGCCTCCAACCTGGGACCACACAAATATATAAAAAATCAATAACAAAAATAAAGAAACTCATTGATGATAATGCAATAATATTAGGGGACATTAACACACCACTTACAGCAATGGACAGATCATCTAAGCAGAAAATCAACAAGGAAACAATGGCTTTGAATGACACATTGGACCAGATGAACTTAACAGATATATTCAGAACATTTCATCATAAAACAACAAAATACATATCCTTTTTCATGTGCATATGAGGCATTCTCCAGAATAGATCACTTACTGGGTCACAAATCAGTCCTCAACAAATACGAAATGACTGAGATCATACCATGCATATTTTCAGACTACAGTGCCATAAAGCTTGAAGTTAACCACAAGAAAAAGTTTAGAAAGACCACAAATACATTGAGGCTAAAGTACATCCTATTGGGGTGCCTGGGTAGCTGAGTTGGTAAGGCATTTAACTTTGGCTCAGATCATGATCTTGCTGCTTGTGAGTCTGAGCCCCGCATCAGTCTCTGGGCTGACAGCTTGGAGCCTGGATCCTGCTTTGGATTCTGTGTCTCCTTCTCTCTCTCTTCTCCTATTCACAGTCTGTCTCTCCCTCTCAAAAATAAACATTAAAAAATTTTAAAACAAAACACAAAGTACATTGTATTAAAGAATCAATGATTTAGTCAGAAAATTAAAGAATAAATAAAAACATACATGGAAACAAATGAAAATGAAAACATGATGGCCCAGAACCTTTGAGATGTAGCAAAAGTAGTTATAGAGGGATGTATTTAGCAATATAGGCCTACCTCAAGAAGCAAGAAAAATCTCAAATGCCCATCCTAACCTTAAACCTAAAGAAGCTAGAAAAAGAATAACAAATGAAGTTTAAAGCCAGCAGCAAAAGGAAAACAATAATGATCAGAGCATAAATAAATGACATAAAAACAAAAAAATCTAGTAGAATAGATCAATGAAACTAAGAGGTGGTTCTTTGAAGGGATTAATAAAATTGATAAACCTGTAGCCAGACTATCAAAAATAAGAGAAAGTTCTTAAAGAAATAAAATCATAAGTTAAAGAAGAGAGAGCACAACCAACACCACAGAAATATAAACTATAACAAAATAATATGAAGAAAAATATAACCAATAAATTGGGTAATGTGGAATAAATGGATAAGTTCCTAGAAATATAGAAACCACCAAAACTGAAATAGGAAGAAATAGAAAATTTGAACAGATCAATAATCAACAAAGAAATCGGTAATCAAAAATGTCCCAAGAAACAAAAGTTCAAAGACAGATGGCTCCCCAGAGGAGCTCTACAAACATTTTTTAAATATTTTGATCACTGTTTGTAATGTTTTTTTTTACTTTTGAGAGAGAGAGAGAGAGAGAGAGAGAGAGAAAGCATAAACAGGGAAGGGACAGAGAGAGAGGAAACACAGAATCCAAAACAAGGTCCAGGCTCTGACTGTCACCTCAGAACCTGACACAGGACCTTAACACATGAACTACAATATTGTGACCTGAGCCAAAGTCAGATGCTTAACCGCCTGAGCTACTCAGGCGCCCCTCTACCAAACATTTAAAGAGGGGTTGATATCTATTCTTCTCAGACTGCTCCCAAAAAATAAACATGGAAAGAAAACTTCTAAACTCATTCTATAAGGCCAGAATTACCTGGATTCCAAAAGCAGACAAAGACCCCACTAAAAAAGAGAATTACGGGCCAATACTGCTGATGAACATGGATGCAAAAATTCTCAACAAAATATTAGCAAACTGAATCCAACATTACATTAAGAGAATCATTCACCATGATCAAGTGGCATTTATTCCTGGTCTGCAAGGATGGTTCAATACTCACAAATTAATCAATGTGATACACCACACTAATAAATAAAGGATATGAACCATATCATCATCTCAACAGATGTAGAAAAAGCATTTGACAAATACAGTACTCATTCTTGTAAAATTCTTCAACAAAGTAAGGATAGAAGAACTACACCTCAACATCATAAAGGCCATATATAAAAGACCCACCACTAATATCATCCTCAGTGGGGAAAAAAAGAGTTTTTCCGCTATTGTCAGAAACAAGACAGGGATTCCACTCTCACTATTTTTATTTAACATAGTGCTAGAAGTCTTAGCCTCAGCAATCAGAAAACAAAAAGAAATAAAAGGCATCCAATTCAACAAGGAAGAAGTCAAACTTTTACTATTCACAGATGACATGATACTCTATGTAAAAAACCTGAAGGACTTCACCAAAAATATTCCTAGCACTGATACATGAATTCACTAAAGTTGCAGCGTACAAAATCAATGTACAGAAATCTGTTGCATTTCTATAAACCAATAATGAAGCAGCAAAAAAGAGAAATCAAGGAATCGATCTCTTTTACAATTGCACTGAAAACCATAAGATACCTAGGAATAAATGTAACCAAAGAGTTAAGAGATATCTACTTTGAAAACTATAGAATAGCTATGAAAGAAATTGAAGAAGATACAAAAAAAAAAACCCATAAAAACATTCCATGCTCATTGCAATCAATGAGGACAATATTGTTGGACAAAGGACAAATATTGTTAAAATGTCTATACTACCCAAAAGAATGTCCACATTTAATGCAGTCCCTATCAAAATACCACCAGCATTCTTCACAGAGCTAGAACAAACAATCCTAAAATTTGTATGGAACCACAAAAGACCTGGAATATTCAAAGCAATCTTGAAAAAAGAAAAGTAAAGCTGGAGACATGACAATTGCAGATTTCAAGTTATATTACCAAGCAGTAATGGGGCGCCTGGGTGGCTCAGTCGGTTCACCATCCGAATTTGGCTCAGGTCATGATCTCACAGTTGGTGGGTTCAAGCCCCGTGTCGGGATCTGTGCTGGCAGCTCAGAACCTGGAGCCTGCTTCAATTCTGTGTGTTCCAGTCTCTCTGCCCCACCCCCCCTCCGGCTCATGATCTGTCTCTCTCTGTCTCTCAAAAATAAATAAATGTTAATTTTTTTTAAAGCTGTAGTAATCAAGACAGTATGGTACTGGCAGAAAAACACATAAATCAATGGAACAGAATAGAAAACCCAGAAGTGGACTCACAACTAATGATAAACTAATCTTCCACAAAGCAGGAAATAATATCCAATGGGAAAAAAGCAGTGTCTTCAATAAATGGTGTTGGGAAAACTGGACCACAACATGTAAAACAATGAAATTGGACCACTTCCTTACATCATACAGAAGAATAAATTCATAATGGATGAAGAACCTAAATGTAATAGAGAAACCAACAAATCCCTAGAGGACAACATAGTTAGTAACCTATTTGACATTGGCCATAGAAACTTTTTTCTAAACATGTCTCTGGAGGCAAGAGAAATGAAAGCAAAAATGAACTATTGAGACTTCATCAAGATAAAAAGCTTCTGCACCGCAAAGAAATCAACAAAACTAAAAGGCAACCAACAGAATGGGAGAAGATATTTGCAAATGACATATCCAATAAAGGGTTAGAATCCAAAATCTATAATGAACTCATCAAACTCAACACCTCAAAAATAAATAATCCAATTAAGGAAAGGGCAGAAGACATGAATAGATATTTTTCTATAGAAGACATTCAGATGATTAACAACATGAAAAGATACTGAACATCACTCATCATCAGGGAAATAAAAATCAAAACTACACTGAGATATCACCTCACACTCATCAGAATGGCTAAATTAACAACACAGGAAAAAAACAGATGTTGGGGAGGAATGAAAGTGTTCGTGGGAATGCAAAGTGGTGCGGCCACTCTGGAAAACAGTGTGGAGTTTCCTCAAAAAGTTAAAAATAGGACTACCCTACAATGGAGCAATTTCACTACTAGGTATTTACCCAAAAGATACAAAAATACTGATTTGAAGGAGCACATACACCCTGATGTTTATAGCAGCATTATCAACACCAGCCAAATTATGGAAAGAACCTGAGTGTCTATCAACTGATGAAAAAATGGATAAAGGTAAACTGGTATACACATATATACAGATACATATATACACATGTATATACATATATATAATATTCCATTATATGTAATATTCCATCCATTATATGTAATGGAATATTACTCAGCCATAAAAAAGAATGAAATCTTGTCATTTGCAAGGATATAAATGGGGCTAGAGTGTACTACGCTAATTGAAATACATTAGACAGAGAGAGAGAAAAATACCATATTATTTCACTCTTATGTGGAATTTAAGAAACAAAGCAGATGAACATAGGGGAAAAAAGAGAGGCAAACCATGAAACAGTCTCTTCACTATAGAGAACAAACTGAGGATTGCTGGAGGGGAAGTGGGTAGGGAATAGACTAAATGGGTAATATGTATTAAGGAGGGCATTTGTTGGGATGAGCACTGGGTGTTACGTGTAAGTGATGAATCACTAAATTCTACACCTGAAACTAATATTACACTGTATGTTAACACCTGGAATTTAAATTAAAACTTAAAAAAAATAAAGCCATTTAGTCATAGGCAAAAAAGAAAACTGGCTATTTTATACTATTCAACTTAATAGCTTTCAGTAACAAGGACAATGAATCTAGCACCATATCAGTAAATGCTTAAATATTTAGGAAAGCATAATTCGTAACAAATTTTAAACATGTATATGTAGTATGCCAAATATTCATAATTTTTCAGAAAGAAAAGTCATGTCTCCCACTTTATGCTTCCCTCATTAATTAATTACAGTTTGTACAAAGAACAATTTGTATATATTTGGTTTATTTATCTTCTGAATTATCCTTCACATGTGTCCATTTTATATCTTCACTCAGGTAACAAACTCTTTGAAGACAGGGACTATTCTTGAATTGTTTTATTTCCAATTAGTGTTCTGCATACAGGAAGTGTAAAATGATGATGGGCAAACTGTTTACCTACAACATGACTAATTATCAGTGAGACTACTTGCAGGCATGTGCAGTATTGTTTGATTTTTCTATGTACTACTAAATAGAAAAATATTGATATTTGTATATCTCCAGATTCTATTTTTAAAAGTACATCCATCAAATCAGACTTTTAAGACACAATTAAAACATAATGCTTCAATCTGGGAGAGCATTCTAATATAAGGTATAAATTCAGCTAATGAAAACCCATTATAGTGCACTATGTTATTCAGGTTCAGTAAATAGCTTTTTAAAAATCTAGCCTTAAAGTAAATTGTATGTTATAAATTTTCATGCCAATGAATGTTAGGGTGTGTTGTGTTTTCTCTTATCATAAGTAGACTGCACCAGAGGTCTGAATAAGAAAGAGAAACTCTTGAGTTTTAATCCCAGTGGAAACAGTAACACAGATATTATTAAGTGAGCCAAAGCAAATATCATTTCTGATCACTTTCCTAGCTAGTCAAATGGATACATCTGACATATTATATTTTGGGAATACTGTTCTGATTATTTATTGCTACACACACACAACACAGACATACACACACAGTACCTCAAAATCTGGGGGTTTAAACGATCATTTTATCATTATGTTTATGGTTCTGAGCTCAACGGGGTGGTTCTTGATGAGGTCTTTCAGAAAATGTTCTGGGCCGGTATTATCTGGAGCCTGAAGTATGAACACTGAAGTATCTGAGGGCTGGAAGAGATGGGGCTTTTTGCCCTGTCTCTTTCTCTCTTTCTTTTGATGTGTATGCTGCCTTTTCATCATGGTGACTTAAAACTCCAAAGTTGCATGACCCAAGAAAGGACAGCAATGCAGAAGCTGAGTCATATTTTATAACCTTGCCTAGGAACTCACAAAGTGTCACTTCTATCATATTCAATTTATCAAAGCAGCCATCTGGGCATTCCCAGTTTTGAGGGGGAGAAGCATAGACTCTACTGCTTGGAGAAATAGTGGAAACCTTCTGGAAGAACACGTGACACCAAAAATAGTACAGTAGCCATATCTAGAAATTTTGCTCTACCACAAAAACTATAAAAATCAGGAATCATTACACTCTTTATAATATTTATGTAGAGAAAGCTCTGTAAATAGAGCCATAGCATTTTGCTGTGACACACATATTACAGGCTTTGCATACCTAATGATGTAGTCTGATAGTGATGTATGGGGACACAGAAACAGAGAGGTATACAGACATGCACAAGCAGGAAATGCAATTGTATGGTTGTCTGAAATCTTCGGACAATATTTTTTTAAGTTTATTTATTTTGAGAGAAAGAGAGAAAACACATGCAAGTGGGGCAGAGCAGCATCAGTGGAGAAAAAGAGAGAGAGAGAGAGAGCGAGAGAGAGAGAGAGAGAGAGAGAAATATGAATGAATCTCAACCAGGTTTTTCACTCAGCACGGAGCCTGATGTGTGGCTCAAATTCACGAACCCATGAGATCATGACCTGAGCTGAAACCCAAGAGTCAGACGCTTAACCAATTGAGCCTCCCAGGTGCCCCCATAAGCCAATATTTAAAGACATGAAACAATGGCCAGGTATTTCCTCCATTTTTAATAAGAATCTCCATTTTTTATATTGATTTTTTTCTGCTCTAATAAATTGCTTTGGCCAATTTGACTTTGCTCTAGTTAATCTAGAACTCCCTTCTGCCTCATTATTTCAGCATCCCTTACAATGTCTGCAGGTCTTCATTCTCCCTCAGTGATCACCTCTTTTCATCATTTTATTATTTTTATTTATTTTTTAATTTTTAATGTTTTTATTTATTTTTGAGAGAGAGAGAGAGAGAGAGAAAGACAGTGTGAGCAGGGGAGGGTCACAGAGAGAGGCAAACACAGAATCTGAAGACAGGCTCTAGGCTCTGAGCTAGCTGTCAGCACAGAGTTCAATGCACGGCTCGAACTCACAACCATGAGATCATGAGTTGAGCCAAAGTCGGATGCTTAACCAAGTGAGCCACCCAGGTGCCCCTTTTTCATCATTTTAATACTAACTTTGTGAACACAGATCCATCTGTGAACACTTAAAAATGTACTTGTTACCCAGTTTTCCAACAATTTTCTTGATTCTGATCATTATGTAGTGGACATAGCTCTACTGTATGAATTTCAATTTTTGTGTCCCGAAGTTCACTCCTCTCCCTACAAAAGCACTGGCTCTCTGTCTGGCAGTGCTCATTATGCTAAATTTCTTCATTATTGTCCACGTTACCGTCATTTACTCCATACTACTCATGTTGTTTGCTTATTCAAATATTAAAAAGACAGTAAATGTAATATGCATTGGGACATGACCATCCATGAAACCACAAATTTTGAATTTTCATGCGCAATCTTAGGGACATAAATCACATAAAAGGAAATCATTAGTTACTTCAACCCAAATATCCAAAAAAGATGTCATTAATGTTTGAGTCATACATATAATTTGAAGAAATTTTGAAGTATCTTAAAAATCTAAGTGGATACCAAATTAATTTCAATAAAATTTGACAAGTTGTTCAATATCAGTTACATATTCTGTTGAGTGCATTGTGGGTTATAAAAATGAATGGTACATATACTGTTGTCCTTAGAAAATTACAACATGGGAAAGGATAATTAGAAAAGCCCACAATTAACCAGAGATTGAATTACAGTGAGTAAGGTTAATGTGGCAACAGTAGAGAATACACAAAGTAATATGAGGGTCAGCAGAAAGAGAGAGAGGAAGCATTTCTATTTGAACGATTAGAAAATGCTTCAAGAAGTACATAGCAAGTAGAATAAGTAGGCTTCAAAACAGACATAATCTGGAGCACCTGGGTGGCTCAGTCAGCATCTGACTTAGGCTCAGGTCATGATCTCACAGCTCGTGGATTCCAGCCCCACGTTGCACTCTGTGCTGACCGCTTAAAGCCTGGAGCCTACTTCAGATTCTGTGTCTCCCCTCTCCCTTCCCTTCTCCCACTTGGGCTCTGCCTCTCTGTCTCTCAAAAATAAACATTTAAAATTTTTTAAAAACAGACATAATCTTAATAGATTTGGATGTCAGAGAGTATTATTTCAAATCTAAATTATACCATATACAAAACAAGAAAAATAAAGGACCAGTTAATAACAATACTGTCTCACTGATCTACCTATCTACTTATCTACATATTCAGTATTCATCTACCAATCCTTGCCCTGACTTGTTTCAGAAAGATGGCGTGTAGACGAATATAAATAGATAAACATCAGGAGAGGGAAAATATAGCATATATGATTAAGACCTATAAGGACATTAGAACATAATTATATATTTTATAGTATCCTAGGATATTAAAGCCGACCAAATTTGGGCTTATACGGCATGTGAGCTTCCTAGAAAAAGCAAAGGTGATTGGCTACATGACTCAAATCATCCACCAGAAAAAAGAAATCACTAATGCCTTTGGGAAAGTGAATTCTATATATGAGGCAGCTTGAGTATTTAATAATGGTCAGTATCACAAATAATAATTGTGATATAAATGTAATAGTAGATTAAAGGTAGTAGCAAATCTACTTAGCCTGACTGAGAGCTAAGGACCAAACATTAATGTATAACTTAGTAAAAGTAATTCCATAGATGCTGTTGGTGATATTTTATTTTACAAAATTGAAAATAGGGATCCATTAATAGTAATATCCACCAAGAAAACCAGCAGGGAACTACCAGAGTTTGAATTTGGATTTGAATCCAGTGTTTCTTTCATGCAGGAGTAAAAGGTGATTGTAAGGATAGAAGGTTGGTCAAGAGAAAGTCTAGTGACAGAAAACACACAGCTTAGCTGAAGTGAGAATAATTGAGACTATTCTATTAGGAAGGACATAGAGATCTTGGGGACAGGAAAAATAAGGATGCTTGAAGGTGAAAAGGAAGCAATCTGTGAAAAGGAAAAATCCTAAAGAGAGTCTGTTTAGTGGAATAAAGCCTAAAGAAAGATGCGATCAAGAGAACTGAACAGGTTTAGCTTTGGGCAGAGAGAATTAATCTTCTTTGAACAGACTGCATAAAAGGATTGATATTTCCTAAATATCCCAAGAAATGGCTCAACCAACCTCCCAGTAGGTTTGGGATAAAAACTAGGGTTTGTTTGGATCTCTAGACTAAACCTCAGTAAAATGGTTTATGTTGCCCTCTGCCTCCTAAAGGAACCAGCATTTGAGAGCAAAGGAATAAGATACTAAGCAGTCATTTTTCTTATTTTATTCCATCCCTACTTATATAGAATTAATCATTTCTGGAAACGTATATAGCAATCTGGGAATCAGAAGAGCTAAATTTCCATATTACTTTGGATTTGCCACCAACCTAAGACTTGTATGGCATTTGGAAAAATCAGTCCAGCTTCTGGATTATTCACTTTGGACTGCATTCTTATTATGTTGGAGTCTTAATGTCAATATATAAAATGTGAAATCTTAATATTTACTACCCAAATTTTACTAAGGATTAAATGTACCCAGGATTGTGCCCAGCACACTCTAAGCAATCAATAAATGAGAGTTTTTCCCTTCCTGTACCTTAAATCCTCACATAGTCATATCTGACAGCTGGATAAGAATTCTTAATAGAAGAGCAGTAAATGCCACCTAGTCTGGCATTCCTTTACTATTTTGTTACCAATTTTTTCAATAAATGCAATGCTTTCTATGTGACAAGCACCCAAATCTCCCTTAAAATGATGCATCACCTCAGGTTTGGGCAGAATTTCCTTGGCTGTTCTGTTTATCTCGAACCTTGAAACTATTTCCTGTTTCCAACTAATTTTTAGATGGTTTGTCACTTTTCCTATATTTGTATTAAAAATCCTGTATATTCGTACTGATATTGACTCCCTTAAACTAAGATGCTGGCTTCTGCTTCCTCTCTTACATCATATTGTCTCAAGCTAATAATTTGTTCAGCTGCCTGAGAGACCCTGGCCAGCATTAACGAGATCAGATATCAAATGTGCTTTAAATTTGGAAAAGAGAAAATGGGCAAAGACAAAATGAAAATTGTTTTCTTTACCAATAAAAGAGAAAATGATAAAATTCATAATGTATATTCTAAATTATTTCCTTTTCAATCCTTCCAACCTAGAATTTGTTTCATTCAATCTCCTTTCTCAAAAATCATCATAAGCTTTGGGTTAGGCAGGAAACTGATGGTATACATTCCTGTTGTGTTACTGATAAGAGTTGGCATGAATAGGACTTATGAAATGTAACACAAGAAGTATTTGGACTAGTAAGAGCAGAGGGTGATTGCTAGGCTTATACTGGAATCTCAGAGATGGAACCAAATGGTGTTAATAGGAGTTGAGATTTTTGATAGAGAAGCATCTTCCCAGAGCAACCCAGGAAGAAGGAAGGTGAAAACAAAATACTAAAATCTTTTTCTCTTCCTTATTTTTTACTTTATTTTGATTTTTTATTTCACTTTATTTTACTTTAATATCAGTAATTATCACTTGGTTAAACCCATCCAGAAGCAAGAGAGCAAGGGAGCCCAATGTTTTTTCCATATGGGTGAATATTCTGGAACATAGAAAAACTATAGAAGAATGAAGAATGCCTGGTGGCTCAGTCGTTAAGTGTCATACTCTTGACTTAGGCTCAGGTCATGATCTCAAGGTTTGTAAGCTTGAGCCCTGCATTTGGCTTGTACACTAGTACAGAGTCTGCTTGGGATTCTTTGTCTCCTTCCTTGTCCTGCCCCTCCCCTGCTCTCTAGTGCAACCTCTCTCTCTCTCTCTCTCTGAAATAAATAAATAAACATTTAAAAAAACATTTTAAAAAGTGTGGACTTCAAAGGACAAATGGGAAATATGCAGAGTAAACCAATAACCCAGTTACAGTCCTATGATACCAAGGTAAACAAAATGCTAAGGGAACAATCAGCCAAGAAAGAATTCAAGCCAGATTTTCATGATAGGAAAGATGAAAGTAGATGGAAGATTGGGGGGGGGGGAATAATATTGCCAGCTGGTGGGTTATTAAGGGGAAAAATACTTGCTGTGTTCAGAAGATTTTGAGTAGCCCCACAGAATTGGAAGAGAGTAAATGGAAATAATGAGGCCATAGATAGACTGAAATGCCAAGTTAAGTAATTTGGTGCTCATTATGTACACTTATCAGAGTACTTTAGAGGAAAGAGTTATGTAATTATTCTACTGGCACAAAGAAGATGGAGGAAGTAGGAAGACATTTTAAGACCATTTAAGAAATTTTTGAAATGATTCAGGTAAGCAAAGAGAAAGACTTGAACTAGATCGGTGGCAGAGAGAACTGAGTGAAAAAGACAAATTCAGAAAACCTTTATCAACAAAATCAACACTACTTGATGATTCGCTGAATGTACGGAGTGAGTTCAAGAAGAGATTTAATGGTGGTTGGGTAAGTAACGACACTGTAATACTTCCGTGGACTGTGTGTCAACAATGGCTCATCACTTTGTTTTCATTAAACTATTTAACCCTCACAATAATCCCTTGAGATAAGTACACTATTATCTTTCCCATTACTTAGAATTAAACCGAGGCACAGAATAATTAGGTAAGTTGCCCAAATTCACACAGCTAACAAATTCTGGAGGTAAGTTTCAAAACCTGGTGGTCTGGCTGCAGTCACAACAGTAATCACTTTTACTAATTTCAATTTCTAGCTCATTGAAAAATTGGTTTATTTCTTTGTTTAATTTTGGATTTTTGTGTAGAAACAGAAGGGTTCAAATAAAGTTACAGAAACCTCTAACTACTTCTCTTGCAACTCACTGAAGTTTCCTTTTGAATTTTTCTATGAATCAAACTCACAGCATCTATACTAAGTTCCATAGTGTGATTAGAATCCAAAGTAAAAATTGTGTACTTAAATAACTAATTTCATTGAAAGACTTGTTTGCTTCACTGAGTTGTGGTGCCTTGTGTTGCCTTATTCTACCTTTTCCTGTCAGACACACATCCTATCCCAGTACTGCCCAAAAGAAATACAAATCAAGTCAGAAAAGCAAGATGTGCGTATAGTTTTAAATATTCTGGTAGCCACAATAAACAAAGTGAAGAGAAACAGATTGGAAAGTTCAGGAACATTTCAGAAAATCATCCTCACTTTTAATACCCAACTGAAAGTCTAGTGTCCTCAAAACCACCCTCACCTGTGACACCAAATGCAAGTTTAGGGTCCATAAGACCATCCTCATTTTTTGGTAATTTTTTAGAAGTTCTCATAGGCCTCACTGAAAGTATTAATGCTCATAGTTAGGGCTTATTACAGTGAAAAGGTAAAGGTTAAAATCAGCCAAGGAAAGAAACGATGGGCAGAGTCCTTGAAAGTTCTGCACATGGAGCTTCCAGTTGTCATCTCCCAAATGTGTCACAGACAATTCTAATTTTTCCAGCATCAGTGCATGGCAGTACACAGAATATTACCAACCAAAAAAGCTCACCTGAGATTTTATTGTAGCTCCATCACATGGTCATATTTGACTACCCATATGGCTAACCTCTCTCTTTAGCCCCTCTCAAGTTTGACCTTATACCATGTGACCCAAGGCCCCCAGTATAAATCACAGTGTTAGATTATCACTTGGGCCCAACACTACCAGGTTATCAAGACATTCTTATCAGGCAGGGCATCAGAGAGCAGAGGCTAGACTTCTCCTTAAGAAAGGTTGAATTCTTTACTACACAGGGAGATTGATTTAATAGCATATTTAGCTCAGCATATCCGAAACATAATCATTTTAACATACAATCAGTACAAAATATTATTGACAGGGGCGCATGGGTGGCTCAGATGGTTAAGCGTCCGGCTTCAACTCAGGTCATGATCTCATGGTTTGTGGGTTCGAGCCCTGCTTCAGGCTCTGTGCTGACAGCTAGCTCAGAGCCTAGAGCTTGCTTCAGATTCTGTGCCTCCCTCTCTCTCTGACCCTCCCCTGCTCAAGTTGTCTCTCAAAAAAAAAAATATTACTGACATATTTTACTTTTTTTCCAGACGAAATCTCTGAAATCTGTATGTATTTTACATTTTCAGCCCCTTTCCATTTGGACTAGCCACATTTCTCTCATTTTAAAGCTACCTATGGCTAATGGGTACTCTACTAGGCAGACCAGCTCTGTCTTCTCATTCTTGCTGAATCTAACAAAGTTTTACATATTTCTTTTGTGGTAATTACTAATACTGTGTTTTAATATTTTTATTTATTATTAAATATATTATTATAACACTTTTCCTATCACACTTAAAACTGATGCTTAAAATGTAGCATAGTTTTTTAAAAACACAAAACCGTAAGCAATAGCAGCAAAAAAAAAAAAAAGGCAATATTTCCCATTGGAAATCTAAATTTCTAATACCCTCCAGTTCCATCCACGTTGCAGCAAATGGAATAATTTCATTCTTTCTCATTGCTAAGTAGTAGTCCACTGTATATATAAACCACATTTCTTTATCTATTCATCAGTTGATGGACATTTGAGCTCTTTCCATACTTTGGCTATTGTTGATAGCACTGCTCTAAACATTGGGGTACATGTGCCCCTATGAATCAGCACTCCTATATCCTTTAGATAATTTTCTAACAGTGCTATTGCTGGGGTGTAGGGTAGTTCTATTTTTATTTTGCTGAGGAACCTCCACACTGTTTTCTAGAGTGGCTGCACGGTTTGCTTTCCCACCAACAGTGCAAGAGGATTCCCATTACTCTACCTCCTCATCAACATTTGTTGTTTCCTGAGTTGTTCATTTTAGCCACTCTGATCAGTGTGAGGTGGTATTTCAATGAGGTTTTGATTTGTATTTTCCTGATGATGAGAAATGTTGAGCATCTTTTCGGGTGTCTGTTGGCCATCTGGATGTCTTCTTTGGAAAAGTGTCTATTAATGTCTTCTGCCTATTTCTTTACAAGATTATTTGTTTTTTCTGGTATTGAGTTTGGTAAGTCCTTTCTAGATTTTGTGAACTAACAAAATTCGATATGTCATTTGCAACTGTCTTCTCCCATTCTGTGGGTTGACTTTTAGTTTTGCTGATTGTTTCCTTTGCAGTGCAGACCTTTTAATCTTGATGAGGTCCCAACCGTTCATTTTTGCTTTTAAGTCTCTTGCCTTTGAATATGTGTCAAGGAAGACATTACTGCAGCTGAGGTCAAAGAGGACTAAGGTTTTGATGGTTTCCTGTCTCTCATTTAGGTTTTTCGTCCATTCTGAGTTTATTTTGTGTGTGATGTAAGAAAGTGATCGAGTTTCATCCTTCTGCATGTTGCTGTCCAGTTCTTCCAGCAGCATTAGCTAAAGAGACTGCATTTTTCCATTGGATACTCTTTAGTGCTTTGTCAAAGATTAGTTGACCAAATACCATGTCATCTTGGTGATTATAATTCTGTAGTAAAAACTAAATTCCAGGACTGTGATGCCTCCCGCTTTGGCTTTCTTTTTCAACATTACTTTGGCTATTCGGGGTCTTTTGTGGTTCCATACACCTTTTAGGAACATTGTTTATTCTAGCTCTGAGAAGAATGCCAGTGCAACGTTGATTGGACATTGCATTGAATATGTAGATTGCTTTTGGTAGTACTGACATTTTAATAATATTTGTTCTTCCAATCCATGGGCATAGAAGGTTTTTCCTTTTTTTTGTGTGTCTTCTTCAATTTCTTTCATAAACTTTCTATAGTTTTCAGAATATAGATCTTTTATTTCTTTGGTTAGGTTTAGTCCTAGGCATTTTATGATTCTTGGTGCAATTGTAAATGGGATTGATTTCTTGATTTCTCTTTCTGTTGTTCATTATTGGTATGTAAAAATGCATCTGATTTCTGTACATTGATTTTATATCCTGAGACTTTGCTGAATTAATATATCAGCTCCAGCACCTTTTTGGTGGAGTCTTTCGGGTTTTCCAAGTAGAGTATCAGGTCATCAGTGAAAAGTGAAATTTTGACTTCTTTGCTAGCTTGAATGCTTTTTATTTCATTTTGTTGTCTGATTACTGAAGCTAGGACTACCAACTTTATGTTAAGCAACAATGGTGAGAGTGGACACATTTTCCATGTTTCTGACCTTAGGGGGAAAGGGCTCAGTTTTTGCCCATTGGTCATGATGTTAGCTGTGGGCTTTTCATATATGGTTTTTATGATGTTGTTATGTTCCTTTTTACTCTGACTTTCATGAAGGTTTTTATTTGGAAAGAACGGTGAATTTTGTCAAATACTTTTTTGCATCTATTGACAGGATCATACAATTCTTGTTTGTATCACATTAATGATTTGCAAATATTGAACCAGCCCTGTGGCCCAGGAATTAACCCCACTTGATCATGGTGAATAATTGTTTTAATAGAGAACACTATGAAAAATTATATGTCAACAAATTGGACAACCTGGAAGAAATGGACAAATTCCTAGACACCCACACACTGTCAAAACTCAAATGGGAAACATAGAAAATTTGAACAGACCCATAACTAGAGAAACAATTGAATCACTTATCAAAAATCTCCCAACAAGTAAGAGTCATGGGCCAGAGGACTTCCCAGGGGAATTTTACCAGACATTTAAAACAGAGCTAATACCTGTCCTTCTCAAGCTGTTCCAAAAAATAGAAAGAGAAGGAAATCTTCTGGACTTATCCTATAGAGTCAGAATTACCCCTCAAACCAAATACCCCACTGAAAAGGAGAATTCCAGACCAATGTCCCTGATGAACACGGATACAAAAAATTCTCAACAAAATACTAGCAAATAAAATTCAACAGTGTATTTTAAAAAAAGAGCATTTTAAAAAGTAGTTCTAAGGATGCCTTTTGAAATGACAAGTTATAAAGGTCACAGTCAGCCTGCAAGTGCCTTAATAGTCTTTCCTGGATTCTTCTTCACCCATGGTGTGAGCTTCTATGGAAGCAGTGCACGTTGTGTTCTGGTAGTTAGTTGAAATGTACCTTAGTCATTTTAAATTTACTCTTTCTTCATTAGAATTTTACAGTATTATCAATCTCATTTTTCCCTTCTTTTCTCCTTTCAAAGATCTTCAAATCATACTACCTTCCACCCTCTACAATGAGCACCTTTCTATCACAAAACCATTTCTTTCATGTGAAGATGTTTCTGTATATTTCTGTTGTTGTCTGTTGCTTTTATGTGCTTTTGTCTATAATCAATCTTCTTGTTTTATTAACTTCATTCATGAGATAAAAGGATCTGATTCAGAGTATTCAGAAATTCTGGAATGAGACCAGTCTTCTAAATTTTATTCATAAGCATTTTTTCCTATTTTACTTAAATGTGGGTGGTGATTTTTATTTTTAGTGTGTTGGTGAAATCATCTTGATATTAATCCTTTTTGCCTAGAAAATTAGTGCTTCTTTTTTGCCCACATTTTCTGGTGTGTGTCTGTGTGTGTGTGTGTGTGTGTGTGTGTGTGTGTGTGGTCTGTTTATCAATTGATATTCCAAGAATTTATTGTGACCTTTAAAAGCCCCTTCCCAGGGGCACCTGGGTGACTCAGTAAGTTAAATGTCTGACTTTGGCTCAGGTCATGATCTCACAATTTATGGGTTCTGCTGACAGCTCAGAACCTGGAGCCTGCTTCAGGTTCTGTGTCTCTGTCTCTCTCTGCCCCTTCCCTGCTCATGCTTTCTCCCTCCCTCTTTCTCTCTCTCTCTCTCTCTCTCTCTCTCTCTCTTTCTCTCTCTCTCTCTCTCTCCACCCTCTCTCTCTCTCCTCTCTCCTCTCTCTCTCCTCTCTCTCTCAGAGGTAAATAAACATTGAGGCACCTGAGTGGCTCAGTTGGTTGAGTGTCTGTCTTCAGCTCAGGTCAAGATCTCATGGTTTGTGGGTTTGAACCCTGCATAGGGCTCTGTGCAGATAGCTTACTTCAGATTCTGTGTCTCCTCCACTCTCTGCCCCTCTGCTGCTCACATTTTCTCTCTCTGTCTCTCTCTTCCTCTGTCTCTCTCTCCCTCAATAAATAAATAAAAGCATTATAAAAAGTAAATAAACATTAAAAATAAATTTAAAGCCCCTTCTCATTTTCTTTTTTTATGATCTAATTTTATTTTATTTTATTTTATTTTATTTTATTTTATTTTATTTTTAATATTTTATTGTCAAATTGTTTTCCATACAACACCCAGTGCTCTTCCCCTCAAGTGCCCTCCATCATCACCCCCACCTGTCTTCCCCCCTCCCCCCTCCCCCCCAACCCTCAGTTCATTCTCAGCATTCAATTGTCTCTCAAGTTCCGCATCCCTCTCTCTCCCCGACTCTCTCTCCCTCCTCCGTTCCCCCTGGTTCTTCATTAGGTCTCTCTTGTTTTCCTGCTAGACCTATGAGAGTGCAAACATATGGTTTCTGTCCTTCTCTGCCTTGCTTACTTCACTCAGCATGACACCCTCAAGGTCCATCCACTTTCTTATGAAGGGCCATATGTCATTCCCTCTCATTGCCATATAGTACTCCATCGTGAATATAT
>NC_043700.1:158548706-158597801 GCF_006229205.1 Suricata suricatta | reverse complement strand
CCTCTTCCCCAGAGACAGTTCTATGCGCGCGTTCCGACTCTGTCGCTTCCCTTTGTCTCCCGGGCGCTGCGCGCTTGCGCCACGCTGGGCTGGGGATCTTCCCTCCCCTGCCCGTCCGGGCTGGCCCGTCCTCGGATCTCCCCCGTTCGCCCCCACTCACTCAGGTGTCTTTGAGGTTCTATTCCCTCTGGAGTTCGTATTTTCTCCTTCCGCTCTCTCAGTTGAACGTAATATCCTTCTCAGTTCGAAAAACGGTGCGGAGGGAGTTTACAGAGCTCCCTTCCTCTCCGCCATCTTGGCTCCACACCCTCATTTTCTTAATTGTGGACAGATTTGTTGTTGACTCTTTAGTTAGGACTTTTAATCCCTTCCTCCTTTTATGAGCTGAAAATGTATCCTGTCTTTTGATCCCTTGCCCTTGTAATATTTATGAACAAATAATTAGTGCTTCTTGACAGAGCTGTAACTCTTGTTCTTTCCCATTGAAACACGGAGTCATTTTTTTTACCTGTTTTAAATGTTACCTTAAGATCTCCATCTCCTTTCAAGGCCATAAGTGATTCTTCTTTTAAAGCATTATGTGATTTATTGAATGGGAAATATCACTTCAAAATAAACTGCATTTTACTGTAAATTAGTAACCTATCAAAAGTGCTTGCCACCAACCCAGTCAATACCCTGACCACACATTTATGAAGCAGAGCTAGATGAATTTACAACGGACCATTTTGTCTTAGCCAGTTTAGGCTACTACAGCAGAATCATACAGGGGGTGGCCTAAACAACAAATATTTATTTCTTGCAATTCTGGAGGCTAGAAAGTTCAAGATCAGATTTTGTGTCTGGTAGGGGCCTGCTTTCTGGATCAGAGAGAGCTTTCTCTTTGGGTCCTCTGTGACTAGAAGGTTAAGAGAGCTCTCTGGGATCCCTTTACAAGAGCACTAATTCTACTCATGAGGGCTCCACTTTCAGAACCCACTCTCCTCTCAAAGGCCCAACTTCCCTCTACCATCACATTGCACGTTAGGATTTCAACATGTGAATTTTGAGGGACACAAATATCTCTAGCTACAAATATTCCTGGGTATCTACAGGAAGATAAAATTAGAAAGCTATATTTTTCTGAAAAACACAGCTAATGTTATTGTGTAATTAAAATAAACAAGACACTAATAAGTAAAAAAGGATCATTTTATAACTGTAAGATGGAGCCAAAATAAAAATTTGAAAACAAACCAAGGAAAGGAATTTTGTGTTGGTGACTACGGTGGTGATGTTGCTCTTAAATATCCCTGAGCCTACTCATAAGGGTAAAAAGAACCTACAATAGACTGTCAGATAAAATGTAAGATATCTAGTTAACACTTGAGTACATTATTAGCACACGTATGTTTCAAATATTATGTAGGACATAATTATACTAAAAATATATATAGTTCCTCTCCCCCTCTCATGCTCTGTCTCTCTCTGTATCAAAAATAAATAAAACATTAAAAAAAATTTTTTTAAATATATATATAGTTTATCTGAAATTAAAATTTACTAGGCATTCTGAATTTTTATTTGCTAAATAAGGCAACTATTTTTTATTTATTAAATCTGATGACTAACACTGCAGCTGTACAACCTGTTAGTAACTACATTTGTAACAGAGGGCAGTAATGAGGCATCGTACTGTTATATGAACAGGAAAAATACTGAATCCCTACAGATGCTCCCTGGAAAGAGCAGCAGACTTTAGGGGAACAACAGAAACTAGGCAGGATTTCCACATTCTCCAAGTTGCAGACGAAGGCAAGAGGCCTGCAATGAGGTCCAGTGGAGGCAGAGGAGGCTGTAGGAACTCTTTTCAGGATGAAAGAAGAATACCCCCCTTGGAATAAAATCCAAAATTAGCAGAAAACAATTATGTAAATGAAAAAGAAGATCCAGAAGGTCAGAGGGCCACTGGCTGGTGAGCATAGGTCTTATGTGTGAACAGTTCATAAAGACAATAGAAGAGGGTAAGTCTGATGCCTGGGAATCAGAAAAGGTATCTTGACCATTTGTTCCCTCTGAATGTCTGTTACTTGGGAACTGGTTGACTAAATAATAGTACATCCACATCATGTATTATGATATGGTTGTGCAAAGGAATGGAGAATATTGGGATATATGCTATGGAGAGATCTCTTGGATATGCCATTGCTTGAAAAAAGTACATAAGGTAATTCAGATTAAGAAATATGTTTTTTGTTCAAATAAAATTTATACTTATACATAGGAGGAGGTTGTAGAAGTTACAGATTAAAAATAAATGTTGAGGGGATTTTTGTTTTTATTGCTTCTTTCTTGAATTTACCTTATGCTGTCATAGAATAGTAGAATCAGTACACTCAAGGAGAAGTCTTTAGCACTGTAAGCTTTTGCAGATAAGAAAGTAGCTCCATTGTAATGATAAATTAATAATAGCTTTGAATCTAAGACTAATGTTAAATCTGACAAGCTTCACAGAGAAGGGAAATGAAAAAGAGTACAAGTTCCAATTATAGCAGTATCTACAAAAAATTTTCAGTTATTCTTTCCAGACAAGGGTACTATAAATAATGTCAAATTATATTTTAAAAGACAATCACATATTAAATACCGAATGAAAAATATAATACTGGACATTCTCTAGAGATTTTAAATTGGTGGTTTTAGTCTATGAGAAATAAATTAGAAGTAAATTTTAAACTAAAAGTCAACAACAACAAGGAACAACAAAAAATATGCTGGTAATGTGAGTTTCAGAAATGCAGTTCATACTGATGTGATTTAACTATTTAGAAAACTCTGAAGATTGATTTAGATATACATGTTTGTATTCCCCACTTGAGCCCAATACAATACTTTGAAAGATCCAAAATATTTGTTGAATTATTAAATGAATAATGATAATCATTAACAAAAAATATGGCCATTTTAAAATCTCACAACATAACAAATGGTCTTAGTTGTACCTTATAAACTTGGTTGCTGATAGTCATGATGGTTGGTTCATTGATTGGTCCCTCAAGAATTGCATTGATCTTTCAGTGTATAATAAAACATAAACAGATTATGTTCAGTGTATTTAAAATGTATTATTTACTTGTCTTTCATCTTTACCTTCCATCCAAGTTAACCCCAACCTTTAAGTGCCAGAGTTTACATTTAATGTGTGGCCTTTTCAATTTCAATACATTTATTTATATTTATGCATATATAAAAATTTAGTGTGGATTTTCATATATATATTTAATATATAAATGCTATAATATTGTAAACTCTGTTTACAACTCTGTTGTTAATCCAGGTTTTTTTCTGATTAATAGCTCTAATGTGCCTAACTGCAAGTCATTTCCCCATTCATATGTAATGAACATATTGATTGCTTCCAATTTCCTGCTCATAAAATACTAAATATAAGTAATATTTATAATATTTATAAGGATAAATATCTTTATGTGTACTTTGATGGAGAGTATGTATGTCCCAGAGCGAGTAGGCCCTTACTCAATTTTATGAGAATACTGTCAATTTCCCTCTAAACTTGACTTTCTCTAACTTATACTTTCAGAGCTGAGCTATTAGAACTCACCAGTAGAGTGAAAATTCCTGGTGCGGGTACAGCAACTTTGCACGGTCTCTTGCCCCCAGATAGCTCCCAAAATCTACCCTCTTGAAACTTTCATTTCTGCTTGGGCACCAAACCTCAGAGTGCTTCGCTAATTAGAGTCAGGAGCTGGCTGTCCCCCTGCCCTGTCTCCGAGGCATGATTACACCTGGTCAGGGAAAAGATAAGTAAACTAGATACACCCTAATGCAACACATCATTTTCCCCTAAGCAATTATGGATAACTGAATACCTTCTGGGCCTGAATGCCTTTGTGAGAGTCACTACTGCGATAAAATGTATCAATCAACTTTGGGACTATGAGAGCAAGCATATCTCCTGAGAACCTTTATTTCTGGGAACTTTCTTTTAGAGTTGTAAATAGCCTAATGACCCTCACTCATAAAAAACTGACCTTTACTAAACAATGCTGTTTGCCTCTTGGTTAAAGGATGCTTCCTTGAGGCTAGACCTGAGGTTTTATAAAAAATACCTATGACACCATGAGTGCCTGTGGCTAAAATTGTAAAACTTATCTATGAGAAATCATTTACTGCCCTTTCTTGTCCTTGTACCTTTTGCCATAAATAAACCTTGAGAACCAGACAAGAGGGAGATGCCTGCCAGATGGGCAGCGGTGCTTGTCTGGGGATCAGAACGAAAACGCAAGGTTCTCCCACTCTCTCTTTGGCCTGCACAGTCATCCTTCGGGGGAACCCTGGACCTGCAGGAGTTGGACTCCGGCAATAGAGCACAGGATCCCCATTTCCTGCTGTCTTTAACACTCACTAATTTATCAAAAATTTTTTTAATTTGCCAATTATACGACTATAAAATGCTATTGTATATTTAAATTTATTTTTTATTACTAATTAATGTAAGGGTATTAATGTAAGGAGGCAGGTCTGAAACTGACTCCATGAGACAATAAAAGGGCACACATGCCCAAGGCAAGAGCGACCACCTTTGTAATACCCTTAACATTCCTAAGGGCAGGCCTAGAAATAGAAGCTATAGGTAATTGCTTAAGGCTAGTTACACCCTACGTGAGGATCCTGGGTCCTGGGTCGACTCTGTAATTGGTTAATACTCTAAATGTTGTAACTGGATAAATCTGCTGTCAATAATATTGTATAATAATAATTGGATCACTGTACCTGTGTCACAATTTCCTGTAACTCCCCCTTCCCAAACTCATAAAAGCCCTACCCGGCCTTTGTTGAGGGCTCTCAGCAGGGATCCACCACGCCTGTAAAGTCTGTGAGCCTGAGTTTAGGCCCCGGCCAGCCTAAGCCCATTATAAAGCCCTTTGCTTTTGCATGCATGACTCAGTCTCCCAGGTAATCTCTGGTTTTTGGGGCAATATTAAAATCTGGGCATATTTATTTACTATTTATTATTCATATTTATTAACTATTTGACTCTTCCTTTTTTTATGTTACCTATTTATAACTTTTACCTGTTTTTTAAATATAAAAATAATTCCATATTCTAAATTATTATTTTTGGGAGAAACATGTTAAACGTGCCAAAAACAAAAATAAAATGCTCAAAATAATATAAAACAAAGGGGGGCATGTCAAATATGGAATGCCAATCTAAAGAGCTTCCAATGGTCAAAGGTGGAATAATTTGAGCAACAAAATAAGTAATGTAGTATTGTATTATAACCTAGAGTATAAAATAAATATACATGAGTGCATGCTGATTTAAATAAGTGACTGGAAAGTAAATTAATGTGGAGAAAAGACAGGTCTCCTATGCAAAAAATCCCAAAGAATTTATTTAGAAACCATCCTCTCAAGGAAGTGGAATATAATACCTTCCCAATCTGAGTATGGGCTCTCAGAGTTGACGTCCTTCTAAAGAGTACAAAACGAAACGTGTTGGGGATGAGAGTAGGAGAAGACTAACTTTACAGTGAAGAAACCTGATAAACGTTATAGCAGTAGGTAATCAAGGTTAACATCAAGGCTGATGAGTCATATTGATAAAATGAATACTTGATGTGATATGTTGAGGATGGCACTTTACCTTTATGGTCTTTCTCTCTAAAAACCATAGCTCCATTCTAATTATGAGAAAAAGATCAGCCAAACTCATACTGAGGAATATTCCACAAAATAACTGAGTAGTGTTCTCCAAAACTGTTAAGGTCGTACAAAACATGGGCTATTTGAGAAATTGTCAGTCTGCAGGATCCTCAGGAGACATGATGACTAAACGTAATGTACTCTTCTGGATAGGGTCCTGAAACATAAAAGAAAAAAAAAAAACACAATAGATAAACCTAAGGAAATCTGAATAAAATATGAACTTTAATTTAAAAATTGTATCAATATAGACTTAAGATGTTAGAGCAGCATGGAGACTCTAAGCTTATCTCTTCCCTGAAATCAGCTAGATCAGCACCAAACCATTTTGAACACCTAGGAAATTGTTCTGAGGATTAACACAGCAATCTTCATAACTTGAGCCATAGACCTTGGCAGGTACATGTGCAACAAGGTAAACTGGAGGAGAGAAAAGCTGTGGAGGGTAGGGAGTTTTTTGTGGAGAGAGGACAGAGAAAGAGAGAAAGAATTGAGTGCATCATGATAGTGCTAGAAAAATATTCCCCTGAAAGTCGCTGGAGAGGAAGAGTAAATGAGAGTAAAAACATTCACAGGGTCTGGACAAGAAAGCTGCTCCCCAAAACCACTGACAGGAAGAAAGGGGAGGGTTTCAATACCACAAGGATTCTATAAACAGTGGAGCACAGAGTCTGAAATTTTGGAGCACGTGCCTGGTGGTGTTCTAGTGAAAAACTAGGGCAAATTCCCAGAGGCAGGCAGAAGGGTCTTAGGGGTCCATGTGCCACACAGGGAAAAGTGGTTCCCCTGCTTGGAGATCATTTGGTAGAGGCCACATGGCTCCCCACAGGCAAAGGCCCCAGTGGAACCTAGAGGGCAGCCACATTTGCTATTATTGGGACAAAGATGCCCGAGTGCAATGAAACCTGGTGCCAGCTGTATGTTGTGATTTGCCATAGTCTCTGAAATTCTGCTGCTGTGCAATCACATGAATATTTTCTGGAAAGCTGACACCTGGCCATTGCTCAGTGAGATCCTCCCCCAGAGTGGAGCCATTTCCACAAGCCATTTCCACAAGCCATTTCCACCTCTCCCATGTACCCATATGTGTGCCATACTGATCTACCCCAGTAAGCGAAGCAGTGCCACCTAGTGGAGAAACACTACACCAAAACCCTCCCAATGGCACCCTCCAAGCACATCCCCTAAAAGTCACTCTACCTGCTTAGTGTATGGACTATAAAGTGCTTCAAAGTTTCAATTCTAGGGGACATTGTATGTAATTTCATTCCAGTTTCATTCTGTTTCCTAGTTCATTTATTTGTTCATTTTCTTTGCTTCTATTTTTGCTTAAATTTTCTTTTTTCTTTTTTTTCTTTCTTCCCTTCCTTCTTTTTTCTTTCTTTCTTTCTTTCTTTCTTTCTTTCTTTCTTTCTTTCTCTCTTTCTTTCTTTTCTTCCTCTTTCTTGGATATTTAAAGAGAAAATTTTATTTTCTTGATTTATTTTTACATTATTATTTTTAATTTTTTATTCTATTTCATTTTCTTTATTTCATTTTATTATATAATTTTTTAATTTTTAAATTTTATGTTTACCTTTTCTTCTTTTTTTCCTTTTTCCTCTATTCTATCAAGCTTCATTCAGCAAGCAGACCAAAACACACCTAGTATCTAGCTCTGTTTATTTGATTTTTTGCTTTGTTTTTAATTTTTGAATATTTAATTTTTATTTTATTAATGTTTTTCTTCCTCCAAAATGAGAAAACAAAAGAATTCACCCCAAAAGAAAGAATAGGAAGAAATGACATCCAGGGGCTTAATCAACACAGATATAAGCAAGATGTCTGAACCAGAATTTAGAGCCATAATAAGAATGTTAGCTCAAATTGGAAAAAAGCGTATAATATCTTTCTGTGGAGATAAAAGAAATAAAATTCAGTCAGGACAAAATGAAGAATGCTGTAACGAAGATGCAATTTCAAATGGATGTCACAACAGCAAGGATGGATGAAACAGAGCAGTGAATCAACAGTATAGAAGATACAATTATGGAGAATAATGAAGCAGAAAAAAGGAGGGAAACAAAACCAAAGAACACAATACAAGACTTAGAGGACTCAGTAACTTATTAAAAAGGAATAACATCTGAATCATAGGAATCCCAGAAAATAAAGAGAGAGAAAAAGGGACAGAAGGTTTATGTGAACAAATTATAGCTGAAAACTTTCCTAATCTGGGGAAGAACACAAACATCAAAATCCAAGAAGCACAGAGAAGTCCCATTAGATTCAACAAAAAACAAGTTTCGCCAGGACATATCATAGTCAAATTCACAAAATACACATACAAGGAAAGAATTATGAAAGCAGCAATGGAAGAAAAGTCTTTAACTTATAAGGGAAGATAGATGAGGTATTCAGCAGACCTATCCACAGAAACTTGATAGACCACGAAGAAGTGGCAGGATATATTCAACATGCTGAATTGGAAAAATACACAGCCAAGAATTCTTTATCCAGCAAGGCTCTCATTCAAAATAGAAGGAGAGATAAAGAATTTCCCAGACAAACAAAAAGGAGTTCAGGATCATTAAACCAGCCCCTAAGAAATTTTGACCGGGACCCTTTGAGAAAAGACAAAAGAAAACAAAACAGATCAAAAGCAAAAAGACTAGAAAGGACCAGATAATATCACCAGAAACACCAACTCTACAGGCAACACAATGGCACTAAATTCATATCTTTCAGTACTCACTCTAAAAGCCAGTGGACTATATGCTCCCATAAAAAGACACAGGGTATCAGAATGGATGAAAAACAAGACTCATCTGTATGGTGCTTACAAGAGACTCGTTTTAGACCTAAAGACTCCTGCAGATTGAAAGTAAGGGGATAGAGAACCATCTGTCATGCTAATGGTTGTCAGAAGAAATCCAGAGTAGTCATACTTACACACACCTTATATACACAATCTAGATTTTAAAATAAAGATGGTAACAAGAGATGAAGAAGGACATTATATTATAATTAAGGAATCTACCCACCAAGAAGATCTAACCATTGTAAATATTTATGCCCATAATGTGGAGAATCCCAAATATATAAATCAATTAATCACAGACATAAAGAAGCTCATTGATAATGATACCATAATAGTAAGCGACTTCAAAACCCCACTTATAGCAATTAACAGCTTATGTAAGCAGAAAGTCAACAAGAAAACAATGCCTTTGAACGACTAATTGGACTGGAAGAACTAAAGAGATATATTTAGAAAATTTCATCCTAGAGTAGCAGAATATACATTCTTCTAGAATGCACATGGAACATTCTCCAGAACAGATCACACAGTAGGTCACAAATCAGCCCTCAATAAGTACAAAAAGATGGAGATCATACTGTGTATATTTTCAGAACACAATGCTATGAAACTTGAAATCAACCACAAGAAAAAGTTTGGAAAAGCCATAAGTAACTTGGAGATTAAAGAACATCTTACTAAAGATTGAATGGGTTAACCAAGAAACTAAAGAGTAAATTAAAAAGTACATTGAAGCCAATGAAAACGAAGTCACAACATTCCAAAACCTCTGGGATGCAGCAAAGGTGGTCATAGAGGGAAGTATGTAGTAGTCCATAGCTTCTTGGATCCCTGCCTTCATCCATGAAGAAATATCTCAAATACACAATCTAATCTTACACCTAAAAGAGCTAGGAAAAGAACAGCAAATAAAACCCAAAATATCAGAAGACGGGAAATAATAAATATTAGAGCAGAAGTCAATGATATAAAAAAATACACAAAAAGCAGTAGAACAGATCAATGAAGTCAGAATAGAATTGATAATTCCTTAGCCAGATTGATTTTAATAAAAAAGGAAAGGACCTGAATAAATGAAATCAAGAATGAAAAAAGGGAGATCACAACCAACACCACAGAAATACAACCAATAATAAGAGAATATTGTTAGTAACTATATGCCAACAACTGGACATCTGGAAGAAATGTAAAAATTCCTAGAGTCATATAAACTACCAAAACTGAAGCAGGAAGAAATAAAACATTTGATCAGACCCATAACCAGTAAAGATATTAATCAGTAATCAAAAATCTCCCAACCAACTACAGTCCAGGGCCAGACGGCTTACCAAGGGAATTTTACCAAACACTTAAAGAAGAGTTAACATCTATTCTTTTGAAGCTGTTCTAAAAAATAGAAATGGAAGGAAAACTCCCAAATTCATCTTATGAGGCTAGAATTACCTTGATCTCAAATCCAATTAAAGACCACACTAAAAAGGATAACTACAGACCAATTTCTCTGACGGACAAGGATGCAAAAATTCTGAGCAAGATACCAGCAAATCGGATAAACAATCGAAGAATTAAAAGAGTCTCACCAAAATCAAATGAGAGTTATACCTGGGATGCAGCAGGTTTCTGCTGGTTCAATATCTGCAAATCAAGAATGTGATATATCACATTAAAAAAGGGAAGGATAAGAACCACATGATTCTTCAATAAATACAGAACAAGCACTTGACAAAATATAGCATCCTTTCTTGATAAAAATGCTCAAGAAAGTAGGGATAGAAGGATCATACAGAAATCAGTTGCATTTCTATACACCAATAGAAAGCAGGAGGAAAAAAAAAAACAAGGAATTTATCCCAATTCAATTGCAACAAAAACCATAAAATACCTAGAAATAAACTTGACAAAGAGGTAAAAAAAAAAAAAAATCTATACACTGAAAACTACAGAAAGCTTAGGAAAGAAATTGAAGAAGATACAAAGAAATGGAAAAACATTTCATGCTCATTAATTGGAAGAAAAATTATTGTTAAAATGTCGATATTACCCAAAGCAATCTATATATTCAATGCAATCTCTATCAAAATAACAACAGCAAGGACATTGGCCTGTAGTTCTTTTCTTTTGCTGGGTCTCTGTCCTGTTTGGGAATCAAAGTGATGCTGGCTTCGTAGAAAGAGTCCAGAAGTTTTCCTTCTATTTCTATTTTTTGGAATATCTTGAAAGGGTAGGTATTAACTCTGCTTTAAATGTCTGGTAGAATTCCCCAGGGAAGCCATATGGTCGTGGGCTCTTATTCTTTGGGAGATTTTTGATAACTGATTCAATTTCTTCACTAGTTATGGGTCTGTTCAGGTTTTCTATCTCGTCGCATTTGAAGTTTGGTAGGGCATGTGTGTTTAGGAAATTGTCCATTTCTTCTATGTTGTCCAGTTTGTAGGCATATAATTTTTCATAGTATTCCCTAATGATTGCTTGTATATCTGAGAGATTGGTTGTAATAGATCCATTTTCACTTGTGATTTTGTCTATTTGAGTGCTCTCTCTTTTCTTTTTGAGAAGCCTGGCTAGAGGTTTATCAATTTTGTTTATTTTTCAAAAAACCAACTCTTGGTTTCATTGATCAGTTTTTGTGGATTCTATATTGTTTATTTCTGCCCTGATATTTATTATTTCCCTTCTCCTGCTGGGCTTGGGGTGCTCTTGCTGCTCTGCTTCTAGTTCCTTTAGGTGCACTGTTAGATTTTGTATTTGTGCTTTTTCTAATTTCTTGAAATAGGCCTGGATTGCAATATACTTTCCTCTTAGGACTGCCTTTGCTGCATCCCAAAGAGTTTGGATTGTTGTATTTTTCATTTTCACTTGTTTCCATATACTTTTTAATTTTTTTTCTCTAATTGCCTGATTGGCCCAATCGTTCTTTAGTAGGGTGGTCTTTAACCTCCATGTTTTTGGAGGTTTTCCAGACTTTTTCCTGTGATTGATTTCAAGTTTCATAGCATTGTGATCTGAAAGTGTACATGGTATGATCTCAATTCTTTTATATTCATTGAGGGCTGCTTTATGACACAATATGTGTCTAACTTGAAGAATGTACCATATGCACTCGGGAAGAAATGGGCAGAAGATATAAACAGACACTTCTCCAAAGAGGACATCCAGATGGCCGACAGACACATGAAATAATGCTCAGTATCACTCATCATCAGGGACCATCTCACGCCGGTCAGAGTGGCTAAAATGAATAAACCAGGAGACTATAGATGCTGGCAAGGATGTGGAAAAACGGGCACCCTCCTACACTGTTGGAGGGAATGTAAACTGGGGCAGCCCCTCTGGAAAACAGTGAGGAGGTTCCTCAAAATATTAACAATTGAACTCCCTTATTTCCCAGCAATAGAACTGCTAGGGATTTACCCAAGGGATACAGAAGTGCTGATGCCTAGAAGCACATGTACCCCAATGTTTATAGCAGCACTTTCAACAATAGGCAAATCATGGGAAGAGCTTACATGTCCATCAACTGATGAGTGGATCAAGAAGATGTGGTTTATACATACAATGGAATACTACATGGCAATGAAAAAGAATGGAGTCTGGCCCATCATAGCAACATGGATGGACCTCGAGGGTGTCATGCTAAGTGAAATAAGTCAGGCAGGGAATGACAAATACCATATGTTTTCACTCATAAGTGTAATAGGAGAAACTTAACAGAAGACCATGGGGGAGGGGAAGGGGAAAAAATAGTTGGGGAGAGGGAGGGAGGTAAACCATGAGAGACTCTTGAATATTGAGAACAAACTGAGGGCTGATGGGGGAGGGCGCAAGGGGAAGGGAGGTGATGGGCATGGAGGAGGGCACTTGACAGGATAAGCAATGGGTGTTACATGGAAACCCACTTGACAATACACTGTAAAAGAAAAAAAACACACAAGCATTCTTCACAGAGCTAGAACAAACAATCTTAAAATGTGTATGGAACCACAAAAGACCCCCAAATAGCCAAAGCAATCCTAAGAAAGAAAACCAAAGCTGGAGGCATCACAATTCTGGACTTCAAGCTGCACTAAGCTGTAGTCATGCAGATAGTATGTCACTGGCACAAAAACAGACAAAAAGATCAATGGAACAGAATAGAGAATCCAGAATTGGACCCACAAACATACGGCCAACTAATCTTTGACAAAACATGAAAGAATATCTAAAGGAAAAAAGATAGTCTTTTTAGCAAATGGTGTTGGGAAACTGGACAGCGACATGCAGAAAAATGAACCTGGACCACTTTCTTACACCATACACAAAAATAAACTCAAAATGGATGAAAGACATAAACCTAAGAGAAAACAGGCAACAACCTTTTTGACCTTGGCCACAGCAACTTCTTACTTGACAGGTCTCCTTAGGCAATGGAAACAAAAGCAAAAAAGGAACTATCAGGGCCTCATCAAGATAAAGGTCTTCTTCATAGTGAAATAAATAATCAAGAAAACAAAAGGCAACCTAAGGAATGGGAGAAGATATTTGCAAATGACATATTAGGAAAAGAGTTAGTATCCAAAATCTATAAAGAACTTCTGAAACTCAACACCCGAAAAACAAATAATCCAGTGAAGAAAAGGGCGAAAGGCATGAATAGACACTTTTCCAAGGAAGACATCCACATGGCCAACAGACACATGAAAACATGCTCAACCTCACTCATCATCAGGGTAATACAAATGAAAACCACAATGAGATAATACCTCACGCCTGTTAGAATGGCTAAAATTAACAACTCGGGCAATAGCAGATGATGAGGAGGCTGTGGAGAAATGGGAACCCTTTTGCACTGCTGGTAGGAATGCAAACTGGTGGATCCACTCTGGAAAACAGTATGGAGGTTCCTCAAAAAATTAAAAATAGAACTACATATGACCCAGCAATTGCATTGCTAGGTATTTATCCAAAGAATACAAGACTACTGTTTCAAGGGGACACATGCACCCCAACATATATAGCAGCACTATCAAAAATAGCCAAAGTATGGAAAAAGACCAAATGTCCATTGACTGATATATAATTAACATTATAATAATGGCTATATAGACTCATTAGTTTTAACAAGAGACTCATGCTAATTTATTAACAAGAGAAGGAATTGGCTGCAGGGTACATATATAAACTCCTTGTAGTATATGTGAAACTTTTTGGTTAATATAAGACTATTCTAAAATTAAACTTTTTTTAATGTACTAAGTATTTTCTCCTAGTCTGTCACCTGTCTATTAATTTTGTCTATGGGAACTTCATTGAAAAGAAATCTAAACCTGAAGTTTGCTTCAATAAAGTTAATAATCATGAAGATAAAGAGAAGTGGACAAATTTGGGAAATATTTCAGACAATGGTAAATGAAATGTGGAGAGCAAATGTAAATGAGACATTGGAACAAATTCTAAGCTTTTCTACTTCATGAATTGGGTGGTTAATCTCTAGAGGTTTTATGGTCTTTATTGTGATTGTAAATAGTGTCCTATTGTGTATTTCAACTTCTAAATGTTTATTGCTCTTGTAAAGAAATACTATTGATTTTTGCATATTGATCTTGCTGCAATGTCAATGGTTCTAATAGTTTGTCTGCTGATTATATGGGGTTTTCTTTGTAAATCATCAATTAATTACAAATACTGAGCATTTTTCTTCCTTTTAATTCACATGCATGTTTGTTCCTTTTGTATTTAACTGAACAGAATTCCCAGTAATATGTTAAAAGTAGTATACCAAAGAAATCTTCTGAAATTTCTTCACTAAATATAACATTTGGTATTGGTCTATATTTGCTAATTTGTTTTGCTTTATATTTCAATTGGAGATAAATGTCAATAGAGGTGAAGAAAAAGATTTTATTCAGTTAAGGAAGTTTCCTTTTATTTCTGATTTTAAAAGAACTTTTTAAAAATCTCAGATGGATTTTGAACATTTATAAAAGTTTTTCTGTGTATATTGAGATGGTCATGTGATGTTTCCTCTGCATCCATTAGTATGATAAATTACCTTATTACATTTACTGATGTTGACTGTCCTTGCATTTCGGAGATAAATCCTTTTTGATTCATTGTGTATTTTTAAAAATATGCTACTGAACATTGTTGGCTTATTAATATTTAATTTTTAACTGATGCTCAAAAGAGAAATTGGTGGATACATTCATTTTCTTATAGTGTCTTCATCTAGTTTCAGTATTCTGCTCAATATTTTCTCATTGTCCTTTCAATTTATTCTATATTCTTCTTCCTGTTCTGTATCATTGACAGTGACTGAATAGATTACATCAATGGGTCCCTTTGCCCTCTGGCTTCTGGTATAGCTGTCAATGATTTCCTGGCAGAAGATTCAAGGGAAAATAAGAGTGAAGTCTGGGTACTACTATTCTAATTCCTTTTCTGTTAGGTTGTAGTTTGATGCATTTTTCAATCATAGGTCCCTGCAAAGGTATTTTGCAGATAATACCCTTGAATTGCCTTTTTAGGCCAAAGAGTGATATTGACTTCTTCTGTTGTAAGCCTGAGTGCAAAACTATTCTCTGTTGGTTTTTCTAAAGTCCATGCATGCCAATGTAAAGAGGCCCTTAATTGGAACCTCCTCAGTTCCTTAGTGTGAGTATGCCATCAAAGTGACACATCAAAACATGAGTTGCACATCTTCTTTTCTGCTATAAGAAATTGTGTTAAATAGATACATATACTTAGAAATTTGGTAGAACTCACCCCAAACATCCTCTTTTTTGGGGTAAATATTTAGTAGTAATTTTTAATATGTGCAAATTTTCTATTACAGTATCTGTTTGGAGGTATTGTATGGTTAAAAATATTTATTTCCTTAGAATTTCAAATTGTTGGCATTTAGCACTTTGTAATTTCTTGTATAACCTTTAGATATCTTTCACACCTGCAACTATTTCCCTTTTGTTTAATTAAAAATGAAATTGGAATCCTTGTAATTGTTGTTGGGAACAGGTGTGGCCACTGTGGAAAGCAATTGGATGATTTTAAGTTAAAAATACAATTACCATGCAAACCAGTAACTCCACTCTTGGATATACACCCCAAAGAACTGAAAACAAGTGTTCAAGCAAACACTCATACAAGAATATTCACTATTTACTATAGAAAAAATATAGAAACAACCCAAATGTGTACCAACTGGTGAATGGATAAAGTGTGGTATATCCATACAATGGAATATTTTTCCACCATAAAAAGGAATGAAGTACAAATATATACTGCAACATAGTAGGCATTAAAACAATACACTAAGTAAAAAAACCCAGTCACAAGGGTCACTTATGCTTCTATTAAATGAAATATCCAGCATAGACAAATCCATAAAAAGAAGAAAGAAATCAATGGTTGCCACAAGCTGGGAAGAGAGAAGGACAAGGAAGTGACATTTTAAAGGGTATGAGGTTTTCTTTTGAGGTGATGAAAATGTTCTGGAATTAGATAGTAGTGATGGTTGTACCACACTGTGAATATACAAAATGTTACTCATGGTGATGTATATTGCAACAGTAAAAAATTAAAAATTAAATTAATAAAAGTAGAAATATATGTATTCATCTAACTCTACCCGATTTAGTCTTTAAAAATTCCTGACTCCTAAAATTCTTACTGAATTATTATTGAGAGTTGTTGGGGTACAGAATTGGGGTAGATTAGTAGATTATCAAGTGTACCCTATGGATTAATCTCCCTCAACAACTACTTAGTGTCACCATTTTCTTCTCTTTCAGCACCCTACCTGTGATCGTGTCCTTATAGCAACTAGCAGCAAAAATGGCTTCATCATAAATGTGCACTGAAGGGGCTCATTCAAATGAGGAAGTCAGTGATGCCCACACCCCTGAAGTTAAGAGGCTGTCTCTTTGGGTTGCTTTCTGTTGTTATTACTTCATGTATAATCCACTTAATTCCCACAATGGCTTGAGTTAATAAATGCCTAAATCAAGAGCACTAATGTCTTTGCCCATCATTTCCAAAACTCTCTACATAAATGTGGCTGATAATTCACAGAGCAATTTCATAGACAGATTTTAATAAAATAATTAATTTGGTGTTCACTTGTTTTATGGAGACTTGGCAAAAACTCAGAACTGAAGTCCTAAAGTGTCTGAGTGTTTGGGATATCTTGCTGTCCCTTCTATTGGTGTATCAGCAAGAACTCTCATTCAACTCCCATTCAAGATCTATAGTCTCATTCTGGCACATGGTCCATTGATCACTGGCAAAAGTGATGCCAGGTTGTGCCTCAAGACTTTGCGCCAACCCTGTCCTCATGGAGAACTTCTCCATCTCCCCACTGTCTTTGCAATATCTCAAAATAGTGGGAAGCCCAAACAAAGGATAATGGCAGTGTTCAGAAGAAACCTTCTAAATGTATATTCATGGGATAACACAAATGAGATTGTCCTGAATCAAAAGTGGGATAAGACATCCTTCTGTGATAATGTCTTTGAAATAAATAATCAAACTAACAAACAAATGAAGGATAGTAGGGTCTAGTACTCTTTGGGTGTGAATCTGGAGAAATAGAAATTTAAATGCTTTATATGCAGAGAGAAAATGTGATTTCTCCAATGGGTACAGTATATGAAAGTTCTATGAAGATAAAGTGGGAAAAGCAAACTGATTAAAAATTCTTATTTTAAAACAGAAACAAACTCATAAATACAGAGAATAATTTGGCGGCTATCAGAGGGGAAGGGATTTAAGGGGCAGGTGAAAGAGGTAAAGGGAGTCATTTTTAGGGTAATGGATGGTTACTAGAGTTTTCAGGGTGATCACTTTATAATGTATTCAGATATCAAATTATAATGTACAGTTGAAATATGTAATAAAATGTTGAATTAAAAATGAAACCAGCTACCACTGCTCAGAGAAATTCTCGGAATTAAGTAACATCAAATATGAAGCCATATTACAAACATTTATAATACTACTAAATTGAGTTACATTAAAATCTAATACTTTAAGAGGGATCCATTTAAATAAGGACAGTCATTTTTTAAATTCTTCTAATCTACCAAAAAGAAATCTCTATGCAATCTATGTATTATCCATGCCCAGTGCCTAATAAATGCACTTTCAATGAGTGAATAAAGAGCAAATGTTGGAGATAATTAGCTTTATAGAAATTTCTTCAGAATAGGGAAACTTCCATTTGCCACTAATTTTCTGCAATGCAGTTTTACTTGTGAAATCTTCAAAATGAGGAAGATTTTTCTTATACTACTGTGTGAAAAATATGAGAGCATCATTCTGTCATGATGAACCAGATAATATGTGAGGATAAAATGGTAATTCTTCGTTCAAGGCAACTAAAACTTTTTGACATAAGGAAGATTTACTTGGAATTCTAGAAAATAATTTTATTAGGGGATTGGAAATTCAGAAAAACTTGATAAAAAGAGAAATCTCCAATGGAGTTCCTATAAAACAAATTAAATTAGAACTTATTGACATTAAAATAAAGAAAAGTAAGCTCAATAATAGGAGGATGTGAAAAACAATCTAGCCAAAATTACAGAATTATTCATATGAAGCAAGAAAATATGCTGTGATCCTAACTAAAACCACAGAATTAAAGTGGAAAAACTAGCCTATATGTAATAAAAGATATAAATCACTGATAAGCAAGAAAAAAATGAGTGGTAATTTGTTAGTAGAAAAAGGTTACGAGTTATAAAGAAATTGACAAACCAAAAATTTTAAGAATCATCCTACTAATTCCCTTAGCAATTTTTTGAAAGCTTATGATGTGCTGATCTTAAGTGCTAGGCATACAAAAATGGAAAGGTGATTTGCGCATCTCTAGGAGTTCACATTCTAAGATTGAGAAGGATGTATATATGAGGAAAAAGGTAATATAATGCATTTGATATGTGTTTTCCTAGAGGTGTGAATAAATTGCCTAACGGCATAAAAAGAAAAATGTTACTCTCCTGAGAGTTGCAGAAACCTCTGAGAAGTGGTGGGTAGGCCGGGGAGTGATGAGCTATGGATGAAGGAAGCTCTGGTAGGTCACAGGTGACAGGAGGTGACTGCAGTTAAGAGCATTGTAAACATAAGAGGAAAAAAATGCCAGGAATTTTAAAGATGGATTCTCACCTCTCTTAGTTTGACATTAGTCATAGCAATCAGCTGACTAAAGAAGTAAGAGTAACATCACTTTGCTTCTCTCTAAGTTTATCCGTATCGTTTCATGTATTATGACATATAGAGTTATACAGTTTTGTGTATATCTTGGCATTGGCTACAATACTTCTCTCTCCTCTACTACAAGTTAATTCAGACTTAATTTGTCCATTTTCTCTAATGCTTTACTAATTACCTGTTTCTCATGTCCATCACAGTGTGCGTGTGTGTGTGTGTGTGTGTGTGTGTGTGTGTGTTCCTGCATGCTGATTGGTTGTTTTCTGATTACTGAATTAACAAGGAGAGAGACAAAGTTTGAAGTATGCAAAATTTGTCTTTTTTTGTATGCCACCCCGAGGCCCCTTTCATACCTTAGGATATTGTTTCTTGGCCCTGGCATCTCCAGGTATAAAATCTTATTAATAATTTATATTCAAAACATCTCTTCTCCCAAGAAACATTTGCATTCTAATGAAGGATAGAATAAAACCTCTCTATAATAAAATGATTTCAGTATCTGTAACAGATAAGAGAGAAAGATACTTGGGAGGAGGGGAAGCCTTCAGCATATTCCGTACTGTCCCATGTTCCCCCATCCCATAAAATACAGACACCTAGTTCTCCCCAAGGCAATGCAAACTTTGAATATAAAGTCTTTCTTGCATGCCTGGGTGGCTCAGTCAGGTGAATGTCCGACTCTTGGTTTAGGCTCAGGTCATGATCCCAGAGTCATGGAAGCCAGCCCCACCCAAGTCAGGCTTCATGCTTAGTGTGGAGCAGGTTTAAGATTCTCTCTCTCTCTCTCTCTCTCTCTCTGCCCCTCTGCCCCACTTGCTCTCTCTGTTTCTAAAATAAAAAATAATAAAATAAAATATCTATAAAAATTAAGTAAAAATATCTTTCTAAGTTGTAATAAACGTTTTAATTCAGTCATTGAAAAATTCTTTAAAAAGAATAATATCGCATTATTTTTGTTAATACAGAATCTTACTCTTACAAAGCATTTTTTACTTGCCTGATTTTATTTAAGCCGCAATGTAGCCATTAATGTGTTTGTCATCATTTCCATTTTAGAGATAGACCGATTGAGGCTCAGTGAGGAATTAAGTGGCTTACTCCAGGTTATACACATAGTAAGTGGTAAATCCTGGGCTTTAATCCAAGCATGATGTTTCAGTTGACAGGTTTTTTTTCCGTACCTCTATGTTCCTTGCTCTGTTCCTTGCTACCCTGCACGTTTCTCACCTGAGAGTGCTGGGCTCATCCACAAATAATCATTCAGTTTGCGCCAGCTCATGCATATGCATTCTTCATATCTCAGGTATTTCAGATGCAGGTAGTTCAAGCACCATAAGTTGAAAAACACAGCTCCAGAAGCTATCTTGAGTGATTATGGAGGTCTGAGCAGAGCAAAAGTAGGGTTAGTAATTCAATTAATCAAAGTCAACTCAAGGCAAAAGTAGGTCTTAAATAAAACAAATTAGTCCTTCGCCTTCTGGCTCTTCAACCGCTAGCCCATCCACCTGCTGCAGTCCAGTCCTGGGAAATCACAAGATAGCTGCTCTTGCTCTGCTGCTCCCAACCCAGCTTGGCCCTGCAGTGCCTTATGCTGCTTGCATCCCTTCAATTCTTACTTTTCCAGATTAGAAAAGTGCTACCACTTAAACTCCACTCTCCACTTAGCACTTTATCAACCAGGTGGTTCTGAGAAGAAAAACAGGAAGGTTTTTCTTTCTTACTGTGTATTTCATTTGAATCTGGAAATTAAAAAAAAAAAAGAAGATAGTGGAATGAAAGCAATCAGGGCTTGAAGAACCTTTGTCATTCCAAAATTATTGCACTAAAATAGCCACATATTCTGAAATAGATAGGGCTACTCTAGCATTGCTGAACAGCTATTAATGTTTTTAATGTTTTGTTAAACAGAGCTTTATTGCTTTATTCTGCTTAGTTTTGTTTTGTAGAATCACATGCTGCACAGAACATCTATAAAGAATGATGGTATAAGATGTAGATTAGTACTTTTATTTGGAAGTTTTAACAAATAGAGTTAAAGACCAAGATATGTATCATAATTGTATAGAGAGCCAGCTGTGAAGACAACCTGATTCAAATATCATACAGTCACCTACTAGCTGGGTGACAACCGTAACTCAAATGCCCTCTCTGTACAATAGGGATAAAAATACTTGGGGGCAAATAATTAATGGCTATAGAAATGAAATCATGAAACCAAATAATGGCTGTAGACTTTGGGTCTTTAATAAGGACTGATTATTATTGAAAAGCAGTAAAGTTCTCATTACTGATAATAGCTTTGTTCTGTATAGAAGCTGTGAACAACAAATTAGCAAATGCGGAACTATTGTTCCTAGAAAAAATAGAGAGTTAGGTTCCTGTAAGCCTTTGGTCATATTTTGTCAACTGAACATACATAACCTTCTTTTATGTATGTTCTATCTAAAGACACTTTAATGCATAGATATGGTTGATTAACTTTTAACTTTGAACACATTGCCAATAGCACTGTAACTCATGGGCTAAATAAAGTTTATCTGATGCATGTATTTTCTCTGCAAGGCACATCACAGCCTTCTTGCCCTTTGGAACTCTAGGAAGCACTTGGCACTTCTGTTCGGATGCCATTTTAAACAAAGAAATCACCAACAAAAAAATACAAAAATTCAAAAACCATGGTACTAAATAGATCATGAGAAGGATACTTGTTTATAGCATGAGAGCTCAAACAAGAAGGCAGAGTCATCTGGTTGGACCTCAGCTGGGAACATGCATGCCTGGTGACTAAAATTTTCTGATCTTTTGCTTATGTCTGCAAGTGACCACAAAAGTTCAGTACTGATTTGGGGGTTTGAGACAAATATGATCAGGTAGAAGAATTCAGTATGAAATCCAAGAACATGGAGGATTGAATGTAAAATATTGTAGCTAGGAGCTCGTGGTCGGTCATCAGTCTGGCCTCACCACTCACTATCTACATGGTCTTGGGAAAGTGATTTGTCTTCTTACAATATTGGTTTCCTCACCTGTGAAATAAACACAATATCACCAACTTTTTGTAGCTGATATAAGAGTTAAATAAAAAACTGCATGCCAAGTGTTTACCTGGCACATGAAAACTGATGAAAAATATAAATTACTAGTGCAAGAAAGACTAAATAAGACAATAAGAATTAAGTCTAACAATAAGTGGAATTTTCTTACACTTCTTAAAATGCTGGGGTAAAAGATGTGACTGAATAATTTCTGCTTCCTCTTATTTCTTGTGTAAGAGCAGAACCAGTTTTAGTGACAGATATAAAGGGTGCTATGTTCTAATATACACATGATTTTGGTGAAGCATTATAAATCAATAATGTCATTTTGAGGGTCTTAACTAAAGTATGCAGGTGCTAACTTTTAAATAGGGCCTTGTGCTAGAATTTCAATTAATGCAAATGAAATAGAAAGTTGAACTATAAGTACTAATTTTATTTGCCTAGATTAAGCCAGGAAAGAATGAGATCATGCCCCTAAGGATCTGATCTCAAAGCTGGAAGATAAATGCATAGAAACATAGTCACATGATCTAAAATTTCATCTCTTTCATTATGCTTTCAGTCATTCCTATTTTTTAAAAGGTATTTATTTAAATTCAGGTTAGTTAACATACAGTTTAGTATGGGTTTCATGAGTAGAACTCAGTGATTCGTCACTTACATATAACACACAGTGCTCATCCCAACAAGTGCCCTTCTTAAGGCCCATCAAATTAAGTCATTCTGATTTTTTAAAAACCTAGCTTCAGCTGGAAATCCCAATAAGGTATTTTCAAACTTTACCATACAACTGTGCAACACCTGTGATAGCAAAAGAGAAAAAGTGAAATCTACATTGGTTATTAACTCAAAAACTCTACTCAGAAACAATGCTTGTTTAATTTTTCACTGAAAGGATACTTAAATTATGTCTCAATTTATTTCAAGTAGGCATATTTAATATTCAAAATTTCACCAGTTAGTGCAAAAGAATAGTGAATGTTGCAATAGAAAGATACTAAACAAGTGGAAGAGTTTTTCACATGCTACTTTGTGATTACAAACGGCCGAGTAGAGGTGAAATATTTAAGTTGTACATTCTTTATTTGATTAAACCTGTTACCAAAATGAGCTAGAGAAAAATACACTCTATAGCTAGTTCTCAACCCTTTCTGGATTATTGTGAGAATCTTAAAAACTAAAGCAGAAAAAAAAACCTAGAGAATTTTCTCCCCAGAGACGTTCACAGTACATGTAGACAAATTTTAAGTACACATATGTTTCTTTTCTTTTTTTTTTTTACAATGTTAGTGAGTTTAAGGCTGTACTGGAACTCCATGCACCTGGTGTTAATAATCTGTCCTCCAAAGTCCTAGGGAAAGTTGCTTTTAAGAATACAGGTGATGTTTCACATAAAGATTTGAAAATAATTTTAAAATAATTTGAACTTTGTTAGGGAAGCCAAAGTATATGCCATATCTTTCTGGTCCTTTACCTACCCAGCCCTGTTCCATAGATATTAAATAAAAGTGCTGCTTAGAACAACAAAAAAAAAGCAGTATCTAATGCTTTTTGTACTTTCTGTACTGAGAGAACTTTGTGGATTTTCAATTAATTGGTACAGACACTGCAGAGACTTGTCTAGTGAAAAGACTACACATCCCACTGATTTCAATAAGGAAGGAAAAAAGGACTACTGTGAACACGACGACTCTAAGAGCAAGAATAGGAAGGGATCATTCCAGTCTATGATGTTTAACGGGTACCATTTGAAGTGATTATTCAGTTCTCCCATGAGCCTATGGCCCGAAGCAAAGTAATATCATCACTTGGGTCGACTATTGTCCTCAGTTGCCACAACATCTATTCTTGCATATTCCACAGTTCATTCATTATGCTCCATAGACATACCATGGTGGTGGGGATTCATCTCAATCACATTACGAAAACAGTCAAAGACTGGAAGCAATTCACTTTTCAAAGATCTACTGGACACATCAGTTGGCTTTAATAGAAAAATACAGTTGTAGCTGATAATGCCATCTAACACACTGTGATCCAGAGTTTCAATCTGACACCCTTTGGTGCTTATCTTTGGCATTATCCAGAAGCTGCTTCTGATGCCAAGCTTGGTCATGCAGAGAATGTAAATTTAAAGAGCCATTTTCATTTATAACAAACAGACCCAGCTGGGAGCCCAGCTGTTAAATGGGAAGGCAAAGCAAAATCTCCCGCTACCTGGAAGGACCTAATTATAAAACCACCTCGACAAGCTTTCAAAATTCATAAATGAACCATCCCACCCTCAACATGGGTGTAACTTAGAAAGAGAAAAAAAAGTTAATTATTTGAATCACATATTATGGAAGTAATCAGGAGTATTTTATAAAGTCCTAAATCTACATATGTCTTAGTTAAAGCTGCTTTTGATTTTTAACATAGATTCCTGGCCTATGTGCAAAATGAAAATCTAAAGTTTGGAATCATCCAGACAAGAAAAATTGTGAATTATAAAATGTTTATACTTCTATCCCAATGTCCTTCACTAAGAATAAACAAGAAAAGTTCAGTAAGTACCGTGGGAGAAAACAAAATCTAGAAATTTAAATATAATAACAAAGGTTTTCAATAGCCAAGGGAGATAAATTCATTTACGTATAAAGTGTCTGTAGATTCTCTAACATTTAAGCAAGTTATGACATAAAATTTCATTGTCACTGTGGTATGTTGCTCATGGTTGTTTTCTTGTTTAACTGACCTTGAAAAATAAAGTGATCTTTATTCTACATAATGTGATCCAACCTCTTAGCTGATCAGTATCTATTCAGGGTGCATCAAAGTCCTCGCAATATACCAATCTGCAACCCTACAGACTACCAAGAGGTCCTAAGTGAGGGAGAACTTCATAGAACTTCATTCGCTTCTCTCCTGTCTCCTTGTCTTATCAACTTTCTGAAAAATACACAATATTCCTAAAATAAATGCATAATATATAATTAAGCATCTGTCTAGTAGTCAGTATCTAATAAATGATAAAATTCTAAAGTTTCCATATCTTGGTCCCTGTTACAGTATTAGTACAAGAAACATATGAGTGTTTTGCAGATGCTACTTGACTTGGCTTTGAGTCTTTTCATTTTGTAATTTATAGATGAAGACACATCTATCCTATAAGTAAGCCCTGGCAGCAACTATGATGACTAAACTGGAGTAGTCATTGTTTTTAAATTTGAGGTTTTAATTTTTAATTTGTATTACTTCTCTTGTACTTCTCAAATACTTTGCTTCTTTGCATGGAAAAAAGAAGATTTCACATTATCACCAAACTCTCACAAAATGTGTTTTCATGGGAATATATTTCATGTAATATAATTTGGTCTGGATTTTATCTAACAAATATCAGAGAACATCAGGTAATTCAAAGGAAAACATTATGGAGATCAAACATAGACAAATAGCACTGTGACACAGTCATCCATAATTCCTCCCTTTTTCACTTTTCTGTATTTATATTTAGACTTGCCACCTTTCCAATTGAGGTCAGATAATGTGGTTAAATAACCCTTCCTGCTTTATAGTGGTGATGCTGGTCAAATACCTCCTCTAACAAAATAATGCTAGTATGTTAGTAAAAGTAGAGTATATATTTCAAAAAAAAAAAAACCTCTAAAAGAATGAGCATAATTGTGGTGCTTTTCAAAGGAATTTCCTCAGAGAAGTAATAAAGGAGTAACAGGAGGAAAATAAGGGGAAGGAAACAATATTACTGATGGTTAGGATTTATAAAGTATTAGGCACTATACTAAGCAATATCATTTTAATTTTCTCATGCAATCCTCACAAAAATCTTATGAGGTATAATTTTCCAGATAAGAAAATTGGCCCTAAAATTGAATTTGCCTATTAAATGTACCTATAAATTTGCTATGAAGCATGTTTCTGGAATATTTTGTCCTAGAGTTTTTTGCAGTAGAGTTTGATATTGGCTCAGGAAGAGAGGCTCTAAAACAGGAATTGTTAACTTCAGAATTTTCTGGTAAAGTATCCCTGGTTGAACTTACTATATTACTAAACCCAGTGAACTGTTGCCCAAAGTAGTGTGAGTGCATTCGTGGATGTTTTTTCCACAATGATATTCATAGCTTTCATGGAATTCACAAAAAGATCCCATAATAAAAAAACGACCAACAACTGAAAATTTAAGAGCCAATGTTCTAAGCGGGGACATCAGCAAAAATGGTGGAGTGAGGACGTTTGAAAACTTCCCTTCCAGAAAAGTAATAAGATAACTGGAAAAAAATTATCAGAATAAATTTTTTAGAACTCTGGAAATTAAGCAAAAGTTTAAAACAGTTCAGAGAATGGGGAGCATTTAGTGGAGAAAAACAGCTAAACTTCAGTAAGAACAACGAGATTTGTGACATTTTGCACTTGCCTTGTCTAGTCCCACACCACCCCCACTCCTTTGCATCACAACATCCTTAAAAATAACAGGCAGAATTCACAATACCAGAGAGAGCAGAACAGTGTTAGAATTTTTCCAAGACCTCATTCCCAAAAAGGAGTCATTATTTGTCCCAAGTAATAGTTTCTTGAAAGATCCCACTTGAAAGGCTTGCCTTCACTGACCTCAACTGAACACACCCTGTGCTAAAAGTTTCTTCCCAGAGGCCATTTGTTGAATATTTTAACATCCCTACTGCCTGAGACAACAGATAACAGTTGGAGCAAATAATTTACCAACCAAAAAGCTTAAAAGGAAAAGTTGAGAAATGAGATGTCCAGAGAAGTTTTGAAAAGCTCCAACATATTCCTGGAGATTTCAAATGCTACATGCAGGTGTAGAGTTGTATGCAGACTCAGAAAAAATCTGCGAAGTCCCTCAGTACTCACCTCTGATTGAGGTTCTGCAAGCAGGAAATGAAGGCTAAGGCAAAGCTGTAAATTGAATAACTTGAGAGAGAAGACAGGTCCTAACATGCACACAGAATCTTCAGAAAGAAAAAAGGGGGTCATAAATTTATTGGTTCCAGATATTTGAAGAAATCTCTAGAGACTTCAGCAGCAACATATAACATAGATGTATAATTTACAGAATTAGTTTTAAAAAGTCAATAAACAAACTACAATTATAGCAGAAAACAGAAGAAAGCCAACCTTGGGAAGGGGGAAGAATCTGATTTTCATAGTTGAATTATATTATTTAAAATGTATAATTTTCAACAAAAAAATTAGAAAATATGCAAAGAAACAACCAAGTGTGGGCCATATACAGGGGGGAAAAACAAGGAATAGAAACTCCATGACAAAATTCAGACCTTGGAATTACTAAACAAAGCTTTATTTTATTTTATCTTTATGTATTTTATTTATATATTTATCATATATATATATATTTAGTATAGTTGACACACAATGTAACATTAGTTTCAGAGTACAACCTAGTGATTTGACAAGTTTATATTTGCCACAAGTGTAGCTACCATTGGTTCCATTACATCACTATTATAATATTATTGACTTAATACTTAGGCTCTGCTTTATTCTCACAACTTAACTCATTCTATAACTGGAGGCCTGTATCTCCCTGTCCCCTTTTCCTATTTGGCCCAATTCCCCACTGTCAAATATCAGGTTTTTCTCTGTGTATATAAATCTGATTTTGCTTTTTGTTTATTGTTTTTTTTAGATGACATTTATTAATGGAACCATATGGTGCTTGACTAGACAAAAAGCTTTAAAACAGCTGTCTTAAATATGTCCATAGATATGAAATAAATCATATCTAAGGAAATAAAGGGGAATATTAAAATTGTGTATCATTCTAATATTTAATGAATAGAATATTAATAAGGAGATTAGAATTATAAAAACAAACCAAATAGAAATTCCATAGTAGAAAAGTACAATAACTTAAATGAAAATTTCACTATAGAGGATGACCAACAGATTCAATTAGATAGAAAAAGGAAGCAGCAAACTTGAAGATAGGTCAATTGATATTATCCAGTCTGAAGAACAAAAAGATAAAAGAATGAAGAAAAATGAACAGACCTTCAGAGACCTGCAGGACACTAACAAGTGAACAAAATAATGAGAGTTCCAGAAGGAGAGGAGAGAGAAAAGGGATCAAAAAAAAAATTTGAAGAAATAATGCCTGAAAACATCTAAAATTTGAGTTAAAAATTAATCTATTAAATGAGAACAAAGTTAGAGTACCAATACTTACAGTAATCAAGACAGCATGGTATTAACAAGAATTAGACATTTATCAATAGATCAGAAAAGAGAGCCCAGAAGTAGACCCACATAAATACAGTTGACTAAACTTTGACAAAGGAGCAAAGGTAATACACTGGAGCAAAAAAAGTTTTTTCAACAAATGTTGACACAAAAAGACATCCTCATGCAAAAAAAAAATCTAGATAAAAAGTTATACTATTCACAAGAATTAACTCAAAATGGATCACAGCTCTAAACATAAAATGCAAAACTATAAAACTTCTAGAATATAACTTAGAAGAAAACCTAGATAATCTTGGCTATGTTGATGACTTTTTAGACACAACACCACAAACACAATCTATGAAAGAAATAACTAATAACCTGAACTTGATTAAAATTAAAAACTTCCATTGTCTGAAAGACAGTGTCAATAAAACGAGAGGACAATTTATAGGCAGGAAGAAAATATTTGCAAAACACACATCTGATATAGGAGTGTTAACTAGAATCAAAGAACTCTTAAAGCTCAGCAATAAGAAAACAAACAACCTTATTTGAAAATAAGCCAAAGATTTTTAACAGACAACTCCTCATAAGATATACAGATGGCAAAAAGCATATGAAAAAACATGCTTCACAGTATATGCCATCAAAAAATGCAAATCAAAACAACAATGAGATACTATTACACCCCTAGAGAATGGTCAAAGTCTATAACACTGACATAATCAAACACTAGCAAGGATGTGGAGCACAGGAACTCCAATTTATTGCTGGAAAGAACGCAAAATGGTACAAGCACTTTGGAAACTAGATTGGCAGTTTCTTACAAAACTAAATATACTCTTACCATATAATCCAGCAATTGTACTCCCTGGTATTTATCCAAAGATGCTGAAAACTTATGTTTACACAAAACACAGTCCATAGATGTACAGCACATCTTTATTCATAATTACCAGAACCTAGTAGCAACCAAGATTCCCTTCAGTAGGTGAATGGGTAAATAAACAGTGGAATGTCCAGACAATTGAATACTATTCAGCACTAAAAAGAAATTAGCTATCAATCCATGAAAAGAAATGTGTTAACAACTTAAATGCATATTATTACTAAGAGAATGAAGCCAATCTGAAACATACATACTGTATGTTTCCAACTATATGACATCCTGAAAAAGGCAAAAATATGGAAACAGTAAAAAGATCAGTGGTTTCCAAAGGTTAAAAGGTGAGAATTGATAACAGGGGCGCACAGAGGATTTTTAGGGCAGTAAAAATACCCCGTATGATACCATTATGAAAGTTACATGTCATTATCCATTCATCCAAATCCATAAAACATACAGCACCAAAAGTGAACTGTAATGTAAACTCTGGACTCTGGGTGATTATGACGTATTTGATGTAGGTTCATCAGTTGTAACAAACATGGCACTCTAATGGAGGATGTTTACAATAGGGGAGGCTATGCGTGTGTGGGTGGGGCAGGGAGGATAAGGGAAAACTCTATACCTCCCCTTAATTTTGCTGTGAACATTAAAGTGCCCAAAACAATAAAGTCTTAATAAGAACAAACACACAACAACAAGAACATTGGATTCAAATGTGGCATTAAATCCATCCAGAAATCCTGTTAATCATGTTAAAAAAAAATAATTTCTGCACTCCTGAATGGTTCAGTTAATTAAGCATCCAACTTCAACTAAGGTCATGATCTGGTGATTTGTGGCTTCAAGCCTCTTGTCAGGCTCTGTGCTGACAGCTCACAGCCTGGAACCTGCTTCAGATTCTGTGTCTCCCTCTCTTTCTACCCCTCCCCCACATGTACTCTGTCTCTTTAAAAAAAATTAACATTTAAAAAAATTAAATAAAGTCAATCTACATGTCCAAGAAGCTCGACAAATTTCAGGCATGGTAAACTCAGAGATCCATACTTAAACACATCAGAAAGAAACTTTTGAAAGCCAAATACAATAAGAGAACCTAGAAAGCAGTAAGAGAGGTGACTTATCATATACAAGGTATCCTAAATAATATTAACAACTAATTTCTAATCAGAAACGATAGAGGCCTGAAAATAGTAGCATCATATAATCAAAGTGCTTGAAAGAAAAATATTCAGTCAAAGCGATCTTTCAAAAAGGAGAGAGAATTAAGATACTTCTAATTTCTTAATAGAGATAATTTGTTGTTTTTTTATCTGCCTTACAAGAAATAATAAAGGGAGTCCTCCAATATGAAATGAAAGGACACTATACAGTAACTCACATCTACATGAAAAAGTACCAATAAAAATAACTACACAGATAATACAAAGATAAATATAAAAACAGTATTAAAGTATTTTTTGCTTTTTACCCAATATTATTAAAATACATTTTAATAAAAACAATCATTATAAATCTAAGTTGGGCACACAATGTACAAAAACACACTTGTGAAAATAGCAGTATAAAGGAGGTGGGAAAATGAAGTTTTATAGGAGCAGTGCTTTTATGTATTATTCATATTAAGTTCTTAATAATCAGGACTATTATTATAAATCAAGTGGTGAGTGATAAATAAAGTGGCTAATGATAATTCTCAGGACCACCACTAAGAAAATAATGTTTAAAAAATATAGTAGAAGAACTGACAAGACAATTAAAATTATATACTGGAAAGTATCTATTAACACCAAAAAAAAAAAGCAATAATAAAAGAATTGAGAGGGGCCCTTGGGTAGCTCAGTCAGTTAAGTATCTGACATAAGCTCAAGTCATGATCTCACAGTTTGTGGGTTTGAGCCCCATGTCAGGTCTGACTGCTCAGAGCCTGGAGCCTGCTTCAGATTGTGTCTCCTCTCTTTGTTTCTCCCCCACTCATACTCTGTCTCTCTCTTGAAAATAAATAAACATTTAAAAAATTCTTATAAAAATTTTAAAAATAAAAGAATTGAGAAATAAAATATATAGCACATATAGAAAACAAATAACAAAGTTGCAGGCACACTATACATTAAATATAAATAGACTAAACTATCCAGTTAAAAGGCAGAGATTGGCAGAATGGAAAAAGAATACAACATGATTCAATTATATGCTGAATATGATGAAAACACTTGAGACTCAAAGACAGAAAAATATTAAAAATATAATGATGGAAAAAGATAACCCATGCCAATGATACTAAAAAGAGAGTTTGTTTATGCTACTTTCAGTCAAAATAGACTTTAAGACAAAAGTTATTAGTAAAGATAAGATTTTATAGTGATAAAATGTTCTGTGACCAGTTATAAACATATATATGCATTTAACAACAAATCCCCAAAATACATGCAGCAAAACTGTTATAAATGAAACAAGGAATAGAGAATTCACAAATAATAGTTGGAAACCTCAGTATCCCATTTTCAATGATAGGTAGATCACGTAGACATAAGATTTTAAAATAAATAGAATACTTAAATAACACTATAAGCCAGCTACACTTACCAGTTACATATACAGTCTTTTCAATAGCAAAATAAACATGTTCATAGCAGCATTATTCTTATTGGCCAAAATATGGAAATAAATGGAATGTCCATTAACTGATACATGGATAAACAAAATGTGCTATATATAAGAAAGGAATATTATTTAGTCATAAAAAGGAATGTACTGATACATATAGCAACATGGATAATACAGTATAACACATAGAAATGATTAGAAAACCAGAGTGCTTAAGTACTAACTCTATAGTCTTAATCATGTTATTTAATGTCTCAACATCAGATCCTCTGTAAACATCTCTATTCTCAAGTTTTATATATGGGTCAAATCAGGTAATATATGTGAAAGTATTTTGTAATGGAATTCCAAGGCTTTTTTCAATATTATTAAGTCGTACATAGAGTTTTATTGGTAAATCAGCATTCATGTCACCTTCAGTGACCGGTCTAGTTTATTACAGGTCTCTCTCCCTTTGAGATTTATAAATAAAATACAAAATGAGATTTCAGCTTTTTAAGATTCTTTTAATATAACAAAAAATAAACTACCATTCTATTTTTGTTCATGGATATGAATACTCAGTTTTGCATCAGATTGACCCTTTATGTTTACTGATTTTGAGGAAGGACTATTGCTACTTTGATCTTATTGTTGTAAATTAGAAATAGTTGATCTATGTAAGGAATCATTTTGTGAAACACTTCTAAATTTTATAACTGGTGATGTAAATAAATTCATATAATTCTGGCTTAAATCAGAGAGAAAAAATCATTAAGAAAAATCATAATGAGAATAGGTTAAATGATAAAAAGTGAGGCAGGGCAAACAAAATAGTTTTGAATTAAAATAAGCTAAATTCTCAGTTGTTTTAATTCATTGTTCTCTGTTTAAGGAAAGAAAAGAGAAGAGGAGAAATAATAAGGAAAGAGAAAAAATTTTTAGTTGACCTACAGAAATTGTTAGACTAGGGGAAGATTAAGAACATAGCTATAGGACCTCAACATGCTCAAAGATGTCTGAAAAACAGGTTCCTGTGGCCACAAAATACCCAGGTTCAGTATTTTCTTATTTGGAACTGCTGCCAATTCTCTTGCAGTCCAGAATTCAGCCAATGCCATTGATTGCCTGGTTCCTACTACGGCTTTGACTACAGGGGAACCCAAATATACTCCACATGTCTTGGCTCTTGCCCTATAAGAACCCTAGGAACGCCTAGAAGCTGTGCCAAATAATTGATAGAGTGGTCAGGGACACTACTGAGACGCTCACAGCAAAGTGATTAAAGGTCAAGGTTGGGAGTCTGATCTGGTTCAAATTCCTATTTTCCTTGCTGTTTGTAGCTTGTGACCTTGGGCAATTTACTTAATCTAAGTCTCAAATTTTTCACCTGTAAAACATGGATAGGATCTACATTGTAGGATTTTTATAAGGGTTACATGATAATACACACAAACTGCTTAGTGAAAATCTCTGCTAATGATAAACGCTCAAAGATTGTTAGTAACTTTTATTGCCATTCTAATAAAAAAAGGGGGGGCTATACAAAATAGAGAAAATAGGCAATGGGGGCTTTCTTATTAATTATGGCAGATTCACTAATTTTTTAAAACTGCTTTCAGTATTTCCAAAATAAAAATAAACAGAATTATGAAAATATGACTATTTTCATTACATTAGTTGATGCTCTTTGAAAGGCTTGCAAACTGTTTTCAAGTTTTTAAAGCTCTTGATCTCTCAATAAAGTATTTCTGGTGTTAATTTCTGGAAGTTGCTTTTAGGTGCTTTCAGGTAGACTTCTAGCTGAGTCTTGAATTTACTGTCCTGGGGCTATATCAGTTGAGTCAGGCCCATAATGAAATTCTCTCTGCAGTTTTTAAAAATGCAAATTGCATACAAACTGCTTGAGTTTGCTAGTATTAATACATCCCTGAAGTCACCAAACACACACACATGCCTCAAGCTGTCAAAAGTTAATACTGGAATTTGGAGGAAAATTGAGTAAGACATTTTGCAATGAAACGAATGTAAAGGGTCAGTATGTGAGTATACTACTCTGTTTGACTCCTATTTATAAACCAGTCAGCTAGGATTAGGGGTGTCTCCAAATATATACAGAAGCTGGAAAAGGACTGAGAATGTTTCTCAGTGGGGTGTAACTACCTCCTCTGTGCTCCTTGAAGCTAAGGAAGAAAATTTTCAACTGATCTACTGTAATCGTTAGATTACAGGAAGATTAAATATGTAGATATTTGGGGCACGTGGGCGGCTCAGTCAGTTAAGTGTCTGACTTCGCTCAGGTCATGATCTCAGGGTTTGGTTCGTGAGTTTGATCACCGCATGGGGCTCTGTGCTGGCAGCTCAGAGCCTGGAGCCTGCTTCAGATTCTGCGTCTCCATTTTTCTCTGCTCCTACCCAACTCCCGCTCGCTCTCTCGCTCTCTCGCTCTCTCTCAAAAATAAACAAACATTAAAAAAATTTTTTTAAAGGTGTAGTTATAGAAACTAACTCCAAAAGAAATCTGGAAAACAGACTTCTGTGGCAGAAGTCACAAAATATGCACTGATTCAGCAGTCATTAGGAAGCACTGCTGATTCTCCTGCACCCCATTACAGTGAGCGCCACTGTACACTAATGAGCTCAAGATCCCATGATTCAGTGATGCGCAAAAGTGTTGTCTTTGACCGGTAGCACAGCACCTGGGAGCTTCTGGGAAATGTAGGTTCTTGAGCCCCACCACCCTATACCCACAGAAAAACCCTCTAAGTGATTCTGATATACCCTCAAGTTTGATAACCACTGAAATAACATAGACTAATTATGTGGATTATGGAGGCATTATGGAGAATGACCAAGAAGATCTTCAGACCATTTTCCCAAGAACCCAGAAGCAAAATTTATAACAAAGGAACACGTTTTGCAGTGGAATTTTGTGGGAAAATTAGGTAAAACTGTAGTTCAAACTGAGACTCGACAAGGGCATGTGTGACCCTTTTAAGAGTAGTTTATTTGACTTCTTGCTGAAGGAAGTCACTAGTTAGGTTACTGATGCAATTTAATGTCTGTATTTGAGAAAACATAAATGCTGGAAGAATTCTTGCAAAGGCTCTGCCTTTCTAGAAAGAATAGAAAAGATTCTAGACAGAACAAAATCTGGGAAGGAAGCCAGAAAGTCAAGGAAATTCAAAGGTGGTGAATAGAAATTAAAACTGGCATCAAGAAGTAAAAAAGTAGAAGAATGTGATAAAAAGAGAAAAAGAAGAAAATAAATTTAGGACCATTTTAGCTAAATGGAAGTTATGGCCTCTTCTCAGACAGCATTAATTCAGAATTTCTGATATCATAGCTTGTACACAATAAAGAGGATTCAGATACACAATCAACAATAATAAATCTTTTGAATACAAGTATAAGACATAGAATGCTAAAAGGAATGAAACTAGCAAGATACTGTAGGAAATTTGGGATGCTACCTTCTGAATGTAACCAGAGACACATGGAAAGACTGCCAAAATTCAACCATTTTCTGCTTCTTTTGTTTATTAAGGATTTCATAATTCAAGCACAATAAATATGAACTATATTCCTATTGATCTGGAAGTTCTTGGTAGGCAAGAGACTATATGAGAATTTTCTCTCTTTTTTTTAAATTGAAGACTTAGAAAAGAATTTGACAGAAGGTGTAAAGAGAAAACTAAAAACTTGTCAACAAGTTCTTCTTTTTTCATTCTAATATAAGAAAATCAGATGGTCAGTGATATTGTCATTAAGGCTGAATATAACCTCTTCACTTAGTGCATCACAATTTGGTCCAGTGGATTCCAAATAGAAAAAGAAGGAAAATTTTCAAATAAACAAAGTCAAACAAACGAACAACCCCAAAACCTTCTGTAATGAAAAATAGATGTGATTATAGAGGAAAAAAAAGAATAATAGTGATAGTGATTAAAAATCCTTAAAAGAAATAATAAAGAGGAAAAAATAAAGCTTTGCGTGTTTTAATCTATAATGAATTTTTATGTAAAGAAGAAACTCTGGTTCCACAAAAATCACCAGGACCTGGTGATGGGATACATGACTGCCAGGAAAACTGAAATGTATGCCTCTTTAAAGGAAAGTTGCATAGTGGGATAGAGAACTATGTGCCAAAGAGATACATGTATAAAATCTCACAAAGCTAGCAGTATAAGGGAGATTGAGAGCAGGTGGATTAGGTGAAGGGAAGGAGACATGGTATCATTATGGTGACACATTCAGGACAGTCTAGTCAGACAGAGAGTATGATGGTTACTTGCCTAATAAAGAGGGCAAAGCTGGAGCAGAAGTTATTAGTTGTTGGGTACTTCAATTATCTGGACATCTGCTAGGTGCTTCATTCAGCTAAGGTCATAACAGCTGATAAAATATTGCTAAAAATGTCACTTCGTAGAAGACCAAATTACATAATTTTAAGTGCAGAAAAGGTTTTCATGAAAGTTCAATTCCCTCCTGTCAAATTTAAATCCAGGAAAACCAAGGCCTGGAGAGGTTGCAGAGTTAATTATATATGAGATATGAAAAGCAATATAAAAATAAAATATACACTCCTTATCATTAATTCACTCTTTAAATATTTGTGGAATTCCTTCTATATGCCAGACACTATTCTAGTCACTTGGGATATATTAATGAAGAAATAGACAAAAATCTCTGCATTAAATTATCTATATTCCTAAATTCTAGATAGAGAAAATAGATGGTAAAAAACATAAAAAGTAGGCAGACTATCTAATAAAGCACTGTATAATATGGTAGCCACTGGTTACCTATAGCTATTTAAATTTAAATTCAAATTCACTAAAAGAAAAAATAAGTTCCTTAGTCACACTAGTCATGGTTTAATTGTTCAATAGCCACATATGTCTAGTGACTATCACCTTAAACAGAGCAAAACTAATATGACAAAGGTAATAAATGGAATAGAAACATTGTATTAGTATGTTAGTTATCTCTTGCTATATTACAAATCACATCAAAACCTAAAAGCTTAAAATGACCAACATTATTCTCTCACACAGTTTCAGAAAGTCAGAAATCTGGAAGCAGCTTTCTTGCAGTTTGTCAGCCAGGGCTGTAGTTCATTGAATTTCACTCACATGGCTGTGGAAAGTTTTCATCACTTCACCACATGAACCTCTCCACTGGGCTGCTCAAGTAACAGAGCATCTGGCATCACTCAGAGCAAATGATCTAGGAGAGAGTGGGGGTGGAGGTGAGAGAGAGAGAGAGAGAGAGAGAGAGAGAACCCAAGACAGAAGCCACAATCTTTCAATAACTTAACCTGAGCAGTGACATCCCTCATTTGTGCCACATTCTATTCAATAGAAGAGTCACTAAGTCCAGCCACACTCAAGGAAGGGGAGCCCAGTTCTCTGTCTTGAGGAGAATTATACCATTAATTATTCTAATCCATGAGCATATCTTTTCATTTTTTGTGTGTCATCTTCAATTTCTTTATTCAATGTCTTATAGATTCCAGAGTATAGGTCTTTCATCTCTGTGGTTATTCCTAGGTATTTAATGTATTCTTAGGCATTCTATTCTTTTTGGTGCAGTTGTAAAGGGGATTATTGTCTTAGTTTCTCTTCTTGCTACTTAGTTGGTAGTGTATAGGAATGCAACAGATTTCTATATATTAATTTTGTATCGTGCAACTTTACTAAATTCATTTATTAGTTCTAATAGTTTTTTCATGGAATCCTTAGGATTTTTCGTATATAGTTTCATATCTCCAAATAGTGATGGTTTAGCTTCTTTCTTACAAACTTGGATGCCATTTATTCCTGTTTCTTATATGATTACTGAAGCTAAGACTTCCAATATTATGTTGAGTAAAAATTGTGAGAGTGGACATCCTTGTCTTGTTCCTGATATTCCAGAAAAAGCTGTCAGTTTTTCACCAATGAATATGGAGTTAGCTATAGATTTTTCATATTTGGCCTTTACTATGTTCCCTCTAAACTCATTTTGTTGAGAGATTTTATCATAAACAGATGTTGAAATTTGTCAAATGCTTTTTCTGCATCTAATGAGATTATTGTATGACTTTTATCCTTTGTTGTATTGATGTGGTGTATCATGTTGATATACGAATATTGAACCATCCGTGCATCCCAACAAAAAATACCATTTGATCATGGTAAATACTCTTTTAAATGCATTATTGAGTGTGATTATCTAATATTTTATTGGGGATTTTTGTATCTATGTTCATCTGGGATATTGGTCTGTAGTTTTCTTTCTGGGGGGATGCCTTTGGCCTTGGTATCAAGGAAATGCTGCCCTTAGGAGGAAAAAATTGGTCAGAGAGATGTCTTTGCATGCTGTTTTTGAGTTTAAATATTAAAAATAATTTTGACCTAAAATAGAGGTATACTTTTTCTTTGTTCGGAGGAGGCCTTTTTTTGGTTCCCTATGATTTCATACATGTATGTAAGGCAAGTACACAACCAATAGTTTTGGAGAGGCCATAAATGTAATAAAGAAAAATAAATCAAATAGTTTCAGCCCGAGATATTAAATGTGTCATTCAGTCTTGTGAATTAGATATATTTACAGATAGATATCCCAGCTGATTTAGGGACATCAATATATTTTTTTCCAAACATGGGTTTAGATTGCTCTTTACCTGAAAGTTATCTCAGGAGATAACATTTTCTTAATGAAGCACTTGCTCAGAGGAGACAGAAGGGAGCAAAGAAGAATAGTAAGAGGTGTATGACAGCTCATCTTCCCTTCCCTTTATTCTGGAGCAAGGCCTGGGAAGAAGAAAGAGTCTTGATGCTGCAAAATCTGAATTCGAAGTCAAATCAACCAGACTCAGAAAATTTCCTTATATAAATATATGTCTTAAGATAAGAGGCCTGGGTATATTTTTGTATAGAAGTAGGATTGTCCAAGAAAGGAATGAATGTCCCCGTTGTCATTTGTCCTTAAAAGAGACCAATCTGAAGGCATTGAATGAGGTAGACTTTGGACTTGTGGAGGAAATGTTTGCTTCTTTTTCTAAGGCCAGGGTACAGTTTAGCCCAAATTCCAAGTTTAGCCCATTACTCCTAAATACTTGGAGTAATCTTGGAAATGGCAGTGAATTGACCACTACCATTCAGAGAAGACAGAGCTGGTTTACAAAGAAGTTCCTGGCCCTGACACTTCTAAGAAAAGAAACTTCCAGTAGTAATCAAAAGTTGTTTTCATGCGTATATTCAATACGCCTAACTTTAAAGGTGCAGCAGGCATGACTGTTTAAAAGATTAACCAGTTCCCAATACATTTATTACAAATATTAACTGTTTGCCTACCATATTATATGGCAGGTATTGTTTCAGGTGCAAGAGGCACAGCAATGAATAAAATAGGCAAAGGCTCTGATGGTGAAGACAAAAAGTAATCAAGTAAGCAAATTAATATATAATATGATGGCTGATATCAATGTGTTATGACAAAAAGTTAAGTCGGTAAGTCAAAGATTAAACAAATGAAGGTACATTATGTTAGGTATGGTGGTGCTGTTAGTTGAGAAGAAATTTCAAAGTGACTCAGCAAACCATATGGATATCAGAACAAAAAATATTCCATGTAGCGTGAACAGCAACTGCAACGTTCTAAAGAAGGTATAAACAGGGCATGTTCATAGAATGTCAAGGAATCCCAGGTAAAGTGATTCATAGGGAAAAAAGGAGCAGAATCATAGTAGAAAGGCTGGAGAGGGAGCTGAGGGGCCAAATCACACAGGACCTGGTGGGTAAGAGTATGGACTTCAGAATTTACAGTGTGTGGAGGATGCCATGGGTGGGGGAAAGGGTGTTATGGAGAATGTTAACACGATCATATGTACATTGTAAAAGAATATTGAAGCTTATGTATGGAGAAGAGAATCTAAAAGGGGAAGCATGCAAGACACCAATTCTTCTGTAGATAATCACATCTGCAAAGTCTGTTTTGCATGTAAGGCAACATATTCATAGGTTCTGAAGATAAGCCTACTACAGAGACCTTAGCTAACTACATATTTAACAAAAGTCAATATTGCAATGCAGCAAAAAGATCATATTCATAGAAATTAAAATAATTCTGTTTTAAGGCCATAGACCTCTCACATAACCACATGCTCTTTCTTAGTGCACAGCAAAAGTTCCTTCATTTAATTTATTCTTTTTGTTTATTTCACTCCAACGAATTGGGCCCTCGTTTCTGGATGGAACTAGTCAAAACACAGATTGATAGTCCCAGAACCACTCCTTCAATGGACTCTGCCCATGTCCCTTGCTATGTAGGGTTGTCGGTCTCTCAGATCCTATGCTGTCAGGGACAAAACATGAAAGATTGAAGGATTGTCATTGTTCCTAAATTCTTAGAAGTCTTAGTTTAGTGGGATTAGCCATAAAATCCAATGAGTTTGGTCAGTTTTTCTTTTCCATTAAGTTCCTTGCATTCTACCAAAAAGAATGTTTACAATCTATAGTCTGTACCTGTAGCAATCTACCTTCTCTACCTGAATATGCAGTGGACACATACATTGCTGAAACCTTCATTCACTGGAATCAGGGGAGAGGGAGCTGTTTTGAGCCTGGGCTTGGCAGGCAGAAAGAATTTTGCCAAGCACACAGGACAAGGTTAAGGGGAAAGAAATCCAATAATGAAAGGTGGAATCACAAAAAAGTTTGAGGAATATTTAGGAAACAGCAAAAAGTTCACTTAGATGTGAACGTTATTCACATTTTCAATACTCTTGAGATAAAATTAGACAATATCACATGTGAATCTTAGCTAATAGGCTATGATTTTTGTCACTGTGGCTTCTTTGTAGTTATGGGCTTACTTATCTAAAACACAAAGATGCTAAAATTATTCTTTATGCAGAAAGAAGCATCATATCATTATTGCTGGAAAACTTACCTGCTGTGCTTATAATGCTCTTGTTGACTACCCCTGGGAAGTTCATTATGATAAATTGATTAAGTCTGTGAACTCGGTGGTGCATAAATGAAAACTGCTGCTGGATAGAGAGATTCCCTACTTTTTGGGGGTTTTCTTGGTCTTTTGTTTTTGTTTTTGTTTTTTTTTTTTGTTTTCTTTGCCTATGCACTGATAACCCATCCATTAAAGAGAAGCCCATGACTTGTACAAAGAAAGCGTATTTTTCTTACTGTCTCTTCTATCTGGTTTGAAGGTAAATCCTTCTTTCAAGTAACTTCTCTAAATTAAAAAGTAAATTAAAAGGTGTCTAATTGTAATTATATCTAGTAGATCATATTTCTCAAATGAGTCATTTAAAAGAGGGTTTTAATAGGTATCTGACTTATTAACATTGGTAATTGATAACCAACATTGTAATTAGTTATCTGTGATCCTTGTCACAGATTTAAAAGTATCTCTATCAGAAGTGGCAAACTGCAGCCCCATGGGTTTAACTATCGTTAAATCAATAAACAAAGAAGCTATTAGACTGAGGAGGCTCTAATGTCATGGTGACCTGTGTAAACAAACCGAAAACTAAGCCTCTGAATTCCTCAAAGGTATGAAATCAAAATGCTAAGCCCAACCAATCACAAGCAGCCAAGGAGACAGTTATAGCCAATCAGATTATTTTCTTTGTTTGTTTGTTTGTTTTTTGTTTTTTGCTTCAGCAATTTTTCTAGGTAAATTTTTCCCCTGGCTCCTGTCTCTGAAGCATTCCTAACAACTTCGAGTTTGGCATTGCCTAATGGAATCAATATTTGCTCAAGTAAATTGTTAAAAATTTTAATATGCCTCAGTTGATCTTTTAATACCATGCTGGCTGATATGTTTGATTTTACCAGTAAATGTTTTAAAGTGTTTGTATTTCACAAAATTGTAGATTATCTGTTTTCTACTGGATAATAAGATTCAGCAACACTGAGATGGAATTCCTGCATGGAGTCCCAGCCCTGACTATCTTCCTCCTGGCCCTCTCTACTCCTTTGTGCTTCTTCCCAACCTCTGTGGGCATTTGATTTTGTTATCTGATTACTTTGTCTGATGTTTACTTTGGAATTTAATGTTTAAAAATAATTTTAAAAACTTAAGTCAAATAAATGTCATATCCCTCATATTGTACAAGGAAAGAAGTACCAAGATAAATCCTTTCTAGAATTCTCAGACACTTATAAGGACTATTCCCACACTATTCCCTACCCAGTGCTTATCTTGAAGCTTCTTCTCAGACTTTCCACACAGTGGTAAGGAAATATAAGAGGCAAGGTCTCAAAGAGTGTATATTTATTTGCTAGTATATTATTAGTTATAAAGAGAAAACACATGTCATGTTTCACTCAATTTCATAACACCATGGGAAAGAGGAAAACATCCAATGAACACCAATAGTTTGTTGCTTTAAATCAAAAAGATAAAACAGAAAAAGAAAAAACAAACACAAAAAACCTCCAATCTTTTTCTGTTTCCTTTTAAAAAAAATTCCTTTCATGATTATAATGACATGACTCTGGGGTGGGAATTAAGTAGATCTTGATAGATCTTAATGTACCTCTTGGCATTTTAACATAAGTAATGTTTGCTGAACCTTCTTATATTATTTTCCTTAGTAAAGTGGGCCTGTTCGTATCTAAGCCATAGCCTTGCTATGAAGTTTCCAGGAAATGTATGCAAAAGCTGAGCACAGTGAAGGTGAATAATTGACACCATGTTATTATAATTTGAGCTAAATATCTGCACCTAACCTCTAACGTCTGTAGACAGAAACCGTTGCCAAGAACTTGATTTAGACACATTGCAGTGTGAAAGGAAGACGTCTGATCATTAACCCCAACCTCACATGAACCCGGCCATCTGCCTTCTCTATACCAGTGCTCATAAAGTGAGCACAGCTAGGAAAAACAAAAAGGAATCATGTAACGGGCAGATTTCACTATGTATTTTGATTGCTGAATTTAAATAGGTAACAAACACTATCTGGCTACCACTATCTGGTAATCCTACCATTGTTTTCCCTTCAATTTGTTCTGCAGAGATCAGTTCATTAACTTCTCCCTTGTCAATTCCCAACACCCTGGGTCCTCCTTGTTTACAGCTGATGGTCATGCCTTATGCCTCTCTGACAAAAGCCAATTAGTGTGCCAGAGGCGGCTCACATTCCCATCAATGAATCCACAGGGCACGTGTCCTTTCCACCCTCCTTCCTGCTCTAGAGTAGGACGTGTCGCATCTCCCATCGTGGGCTAATTCTCCATGCCACGTCCCCGTCCTGCGTTCTCAAGGATCTTTATCCTCAGATATTCTCTCCACATTCTCATTATTGCTCTCCCTTTCGTCAACGTACCACCTTTAAAGACACAAATACACATCTTTCATCTTAAACAACTTCACCCTTGACCCTGTATTTATTTCCTTTTAGCTACTGCCTCTATCGTCTCCTCTCATGCCATTCCACACCGTACACATGTTGTGTTCCCCTCTCACTATCTCAACCACTCTTCAGCCCATTCCCATCTGGATTCTACCCCTCCTGACTGAAATAGCTTTAGAGGCACCCAAAGACTTCTATTTGACTTAATTAAAAAGTTAATTTTATGGCCATTTCTCAAATTTAATATGTATATGCATCACCCCGGCATCTTTTCAAAATGCAGATTCAGCAGATGTGAAGTGGTACCCAAGATCCCGCCTTGCATATGAGGTGCTTGGTGATGTTACCGCGCTTCTGTTCTGTGGATCAGTCTTTAAGCAGATCTTGTGTTTGGGGATTTTTCATTGTTTTTACTTATTTTTTTTCTTGTTTCTTCCTCCTCAAAAAGTCTTCTTTCTTATGCTTTGCAGGTAGGATTCTTTTAATTTTTCAGGTCTCAGTTCAAAATTGACTTCCTCAAAAAGCCCTTACTAGACCACCCATCTAGTGTGAATGCTTGATATATTTTTTCTAAATATATCAAGAAATATATTAGATAGATAGTTAAATGATAGATACATACATACATACATACACACATACATACATGGAAAAGCATTCTGTTCTTTTACTGTAAAATTTCTGGGTTTTGTATTGTTTTTTTGTTGACTTCCTTACTACACTATAAATTATAGAGAATGGGAATCATGTTGTCATTATTCATCACTTTACTCCAATATAAAGCAAGACATATAGCAAGAGTTTAGAAACACTGAATTTCTACTAGATCATATTCTTTAAGTTCAATGTGGAGTTTGAAAGCCCTTAAGTTGTGTTTTTTAATCTTGGTGCTTTTTTCATGCAAACCCACTGTTATTCTAAGTTTCCTGCTCCTATCTTCAAATATTTCCCTCCAGTAACTTTCTCCAGTCTTACTTTGCACTTGTGATGTTCTAAAGCCAAACCATAACTAAGCCACAACTCTTCTTTGAAAATTTCCCAACTAAATCAGCCCAGTGGCTTCTTCTTGCCTGAGGATAATCACATGTTTCCATCACTCATGGAGATTTAATATATAATCCCTTGAACAGGTAACCTTTTTTTTCTGGTATGTATCATCACTTTCCTTAAGTGTGTAGTAATTTCCTAGAGTTCAAGGGCCCAATCATAATAATAGCATCAATTTACTAAATATCAACCATATACCACTGCCTTGCATAAATAATTTGTAACCTTCAGAATAATTCTTATAAATCTCATTGTGTCAATTATAAAAATAAGGAAATTTTGGTCCAAGATGTTACTTGCCCAGAGTCACCTGGCAAAAAGTGGATGACCATGAACAAAACCAATGTTCCTTCCACCATGATGCCTTTTCCTATCACCCCATGTCCTCTACTTAGCAGTCTCCAGCACCTAGCAAAACTGGCTCATATTACAAGTGTGTAATAACCATTAGCAAAAATCCTGGTCTATATCTTCTCTGGAGCATGAATCAGAAGGAGCTTAAAATAACTAGAGATTCCCATAACCTATTCTATTTTCCAGAGATATCTGCTAAATAGTATGTGACCTCAAGAACCCACTGATGTTATCTTTTGTGATCCTGCAATTTAGAGAGGGAAAAGGAATAACTCTCTTTTGGAAAAACATATATTGAAAGCACTCACAAGTTTTCTCATTTTGATAGAAGTTTTAGGAGAATATTTATTTTGATAAGACAGTAAAATCTTGGAGGAAGTTAGGAATAAATGCACCATAATCATTTTCTCCCTTAGAATTTTATAACTTTTGCCTTTGGGAATAAAAAAAAACCATTCTGATATTAGGGACATAATGAGAAAAAAGTATTCCACCTCGGATGAGCAGGGAATCAATTTAGTCCTCAGAATGGGAGTATGGAGATGGAAACAGGGCACACGGTGCTTCTTAATCCCTTCTGAGTGTTGTTGTAAGGCTTCATTCAGCAGGCCAGCTAAACCCTCGCACTTCTCAGCAAACTCTGCGATTAAGCACACAGTTGGGAAGTATGTTCTATCCAGCCATAAAAAAGAGAACAGTCCTGTCTTAAAAGTCTACTATTAAGCATACCCTAGAAGAGACATCGGGCCTACCTGCTAAAATCATAGTAGATTGAAAGTCAAAAAAATAAAAAAATAAATTTATGAAAACTTCAGAGTGGTAAATCGGTACCCAGGCAGGTCCCCAAGCCGAAGGCTGTCTTAACAACTAGAAGTAAAGAGACATCAATTCCTGGCAATAGGGCCTTCCTTCCCAGGGCGGCTCTAGGAAAACAAGGAGGGCCCTCGGGAGGGGTCATTTGGAAGGCTCCATGTTTTTCTCAGATACCATATTTGCTTCACAGGACCAATTTACCCTGACATAAATAACTCCATGGTTAATACTCAGGGGACTTCAGTTTGTATCTCTGTTTTGGTTTTGATGTATTTTTTCTCTCTTCCTGAAATTGCTCTGTCAATTTCCCCTGTCTAAAATGACTCATAAAATGAAGCTGGGTTATTTAGCTGTGATGACCACCAATATCTGGCCCCACGTAGTGAAGAGTAGACTCTCCCACAGCAGCCACTTTTATATGATAAGGAGACAGGACACTTATCTTGTAATTATTTCATGAAATAATAGTAGAAGACACACAAAAAGATAACAAGGAAAACTGAATGTGGTCAATGATTATTCTTTAGATTTGTCTCCCATGTGACAGTTTCAAAGAGTTTTTATGTAAACGATCTAAAGGTCTAGCTCAGTTTCCCCCCACCCCCCAAACCTCTGGCCAGATTTTTTTTAATTTTTTTAATTTATAATGTATTTATTTATTAAATTTTAAAGTTTATTATTTTGAAAGAAAGAGCACGAGCAGAGGAGGAGCAGACACACACAAATACACACACACCCACCCACACACACACACACACACACACACAGAATCCAAAGCAGGCTCCAGGCTCTGAGCTATCAGCATAGAACCTAACAAGGGGCTCAGACTCAGGGACTGTGTGATATCATGACCTGAGCTGAAGTTGGACACTTAACCTACTGATCCACCCAGGCACTCCTGGCTAGATTTCGAAAAAATTTCCTTTCCTTTCTTCTGCTCGGTATCCTTAGTTTGGGTGGAGGTGGAGGGTAAGTTTGTCAAAAAGCTAGTATCAGCACATAGAAACATAACAAGCAATAATCTAGATGTGGAATAGTTTATCCTTTACCAAATTTCCACTTATGGTACCAAAAGTAGCAATATCAGGAACCAATTCTGAACAAGTTGATGTTTATTTTAATAGGAAACTCTCACAATTTATTCATGCCATTAAGGGTCTGAAAGTTCTATCCCTGAGGTTTTATTGAAAATTACTGAAAGATTCTAGGATGGAGAAGAGGAGATAAGAGAAGAGGAGGTAGGAAAGAAATGTGGTTTGCTGAAGTAACTTTGTTGATCTTGCTATTGAAACTCCACTCACCATTCTTTTACCCTGATACCGTAACGTACATACCCCCATAGTCCCTCACCACTTCTTCCTGATGTACCTACCATCTTGAAAGATTCAGGGCTCACTTTTCTAATCCACACAGGTATGCTGTTTCTGATGAAGATATGACTAACCTTAAACTTTGCTTAGAGAAACAAAGCACAACTCTGTAAGATGCCAAGATGTTTGCCAGGCACTAGAGAGATAAATCAGGAAATAATGTTTTGTACACGAAGAATGTTCACTGGAATGACTCTGCAGCCTTGGTAAAGACAACACTACTTAACTTAGTTATAAAAATGGCCAATAAGAGGGTTCCATTTTCAATTTTATCTCTGTGTTATACATGAAGCACTTACCTCTAAATAAGACTCTCGTTCTATGGAAGCAGAAATAGTCATTCATTTTAGTTGTCTCTAAATTCCAAAATGAAAACAACTGTTCCATGGACCTATATGATTTGAATTACAAATGGTTGATGATGATTTAACATTAGGCTTTGGGGGGTGTCTGGGTGGCTCAGTTGGTTGAGCAGCTGGCTTTGGCTCAGGTCCTGGTCTCATGGTCCGTGGGTTCAAGCACCGCGTCAGGCTCTGTGCTGACAGCTAGCTCAGAGCCTGGAGCCTGTTTCAGATTCTGTGTCTCCCTCTCTCTCTGACCCTCCTCTGTTTGCACTGTCTCTCTCTGTCTCTCAAAAATAAATAAAAGATATAAAAAAATTTTAAAAAATTAGGCTTTGGGGATCTGACTTACTTTTGTTTTGATAAATATTGAGACTCCAGGTCTTAAATAATCAGTGTCTTCCATTTATGCTCAAAGTACCATTGAGTAAAGGCTTATACTAAACCTGCTTTTGAATACTTTAATAGATTTATAATCCTGAACTCTTTTTTTTTTGATAGGTGGTATTTCCTGTGCCATAGTTCAAATTGCCACTTTTTACCACATTATTAAATATCTAACAATTTGGATTTGAAAGGTGTTTAATTATATACAGCAAAATCTTGGATTGCGAGTAACATGTTCTGCATGTGGTTCACAAGATAAGCAAACGTTTCTAATATATTTTAATTTGATAAACAAATGATATCTTGCAATACGAGTAGTACTTGATGCCAAATGTTACATGCTCACAATTGAGCCAATGGTTCTTGAAATTTGCTTTGATATACAAGTGCTTTGGATTAGAAGCATGTTTCTGGAATGAGTTATGCTTACAAATCAAGGTTTTACTCTATTTTCAATTGTTTATCACAGTTTTTTTGAATATCATGACTAAAGAGTTTTGCCTTCATGGGAATTAAGAGAGAAGTATAACATTTCATAGCTCATCTTCAACATTATTTGAGAACATATTTTCATTAATGTTCAACGTATCTAAGAGACTGGAAAACTTAGAAAATATTGCAAAAATAATTCTTCTTTCTAGAGAGAAGCACATGAAACCCAAGCAGTTTGATTTTATAATGCCTCAGATGACTAGGTAATTGCTTACAAATGTTCGCCAGACATTTAAAATAAAGCTTTTCAGGAAAGCTTAAATTCTTTTACTGAGTGGCTTGATTATGAGATTTCATCCCTGAAGAGCTTGGGTCGGGAATATTACATGTGTCAGCGAAGCAAGAGAAAGTACTCATGCGCCACTAGTGGGGTCAGCCCTTTGCAGTATTCTGCATCTGTAAGAAGGTCGCATCACAGCTGGAGAGGCAGAACAGATGCAGTTTCCACAGGAATGACTAATGTCTTTAAAGGAGTACTGTGTCAACTGAAATTAGCAAGCAGTGGTCTTTGATATTTGATACTTCTTGTCATTGCAGGGTTTTTTAAAGTATTATAAAGGAAAAACTGTACAAACTTAGCAAGTAGAATGGATGATAGTGACACTTCCTATTCATTGGTTGATTTTTCCTTCTCCCTACTCCACTTGATCCAAACCACAGAATATGGAACAAATAAGACAATGAAGCCATTATCATCAATTATAATGTAGATGTCAATTGAAGTAATCTTATCTTTTAGAATTTGAATACAATTAGATTGAGTTCCTGACTCTGTATCCTGTTCTTTCAAAGATTTCTGTGAGTTTGGTGGGGAACTTACATATTTATAGTCATTTGTAGTTAAAAATTCCAAAAGCAGTGGAAATCTTGGATCAGTTTGTCATCCTCTTGGAGTCATTCACTTCTCTGTTGCCTGTGCCAGTCTAAAGGGGGAAATCCTCTCTGTTCCTTGATTTGTCCTCTAAAACACATTTACACATATTTGTGTGGTTAGCAGGTTTCAGTGGAAGTTTGGAACAACAAAGTAGAATGTATTATACAGTGAGGCAACAAATTTAAAATTTATCCATTCAACAAATATGTAATGAATACCTATTTTGTGCCAGCCACTGCTCTATGGTCTGGGAGTGCAGTATTAAATGAAACAAACATCTCTCCTCTTGTGGAACTTAAAACCTTGTGGGGAGATATAGACAATAAACAAATACATACATGTGTAATAAACCAAACTGTATATAGAAAAATGAAAATAAAGTGGGATGAGGAGGATGAGAGTGAGATGGGCTATAGAATTTTTTAATCAGGAGTCAGAGTAGACCTCTCTGGTTGTATTTGAGTTGAGCCTGTGCAAAATTCCTTGAGGCAGAAAATTGCTTGGCTTGTCCAAGGAGCCAACAGGAGGCCAATGAGGCTAGGGGAGAGTGTCTAAGAAGGAAAAAGTAGTAACACAGATATCAACTCATGCTAGGTCAGAGTTTGGGGTTGATGAACAATGAAATATTGTCCATGGACAGA
>NC_043700.1:158507551-158548606 GCF_006229205.1 Suricata suricatta | reverse complement strand
ATATATATATAAGTCTACCTTAGAATATAGGAATATGGCATTTTCTGACAGTCAAATTGTTGGGGTTAATAGAATGTCCCCTGTCTCTCAGACTGTTTTCTGTCTTCAGCATTGTGTATGTCTCTCTTATCTCCCCAGAGTTCTTCCCTAGTAGGGTCCATTCAGGCTTTGGTGCAGCTGTTCATACAGAAGCTGGCTAGGCAGACTTCATCTGGCTCCATGCTCTTAGCCTCAACTGATCAAACTGGCATTAGTCTTCAGAAAAATGAACATGCTTTGGAATACTTGGCTCAAGGGCAAACATTGTTTTATCATTGTTACTACTACCTAATCCTATATGTCAACATCTTCTGAAAGCAGTGTTTTGTGTTGTCATAAATAATTGTTCATATTTGTTCTAGATACAGTGGGTCTGTGCATCAGTATTACAATGATCCTTGGGTGAAGCAATCAGAAATGGGTGGGTTTGGACATCTAGATGGTAAATAAACACATGAAAAGATGCTCACTGTCACTCATCATCAGAGAAATACAAATCAAAACCACAATGAGATATTACCTCACACCTGTCAGAATGGTTAAAATTAACAACTTGAGAAACAAGAGATGTTAGTGAGGATGCAGAGAAAGGGGAACCCTTTTGTACTGTTGGTGGGAATGCAAACTGGTGCAGTCACTCTAGAAAACAGTATGGAGTTTCCTCAAAAAATTAAAAATAGAGCTATTCTATAACCCAGTAATTCACTACTAGGTATTTATCCAAAGTACACCAAAATGCTGTTCCAAAGGGACATATGCACCTGAATGTTTATAGCAGTTCTATCAACAACAGCCAAATTATGGAAAGAGCTCAAATGTCCATTGACTGACAAATAGATAAAGAGGATGTGGTATATATATGTAGTAGTTTATATGTTTACTACTCGGTGATGAAAAACAATGAAGTCTTGCCATTTGCAACAACATGATGGAACTATAACGTATTATACTATGTGAACTAAGTCAGCCAAAGAAAGATGATTTCACTCATATGTGAAATTTAAGAAACAAAACAAATGAACACAGGGGAATGGAAGGAAAAATAAGATAACAGAGAGGGAGGCAAAACTTAAGAGACTCTTAAACACAGAGAACAAACTGATGGTTGCTGGAGGGGAGGTGTGGGGGGGGGATGGGCAAGATGGGTGATGGGCATTACGGAGGGAGTTGTTGGGATGAGCACTGGGTGTTATATGTAAGTGATGAGTCACTAAATTCTACTCCTGAAACCATTATTACACTATGCATTGACTAACTTGTTAACTAACTAACTAACTATATAACTAACTAACTAAATACATAAAATTTTAAAAAAAGAAATGGGTGGGTTTTTCTAATAAAAGGTTTGGTGCCAACATCTCCCTCTGAGACAGACTGGCAAAGTGTAATCACCTCCCAAGTGCATTTTCAATATGAAGGACAATTGTAAATTATTTCCACTTTGGATTTTCAACTTTTTAAAGCTGTTTTTTCAGACTATTAAAGTGACTTCCATGCAATCTGTTTTAAACTTGGAAAGGCACTTATTCAATGCACTTATTGGGCACCTAAGTAAATGTACAGTTCTATATGCTAAAATTTAAAGTAACATGAGTGTTGTTTTGTTTTGTTTGTTTTTTCTGCCATAAAGGACCAGGTTCTAATCTTAAGGGTCTCAAAACAACAGCTGGAAGAGAGGCAGAGCCATCTTCATCAAAGATGGCAGAGACAAAAACAAACAAACAAAAAAACCAAACTAAGTGGACATGCAGAGGTGGACAAACCATGAGGAGGTTCCAAAGATCAGACAGTAGAAGGTACAGACTGATGCTGATGGCTGAAACAATGGCTGGGAAAATGATAGAAGGTATGATGGAGAAGATCATAGACAAATCCTACTGGGAAATCTGGGTGCAAGAACAGGAGTACAATTAAAAGTCTACAATTAGTAGGCAGGACTTCTTTTCAAAGACTGGAAGGACAAGTACTAACTTATGTTCTAGAGGAATCTGAGCTAATGAACAGAGGATCAAAGTGTTAATTCTGACAATATAAGAAGGGTTAAGGTTAGTTATTTCAACTGAGGTACGGAAACATATGCCTGGCTTTGTGCTAAGAGTTATGAAAAAAAATGTATGCACATAAAAATATCTAGTTCCTTCTTTATTTTTAGTTCTTAAGTAGATTTGGAAGATAGATTTCTAAGAATATTTGTTATAGTAAGTAAAATTGTTATGGTAAAATTTAGGCCCAAGGTCATTATGGGAACACTGATAAGGAAGAGATTATTTTTGTTAGAGAAATTCAGAAAATATTCCTAGGAAATGTTGAAAATTTTTTAAGTTTATTTATTTATTTTTGAGAGAGAGAGAGAGAGCATGCATGCAAGTGGGGAAAGGGGCCAAGAGAGAGTGAGGAGAGAGAGAATCCCAATCAAGCTCTGCACTGTCAGCATGGAGCCAAACTTGGTGCCGGAACTCAGAAACCATGAGATCATGACCTGAACTGGAGTTGACAGTCGGGTGCTTAACCTACTGAGACACCCGGGCACCCCATGTTAAAGTTTTGTTTCTCAAAGGCACATGCAAATTATCCAGAAAACTTGTATCAAGAACATTATTAAGAAAACATGTATCAAGAACATGCAAATTATCAAGAAAACATGTATCAAGAAAACATGTGAGCAGTTTCTCTGGTTCCCCTGATTAAAAGAAGCATCTATGAATGGAATTGTTAAGGACTTTTAAGTATGGGTTCAGGAAAAAATAGCTTCTTTGTAGTGGAAAGTGGACAAACTATAACATCAGATAAACATTGAGCAAGTTACAACCTCTCTGAGACTAATAGATCTGTGTGTTTGTAAGTCACATTGTAGAGCTTTCTAACTCATTCAGTAAATGTCACTGTCTTTATTACAACTCTTTAGGAAATGGGAGGAGTAGATTTTCATCCTCTTATGGTATGTTGAGAATCCATCTATTTGAGTAGATTTAGACATAAAGAAAATACTGTTCTCAAATTGGAAATAATACTTTCTGGAAAGCTTGGTAATACAACTCCTATTTAATTATAAGAGCTATCATTCCAGGAAAGACAAAGAAATTTCTTAATTTATTACTTGAAAAAAAACACAAAAAATATTTTAAGTAAAGACTTTGGATTTTGCAGAGGAAAGGCACTTTACAAATCAATATGCATATTAGTTTTGTTACTGTAATAGCTAAACATTAATGTCTAGTCCCAAGTTTTATAGAAAGGCCAAGTGCAAAAAAGCTAGTCAACTGGTTTCCATAAAATAATGCTGCTTAGTATAACAATGGTTCTGTTTTATGTAACATTTTTCAAAGATATGTGATAATATCCTAGTGAGGGATAACAAAAAATATTGGTAGTCCTCTCTTTGTAATAATTTTACAGATTGAATTATTCCAATGGAAAAAAATAAATGTTCTATTCAGGTGAAACCCAAAGAATCAGTTACATGGACCTGCACCCTGTGAATAGTGTGCTGCCCAGAAATAAAACAAAGCTCGAATACAAAAAATGTACTAAGCTATCCATAATGAAGGGAAGCTTCTTAAAGTGTATAGAAAAGGAAGCTATTGAGAAAGACATTTTATGTGTTCCAAAGATATTTATTGAGCCTTTAATATATGTCAGCAATTTCCTGTGTGGCAAGACACAGCAGTAAGGGTGGCCTACTGTATGTTCCAAAAATACTGCAACAATAACTCTTATTCTATACAGTTTTCTTAAAATGTGGCTGCCATTCTTCTCATTCAGATTTGGTCGCTGTTTCCTCCCTTTGAATCTAGGCAAGCTTGGGATTATGGTAAAAGTAAGGTTATATAACTTCTCTGTCTTAGTCGTGAAGGTGTTATATAGTTTCTGCCTGAATATTTAAAAAATCTTGCTTTTGGAATCAATAAGTTCATGAAGAAGCCCACATGGAGATGAACTGAAGTCAGTACCAATGTGCCAGTCACAGTCACAAATCATCTAAAAGTTGATCCTTGGGTATAGCTTGAGTTGGGCCACTCCCTCTGACACCAAATGGAGCAGAAACAAATTTTTCCTCACAGAGACTGCCTATATTGTATATTTATGTGCAAAATATGAGGTTGTTGCTGTATTATGGCTCTGTGTTGGGGCTCCTGTGTGGTTCAGTCTGTTGAGCATCCAACTTAGGCTCAGGTCATGATGGCGAAGTCCGTGAGTTCAAGCTTCAGTTTGGGTTCTGTGCTGATAGCTCAAAGCCTGAAGCCTGCTTCCCATTCCGTTTCCCTTTCTCTTTACTACTCCCCTCTTCATTCTCTCTCTCTCTCTCTCTAAAATAAACACATTTTTTAAAATTTAAGAGTCTGTGTTTGAGGGTGGTTTATGATACAGCCATAGCTAACTGGAACAATGAAATACAGGTCAGATTTGCATTCTTCTAAAGTTTGAATGATAAATAAAATTAAACAAGAAATTATAATATAATGTGGAAACTGTTCTAATAAAAGTAGCACTTTAATGTAGGGGTATATTTCGAGGATGGATTGTAGTTTTCAACAAAATAGCTTTTCTGAAGAAGTAACATCTAAAATGTCATATTCAGAGTGAGTGCAAAATGGAAGTTGAATGTCTTAAAGATGGGAAAAAAAGTGTCTTCATAATACATTTTTTTTAGTTTCCAAAAAAAATGTTTTATGTATAGGGAGTCATAGAGAACACAAAAATATTTCAAAATATTAAATATTCTCTAAATTGTGATTTCAACTTCACATTTTCTGAAGTGGTTGTCATAAAGTTTTTGCTGTTTTATTATTTTATTATTTTTTATTTTTTTGATAATACATTTTTGATAATACTTGATAATGCTTGTGTGAGGGGGAGTGGGGAGCATAGGAGATTAACCAGGAAGAAAAGAAAATATGCAAAAATTACATGGTATCATATTAAGAAACTTGGAATATATCCTAAAATAAAGGATAATCCAAAGTAATCCTTTAATTAGCTAAGAATGTGGTCAGCTTTGCATGTTGGGAAGATTAGGAACCAAACGGATGTACAGAAGGCATAGGTAGTAACAGTGATTGAATCCTTCTCTATCTGCAGTTTCTCACCTTGGTTAATGGAAGCTCCATTGTTTTAAATGCTCAGACTAAAAACCTCAGAGGCTTTCATCCTATCTATTTACAAGTTCTGCCCTATCTATCTTTAAAATATATCTAGAATCTGATCATCCAGTCAAAACCACCTTCTGTCACATCAGTTATCACAAAGGCTTTCTAAAAGATATCTCTTTTATTACATTTGCCCCACATACCTAAAGGTCTATGCTCAACACAGCAATTGCGTAAACTTTCACAGCCAAAATCATATCACCTCACACCTCTGCTCAAAAACCCTGCAGCCTCCCCCTTTCCTTAAGAATAAAAACCAGAGTCCATGCAACGACCTTACAGGCTGCACATAATCAGGCTCCCTAGTTTTTCCATTTCTCTGTAACTCTTCTCCCTATCTGTTCAAGCCACACTGGGACACAGTGACACACAGGGGGCCTTCCAGCCCTGGGTCTTAGCTGTCTTAGCTGTTGTTTCATCCCGGAAGGTCTCTCCACAGACATCTAATTTCCTCAGCTCCTTCAAGCCTTTGTTCAAATCTCACCTACTTGAAACTTCAGTTAACAACCTTTCATTTATCATTCCTTAAACTTCCGTACCTTGCTCTGTTATTTTTCTTTTTCTCCAAACCCATATCACCCTATAACATATCATAAAATTTATTCAATTGTTCATTCCTTCATTCTGTCTACTACAGTAGTCTTCCATATCTGTGCGAGATGCATTCAAAAACCTCCAGTGGTGGGAGTGAATTTGAGCCCTGCATTGGGCTCTCTGCGTCAGCATGGGGCCTGCTTTGATCCTTTGTCCTCCCTTTCTCTGCACCTCCCCTCCTGCTCACTCACCTGCTCTTTCTGTCTCCCTCTCTCAAAAATAAATAAACACTTAAAAAAAAAAAAAAACGCAGCAGATTCCTGAAACCATGGGAGTACTGAACCTTATGTATACTGTTTTTCCTATGTGTGCATACCTGTGATAAAGTTCAATTTAAAAATAAGGCACAGTAAGAGATTAACAACAAATAACTAATAATAAATACAGCAATTAGAACTATATGCTGTAATAAAAGTTATGTGAGTGTGGTCTCTCTCTCAAAATGTTATTTATTGTGATATACTTACCCTTCTTGTGATATGATACAATAAAATGTCTAAGATGAAGTGAGGTGAATGACTCAGGCATCATGACCTAGTGTTAGGCTACTATTGAACTTCTGACAATATGTCTGAAGAGAATCATCTGCTTCTGGACCATGGTGACCCCAGGTAACTGAAACTGCAAAAAGTGAAATCATAGATAAGTAGGATTACTGTATTCTTTTATATGTCTTCACTTCTACCTTCCTCCATTTTCTATAGAATGTAAGGTATAATGAGGGCAGAAATCATTTGTACACTGCTGTAATAAACTACCTCGAGAAGTATCTGGCACACAGTAGGCATTAAATATTTGTTTAATGAAAGACTAGATGATAGGTAGGTAGAGATGAAAGACCCTATTCTTTTCACCACATTTAATTCATCCTTTATAATTTAACACAACATTTGACATACCCTTTTCTCTGCTGAAATTCTACCACTGGGTTGTTTGCATTATCTTTTTTTTTTTTCTCTTTGCTCTGACTGTTATTGGAACTTAATTAACTATTAAAGTCATCTTGGCTTTTTGGCCAGACCAAATACCAGATAGAGCATTTCAAATATTAATACTCATGCCATCCTAGAGAGGAAAATAAGAGTGGCCTACATAAGAATCAGACATTTAAGTGGCTTATTCAAGGTCATTTTTTCAATCAATATGGCAAATAACGAGTACCTTAAAGGGCGAGATTTAAATTTTAGTATATTTGGAAAAATTGAGAGGATGATGAAGAACACCCTAAATGAAATTAAACAGAAACAAGTGCTGAGTAGGACAAAAACTATATACATATATAGCAAGTGAAAAATGGTCCTTCCCTTTGTTATGCCACAGCTATGTTTGGATTCATCCATCCTGTATTTGAATTCTACTCTTCTCTTTTGATAATGGATGATAAGGAATAACTCCCTCAGATTCCCGTCAGGATCACAAGATGATTCATAGTCACCTCATATCTTAAATAATAATTCTTTCATTTGTCTTGAGAATCTATTATATATGGGTCACACATGAACTAAGGCCCTCAGAATTTAGGAAGAAACAAAAGATATATAATTTGTTTCCTCATGGACCTTACATTTGGATCTTCCAGTAATTAATGGAAAGAGCAATACTCAATAGGGTTCAGTTACTATGTCTACCAGTTACTCCTGGTGTGTTTTACAGATACCACTGACCCTAGTCTTGGCCTCTTAGGGAATTAAATGTAATAGAGAAGGCATCTTTTGATTTCTTTAATCTGAGAAAATTGTATTTGATATTATTTTTAGAATTTATAAAATATTCAGCATATTTTTTTCTTGAGCATTTGTTCTGGACACTGTTCTAAGTTTGGGAATCAGCAGTAAACAAGATACAGGATACATATAGTTGATGCTCCCATGGATATTCCAATGTAATGGAAGTAGATATCTTGTTCTAAACCAGAATCAATGAAAGAAATTTCCATAACAATTTTATGAATCCTGATGAATGAATATTTTCTTGACCTTTCTCCCATTTTTTAAGGCTATAACAATCTACCAAAGCTGGGGGATCAGGAGTTGAACAATTTAAGGGTAAAGGTTTTACTGGTGTTTCTCTGCTTTCTTACTCTCCATGGTTTACTATACACCTTAGTTGTTCTGATTCAGTGTCCTATCAACATCCCCAAATTTTTATTACCTAATGTGTTAAATATGGCATGTGCTTTTAATGTTCAGTCTCCATAAGTAAAAATCCTAGCATTTATAGATAATGTACCCCACACAGAAGAGTCTATATCTGGACCACAAGGCCCACAGAAGTAAAAAGTATGGGAAGGCATTTTAAGGCAAATAGCATGACAACAAATTAAAGGAGTCATTTTAAAAATATAAGGTCATTAAGGATAAAACACACCGATACCATATTCTGTTTCAAATGGAACTCGTGTTTTACAATTTTAATAATGTATGGACACCTTATGAAGAACAATGATATTCTTTCTCTCCTCCTTCCTCATCCCACAGGTGGCTTCAGTAATTATATTCTGTTTCTCAAAAATATTAAAGTTGTGATTTAGTCCTTATGTTTATAAGTATTGTATAACTACAAAATGAAAATGAAAATTATAAGCAAATGACAAAGTAATAAAACCAATAAAATTAAAATATTAATGCCAGACTTCTTTTGCTTTTGGTCAAAATAAAGTAATAGGGAAAAGATTTAGCCACCTGTTGGAAATAGGTCTCAAGTCATTGGAAATCAGACAATGAAGAAGAGTAATCTCTGAACAATGGACACAAACACAATGAACTTTGAAACTGCCCAAGCTTTGCCACACAGAGAATTTTCAGGCTACAGTTTAGGAAAGGAGAACCTAGGCAGAGAGCCTCACCATCTTCCTGAGTTAAGGAGACAGAGCTGAGAGTCTGGGCAAGAGGTTGCAAGAAAGCATACCAGAGAGCATAGAGCTGGTAGAAAAGTACTCTTGAGATCTAAAGACCGTCTACTTCAAGTCTTCAGGTGGATTCTGATCAGCACAAGCATGTGAGGAAATTATCCAAGGTTGGGGAAAAGAAGTACCTACACTATTAGGGGAAATAATCTCTGAAACACACAGAAGAACTGAAATAGTCACTGTTTCTATTAACCAGAGTCGAAGATGATATAATTCACAAGGTATCAGATGGCATACCCAGAAGTATTTTGCCAAGCTTCCCATGATCTGATACAAAAAGTTTAAAAGCACAGTGTAAAAGAATCAAACAGTTCCAAATAACTGCATCTAGGATCAAACCGCAACATTTCTCTAATAATATAAATGTATCCAGCACTCAACAGGTAAAATTTGCAATGTCTGGCATCCAATCAAAACTTCTCAGGCCTGGAAAGAAGAAGGAAAATGAAACTATAAAGGAGAAAATATATAAAAAGCCAGAAATTCTACAAATGACAGAAATAGTAGGTAAAAATATTAAAAGTTATAAGACTATATTTCATATGTTTAAAAAGATTGGACATGTTTAGAAGGAACATTAAACATATACAAAAAACTCAAATTGAATTTCTAGAGCTGAAAACTTCAATATTTGAAATTAAAAATACCCTTGCAGGGATGAATGGAAGATTAGAAACTTAGTGAACTTGAAAATATTAGTAGAAACCATCCAAAATGAGACACAAAGAGTAAAAGATATTTAAAAAAGAATAAAGAATCAGTGAGCTGTTGGATAATATCAAGCAGCCTAATATATGAATAAATGTAAATTCAAAAGAGAAAATGAGAAAAAAATTGAATAAATAATGACTAAATATGTTCCAAATTTGAGAAATATTATGAACTCAGATATCCAAGAAGCTCAATGACCCCAAGAAGGAGAAATATAATGAAAATTAAGGTAAGGCACGTTAAAATAAAACCATTAAAACCAACAATAAGGAGAAAAACCTTGAAAGCAGCCAGATAAAATAAGTGCACAGAGGAAGAAAAATAAATTACTTTATTTTTAAAATTTTTTAAATTTTTTTGAGAGAGAGAGAGAGACAGCACAAGCAGGGAAGGGTCAAAGAGAGACGAAGACACAGAATCCAAAGACAGACTCGAGGCTCTGAGCTAGCTGTCAGCACAGAGCCTGACAGGGGGCACGAACCCACAAACTCTGAGTTCATGACCTGAGCCGAAGTTGGGCGCTTAACCCACGGAGCCACCAAGGCGCCCCTAAATTACTTTTAAAAAATTATGTTTTCACTTAAATTCCAGTTAACATATGGTGTAATAGAAGTTTCAGGTGTGCAATATAGTGATTCAACACTTCCATACAACACCTGGCGCTCATCACAAGAAGGGGACTTCTTAATCCCCATCACCTATTTAACCCATCCCTCCGGTAACCATCAGTTTTTTCTCTATAGTTAAGAGTCTGTTTATTGGTTTGCATCTCTCTCTCTCTCTCTGCTCATTAGTTTTGTTTCTTAAATCCCACATATGAGTGAAATGATATGACATTTGTCTTTCTCTGACTGACTTATTCCACTTTTCATAATACTCTAGCTCCATCCATGTCACTGCAAATGATAAGATTTCATTTTCTTTATGGCTAATATTCCCGTGTGTGTGTGTGTGTGTGTGTGTAAAGACCACATCTTCTTTATCCATTTATCAGTTAAAGGACACTTGAGCTATTTTCATAATTTGGCTATTGTAGATAACGCTGCTATACACATCAGGGTGCACGTATCTCTTTGAATTAGTAATTTTGTATTCTTTTTAAAAACTATTTAATGTTTTTTATTTATTTTTGAGAGACAGAGAGAGACAGTGCAAACAGGGGAGGGTCAGAGAGAGAGAGAGAGATACAGAATCCGAAGCAGGTTCCAGGCTCTGAGGTAGCTGTCAGCACAGAGCCCAACGCGGGGCTCAAACCCACAAACCATGAGATCATGACCTGAGCCAAAGCTGGACGCTTAACCCACTGAGCCACCCAGATGCCCCAGTAATTTTGTATTTAGGTAAATACCTAGTAGTGCAACTGCTGGATTATAGGGTAGTTCTATTTTTAGCTTTTTGAAGAAACTCCATACTGTTTTCCAGAGTGGCTGCACCAATTTGCATTTGCACCAAGAGTGCACAAGGGTTCCCCTGTCTCCACATCCTCAATAATACCTATCGTTTCTTGTGTTGCTGACTTTTGCCATTCTGACAAGTATGAGGTGATATTGTGGTTTCAATTTGTATTTCCCTAATGAGTGATGTTGAACATCTTTTCATTAGATCTGTTGGCTATTTGTGTCTTCCTTGAAAAAATGTATGTTCTACCCATTTTAATTGCATTATTTGTTTTTTGGGTGTTGAGTTTGACAAGTTCTTTATAGATTTTGTATACTAAGCCTTTATCAGATATATCATTTGCAAATATTTTCCCCATTCTGTTGGTTGCCTCTTATTTTGGTTGATTATTTCTTTTGCTGTGCGGAAGCTTTTTATTTTGATGAAGTCCCAAAAGTTTATTTTTGCTTTTGTCTCCCTCGCCTCAACAGACATATCTAGAAAGAAGTTGCTAAGTCTGAAGTCAAATTTTTTCAAGGAAACAATAAGGTTAAAAAGCCATAAGGTTACATCTTTAAAGAACAGAAAGAAAAAAAATAACTTCATCAGTCTAGAATTTTTACTCATGGAAAATATCTTACAAAACAAACGTAAAATGAAAATGCTTTCAAACATGCAAATCTGGAAGGATTCATCAGCAGCTGAACTATGAGAAAGAAATGTTAAAAGAGAAGCAAAATGATACCAGATAAAAACTTGTGTCCATGAAAAGGAATGAGGAACATAAGAAATGGTAATTATGTGGGTAGAAATTGTTTTATACTTCAATTTGTTAAAGGATTAAATAATAACAATTTATTGTGGGCTTTATGATATACATAGAACTAAAACTCATGACAATGATAAAATAAAGGCCCAGTAGAGAGAAATATAAGTATACATTCACTATGTATTAAGTTGTATGATATATCATATGACTATTGGTGCTTATATATTAAAGGTATAAACTATGAATTCCAAAGCCATCAGTAAACAGAGTTTAAGATTAAAAAAAAACAGTTATACCTAATAATCCAGGAAGAAACATTAATAATGTGGAATGATACAGAAGAAGAGAGAAGAATAAGGAAGAAAAACAAATGGACACATAGGATAAAAATAAGAAAAATGATAGTTTAAATATCATATTAATAATCACATTAAATGTAAAGCCAATCCTCATTATTTGTGGATTCTGTATCTGAAAATCTGTCTACTCACTAACATTTATTTGTAACACCCCAAATCAATATTTGCTGTGTTTTTCCAATCAGTCATCTATGGACTTTTGCAAAGTAGTGAAAAATTTACGTGCCGGACACGCGAATTCTCAGATGAAGTTAAACAAGGCGACACTCTGCCTTCTGGTTTCAGCTCACCTACTGTGAACAAACGTCCTTTTAGTGGTCTACTTAGTGCCACATTTTTGCTTTTTTTGTGCTTGTTGTTGCTGACTTTGGTATTTAAAATGACCCCCAAGCACAGTACTCAAAAGGTCTGTCGTGTTCCTAAGCATAACAAGGTTGTGCCTTACCATGACAATGAGTGTGTTAGACAAATTTCATCTGGGCTAGAGCTGGCTATGAGCTCAATGTTAATGAATGAACAATATATATTCAGTAAGGCATCTCTAACAAGAAACACACATAAAACAAAGTTATATATTGATTGGCTAACAAATAAGTCATAGCCAGAGCCTCTAGGAGAGAAATTTGTATTTCCCAAAGGAACAGTACTTAGGTTATTGATTAATTCAGTGATTGTGGAGACTTTATATAACAAATATTGCATATATCAAGAATCACCTAGTTCTTAATTACCCAATTAAATGATATTGCCAGATTGGATTTAAAAAGTAAGACCCAGAGTGCCCGGGTGGCTTAGTCAAGAGTCTAACTCTTGGTTTAGGCTCAGGTCATGATCGCATGTTTTTGTGACTTCAAGTCCCATGGCCCATGGCCCAAGCCCACACTGTCAGCGTGGAGCCTGCTTGGGATTCTCTGTCTCCCTCTCTCTCCACCCCTTTCTCTCTTGCACTGTCTCTATCTCTCTCAAAGTAAATAAACAAATTTTAATTAAAAATATATTAAAAAGAAAGCAAGACCTAACTAATTTGCCTAAAAGAAACTTACTTTAAATATAATGACACAGATAGGTTTAAAAAAAGATCGAAAAAGTTACACCATGTTAATACTAATCAAAAGAAGCTGATTTACATCAAAGAAGATTTCAAAGCAAGAATATTATAGGGATAAAGAGATTAATTTTATAATGATGATAAACAGATCAATTCTTTAAGATGTAACAATCTAAGCATTTCTGCACCTAACACCAGAGCTTCTATATATATGATACAAAAACTGAATTAACTGTAAAGAGAAATAAACAAACCTACAACTATAGCTGACAATTTCAACACACACCTTTCTGTAATTGATAAACAGGTCAGCAGAACATTAGTACCAACAGAGAAGATTTGAGTAGCACTTTCAACCGCCCTAATCTAATTGACACTATAGAGCACTATGTCCAGTAATAACAAAACATATTCTTTTCAAAAACATTTGCCAAGATAGATCAGACACTGAAAAGGAGAAACAATAAAAATTAGAGTGAAAATAAGTGAAAGAGAAAAACAAAGAAAAAATTGAGAAAAATAAATAAAATTTAAAAAAATGGGGGAAGATAATAAATTTGGAAAAATCTAGATTAATAGGGAAAACATTAACTGTAAAAACATCAATCACTAATCTCTGAAATGAGAGAAATAATATCCCTATTCTACAAATATTAAAGATTGCTAAGAGAATATTCTGAAAATTATGCCAATAAACTTAATTTATATGAAATGGAAAATTTTCTTGAAAGACAAACTATCACATCTCACTCAAAAAAGCCAAAATGAGATCACCAGAATAGTTCTGTATCTATTAAAGAATTTGGCTTTGTAGTTAAAAATCTTTTCACCAGGAGATTTCAGTGAATTGCTTCACCTGTGAATTATGCCCTAAAAAAGAAAGATCAATTCTTGAAAAAATCTTCTATGAAGTATTTTAAACTATTTTAAAGTTATTTTAATTAATTTAAAAAACCAAATTTGTGTTGAATATTATATTAAATAATTAAACATCGTGACCAAGGAGGACTGGTCCCAGGATTACAAAGTTGGCTCAATATATGAAAATCAATCAAGGTAATTCACTGAGGTGTCTTTGTCATATGTCTTCTTATCTAGGCTGAAATACAGTTGACCCTTGAACAACCTGGAGATTGAGCAGTGACCACACTCCCCAAATGTAACTAATAATAGCCTATTGTTGCTTGGAAGGCTTGCCAATAACATAAACTGTCAATACATATTTTGTATGTTTTATGTATTATACATATATTCTCACCATAAAGTAAGCTAGAGAAAAGAAAATGTTATTCAGAAAATCATAAGGAAGAGAAAAATACATTTAACGTTCTATATGAATATTTGTTGAAAAACACCCAAGATGCACCCCGCACACCCACCACCAACCACCATCACCACAGGGGCAGTGGTAACAGTAGTCCTGGTCCCAGCATGGTGACGTGTTTCAGCCTGGTGGCTGCTCTGTCCTGGAGGCACACTACAGCTGTCCCATCAACCTAGAAGCATACCACCTGCCCATGGCCATCAGGGGCTGCAGCACACATGTGAGCCAGCCTCCAGAGGCAGTGAGGCTGGGGCGACCCCTTGGGAAGGAGGGAAGAGGGGTAAAGGGTGCCAGGGGCACATGACTCCCTGCACCCCTGACTGGTACTGGGCCCTTAAGGGATGTTGATGGCCTCAGTGGGCCTCCCCAGTACACAGAAGTCAGCAGACCTCTCTGCCACTCACCTTTGATTTGGTCCCATGGAAACTGGGGTAGGTAGGTATAAATAAATGCCATGTGGCTGTCATTGTCAACTCAAAAAAAAATGTCTCATCATCAGGGAAATACAAATCAAAACCACAATGAAATAGCACCTCACACCTGTCAGAATGGCTAAAACTAACAACTCAGGAAACAACAGACATTGGTGGGAATGTGGAGAAGGAGGAACACTTTTGCACTGTTGGGGGGAATAGAAACTGGTGCAGCCACTCTGGAAAACAGTATGGAGGTTCCTCAAAAAATTAAAAATAGAGCTACCCTATGACCCAGCAATTGCACTACTAGGTATTTATCCAAAGGATATCAAAGTGTTGATTCAAAGGGGCACATGCACCCCAATGTTTATAGCAGTACTACCGACAAGAACCAAATTATGGAAAGAGCCCAAATCTCCATCAACTGATGAATGCATAAAAAAGATGTGGTATATGGAGGTGCCTGGGTGGCTTAGTCAGTTAAGCATCTGACATTGTCTCAGGTCATGATCTCACAGTTCTTGAGCTCCAGCCCCACATTGGGCTCTGTGCTGACAGTGTAGTCTCCCTCTCTTTCTGCCCCTCCCCTGTTCATGCACTGGCACACACTCTCTCTCTCTCTCTCTTTTTCAAAAATAAATAAATAAATAAATAAATAAATAAATAAATAAATAAATAATATTTTAAAAATAAGGTGTGATATATAATGGAATATTACCTGGTGATCAAAAAGAATGAAATCTTGCCATTACAACAGTGTAGATGGAACTAGAATGTATCATGCCAAGGGAACTTAGTCAGCCAGAGAAAGACAAATACCATATGATGTCACTCATATGTGGAATTTAAGAAATGAAACAGATGAACAAAGGGGAAGGAAAAATAATATAAAAACAGATAGGAGGCAAACCCTAAGAGACTCTTTTTTTCCCATTAATTTATTGTCAAGTTAGCTAACATACAGTGTTTACAGTGTGCTCTTGGTTTTGGGGGTAGATTCCTGTGATTCATTGCGTACATACAACACCCAGTGCTCATCCCAAGTGCCTTCCTCAGTGCCCATCACCCATTCCCTCCTCCCCCCATCCATCAACCCTCTGTTCTCAGTATTGAAGAGCCTCTTATGAGTTTACATCCCTCTCTATTTGATACTATTTTTTTCCTTCCCTTCCCCCATAGTTCTCTGTTAAGTTTCTCTAGTTCCACATATGAGTGAAAACATATGATATCTGTCTTTCTCTGACTGACTCATTTCACTTAGCACAATACCCTCCAGTTCCATCCATGTTGTTGAAAATGGCAGGATTTCATTCTTAAATACAGAGAACAAAATAAGAGTTGCTGGAAGGGACAGGAGTGGGGAATGGGCTAATTGGGTGATGGGTACTAAGGGCACGTGTGATGAGCACTGGGTGTTATATGTAAGTGATGATTCACTAAATTCTACTCCTGAAAACATTACACCATATGTTAACTAACTTGGACTTAAATTGAATTTCAAAGAATCACATATAAGTTTATAAGTGAACCTGCACAGTTCAAACCCACGTGATTGAGTCACCCGCATATTGTTGAAAATTCCTATCCTTGTATATTTTCAGTTAGAGTGGCCCACAAGGGAGATTCCTGTGTGAAGTTTGCAAAGTAAACAATTGAAACAGTAACTATTTTGTAAGTCAGACACAATGTTGCCTATCTGCAGACTCACCTAGGTGGTCTGAGGCAGAAGCTGGGACTTTCAATACTGACTTGTATCTGCCTCTCCTTTAAGTCCCCGTCCTCTTGGGTGGGAGGTGTGTCTAGCTCCATAATGAAGGACACCAGCTCCTGTCTCGGAGAACCCATGCCAACAAGGTTAGTTGCAACAAGAGCTGCCATAAGTTTCAATCTATCCTCATGGCTTACAGCTCATGCTTGTAGGTTGTAGCTCCTGCTTGCTCTCCCAAGGCTACTCAATATCTACCTCTCCTTCCTAACTACCTGGCCTGCAGACATCTAACTTCAACATTACACAGAAAGACTACAGAGACTGCTTAACTAGAGACCAAAATGGATAAGGTCAAATCCCTATAATAAGTTCCTTATAAAACCACAAACTGATTATGCTTCTCAGAATGAACTCTGATGGATACACTTAGCATACTAAAAGATTTAAAAAGAAAAAGACATATGATTATCTCAAAACAGAGAGAAAAAAAATTTAACAAAATTGGACATCTATTTCTGCCCAAAACTCTCAGCAATCAAGGAATAGAAGGAAATATTTTCAACATGATAAAGATCATCTATAAAAAAATCGACAGCTAATATCATACTGAATGGTGAAAAATGAATATTTCCCCTAAGATCAGGAAGAAGATACAAACATCAGCTTTTCCCACTTCTAGTCAACATTGTACTGAAGGTTCTAGCTAAGGAAGTAAAACTTAAAATAATAATAATAATAATAAAAGGCAAACATATTGAAAAGATAAAAACTCTTCACTCACAGATGATAACAGACTGACCTCATGAGACCATAGGAGAAGTCAACGAGTTAAATCTTTGAAACTGTTAGAAAAATGCTGGGCCATGAAAACACTCCATAACTGTTAGCCTCTAGAATATTTTGCAAGAGCGCTTTTTTAAGGATGAAATGTTTTCCCTTTCTCTTTGACAAGCTATGTCTTATTTTCCTCTCCAATATTTCACATAAGAAGCCTCTTTCCTATAATTAAAACCAGTAAATTGTACTACTTCTTTAGCCACATAAATTGGTGAAATATAAAATTGAAGAGAGATGTGGATTTTATTTTTCTTTCAAATCTAAAAAAAATTTAAAATAACCGATACACTATTGAAAGGTTTAGGACAAATAAAAAGACCTGCTTGTGTCACATCACGTTAGGCAAACTACGGACTTAATTACCAAAGCTTTAATATAGAATTAGGAAAAGATTTACATTTTTAGCAGTTTAAATAAATTCATCATGACTTATTACTGTAGTTATAGGTAAGGTTACAAGTTTGGATATATTCTTTACATTTTCCCTTAGGTTTTAGTTCCCATAAGCTAAACTTACACGTTTAATTTAACTTTTTTTTTCTGTTTTTTTTTCAGAGGCTGGCAATGGAAGGAGTAGAAGAAGGAAGAGTCTTTCCCTTTATTTAATATCTTGTTAAGTTTGGTTTCATTTTTCCCTAAAGTTGTCAAAGTATATTAAGAATTAGAGGAAATGAATCATGACTGTTAGATAGAATGGCAACATCAGGTCTTCTTTATTAAAAACAAGAATATTGACAACATTATGTTAGTTTATTTTATAGTGAACACAGTACACAAACACTCAGTCTCATGTAATCCTCACAACAATCTTATGATGTAACCATGAAGTAACATGCACATATTTTGCAAATGAAGCGACTGAGACTCAATGACCTTAAAGAGTTTGCCCAGGATCTTTACAATAGTGCCCAGACCAGCCTGAAACACCTGATTGCATTTCTGGAACTCTTTCACAAGTTATTTGTTTGGCTTCTAATTCCTTTCTTAACGTCCCTGGCACTGCTGACTCTGGCCCTGCAAGTACATGAGGACCACTTTCTTTAGGGTATTGTCTACATCGCTTCTAAAATGCTTCCTTCATCTATACCAGTAGTTCAGAATCTACTTTCCTATATATTTTAAAGTCACTTTTATGTCCCTTAAATAAACCAGTGTAGATCCTACTGTACTGAAGGCCTTCCGTTTGGTACTTTACAAACCAAAAGAACCTCAAGTCACCTCCCAAATTGGAAGACATATGGTCACTTCTTCATCACCAAATATTTTAGGGTCTTTCACATCTTTGTTTTTTTTTAATTTTAAAAATATTAATATAATGTTTACCATGTGCTAAGTCATGTTCTAAGGGTTTTAACAATGTTAATTTTTTCAATCGTTATAAGCTAAGTACCGTTATGAACTTTATTTTAGAGGTAGAGGATGGAGACACACTTACCTAAGGGCACCAGGTTAGTAAGTTGCAGAGTTTGGCATAGTAACAGTTATAACATAACAGAATCCCAACAGCAGCATAGGACCAGCCGGTGAAATTCTACAGTGTAGATGGAAATTTGAACAGTCTCAGAGAACTCTACAATAAGTCTATAAGCTCTAATATTGAAATCAAGAAATAACTGTGGCCAGGGTACCTGGGTGGCTCAGTCAGTTAAGTGTCTGATTCTTGATCTCAGCTCAGGTCTCGATCTCAGAGTCATGAGTTGGAGTCCCACATGGGGCACCAACACCCTCACTCAGCATGGAGCCTACTTAAAAAAACACAGAAATAATTGCGGATAATGTGGGTCTAAATGTCTGCATGATAGAGATGAGGTCAGGGTAGAAATAGTTCAATGAATAAGAAGGAGGAACTAGATTCATAACGTTAACTGAGGCACTCCTGTCTAGGTTCTTCTTGTGTGTGTGTGTGTGTGTGTGTGTGTGTGTGTGCATGTGTGTGTTTATACATACATATAATCTTTTAATTGAAATAAAATGGGAATTTTATTGCCATCAAATAATTAACTATAGGGCATTTTCTTGAAAGACCTGATTTATTTGCTATTAATGCTTCTGTGGTCTTAATGCCCAGAGTTAAAATAATTCCCTCAGGTTTTGTTGATTGATCAGGTAGATCTAAATCACATTTTCAGTCACCATGAAAGGGAAGATAAAGTAACCCTCTTGTCTTGTTTAAAGCATATATTACCTTTAAACACTACCACAGAAAATAACTAAATTTATTTTTCATTTATAAGTTGTCCCTACTCTTTCAAATCAACAATTGGTGCAAAACTATCTCAGAGTCTATTAAAAAAATAAAACAATAACGTTTAACATTCAGCACTTAATTTGTGCTAGGCTCTTTTCTAAGAGTTGTATATGATTACCTCACTTAATTCTTGTAACAGCCCTATGAAGTAAATACCATTATTTCTTTTTTACATATAAAAGAATTAAAGCAGAATTTACGTCTTCTGTGCTAGCCAGGGAGGGATCCATGCAGTGCTTTGTGTTCATGTCATAATTTAAAGGGAAACTTGTACAATATCTGGAGCCTCTCCTCCAAATGAAGAAGGATGTCTTCAAATTCCTTGCAGTAGGAACCCACTTAGGTGGCACCAACTTTGACTTCCAAATGGAATAGACATCTACAAAAGGAAAAGTGATGGTATCTATATGACCAATCTGAAGCGAACCTGGGAGAAGCTTCTGCTGGTAGCCTGTGCCATTGCTGCCATTGAAAACCCAGCTGATGTTAGTGTCACGTCATCTAGGAATACTGGCCAGTGACTGGCTGAAGTTTGCCGCTGCTACGAGAGCCACTCCTACTGCTGGTCACTCCCTCCTGGAATCTTCACTACCCAGATCCAGGCAGCCTTCCAGGAGCAGTGACTTCTGGCGGTTACACATCCCAGAGCCGACCACCAGCTTCACATAACCATCTTATGTTCACCTGCTTACCACTGCTTTGTGAAACACAGACTGTCCTCTGTGTTACATGGACATGGCCATCCCTTGCAACAAAAAGGGGGCTCACTCAGTGGGTCTGATGTGATGGATGCTGGCCTGGGAAATTCTGCACATATGTGGCACCATTTCCTGTAAGCACTCATGGGATGTCATGCCTTATCTTCACTTCTACAGAGATCCTGAAGAGATTGAAAAGGAAGAGCGGGCCACTGCTGACAAGGCTGTGACCAAGGAGGAATTTCAGGGTAAATGGACTGTTCCAGATCCTGAGTTCAGTGTTACTCATTCTGAAGTTGCAGACTGGTCTGAAAGCATGTAGGTGCCCTCTGGGCCTCCTCAGCAGTTCCCCATGGAAGACTGGAGTGCTCAGCCTGAGACTGAAGACTGGTCTGCAGCTCCCCCTGCTCCGGCCACCCAAAGGGCAGATCAACTGCTGAGTGCTCTTGAGCTGCCCTTTCACAGAAGCAAACAAAGTGAAATGAGGTTGGTGGAAAATAAACAGTTTCTAACTAACTAACTAACTAACTAGCTAACTAACTAACTAACAGAGTTTATATAATCAGTTCAAGGTCATATAGCTAGTAAAAGAAATAGATTTCAATCCCAAAAGTCTGACTTCAAAACTTTTGCTACTAACCATTAATGATAGAAAAAGCTGTTGGAATAATATGATTACAGCTGATGAATTTGACATCCAAAATCTTTGTTCATATTCGTATTTTAATTTCTCAAAAGTCCCTGGAAAATTAGTGAATATCATCCACAATCAGGAAGCCAAAGTGTGATGTCTCCCAAATACTCAGAGAAAAGGAAGACTGTCATATAAAACTCCACTAATTACCATAACACAATGTTACCTGAAATTGAATGTCTATAGAAGTCATTTTAAAAGACTGTTACCTTGTGGCTTGTGATCACTGCCCAAGAAAAAGATAAGGTCTTCTGCTGGAGTCTAAGAAACTAACAATAGGCTAAATTTTTGACCAACAATTCCACATTATCAGCTTTATGCGTTTTTAAGACTCGTAATGGAGGAACAAAGATTGTGATGATGTATTTCTATCTCGTTTGCAATTAAGTAGTTTGAAATATCCTCTTTGTTTACCATAAATTTGATATTTTAATTATTTCCTCCTCAGTCACATATTATATAAGATTCATAAAAATTAGTAGAAAATATTTATGTAGCCTTATTATGTACCAGACAGTCCTAAACATTTTATATATTTTAACTCTTTTAATTTGTACATCAGTCTTATTAAATAAGTAGTGTTATTACCACCATTTTATACTTGAAGAAACTGTGGCACAGAGAGTTTATCTTCAAGATCACTTACTCATGCAAATGGTAGAGACCAGATCTAAAGCAGGTAGTCTGGCAAAAATGATGATGTTCATAACCACTGTGTTCTATGGTGATGAGATGATCCACTTATCCTAAAATTCCATTAGAGCCACAGAGCTATGTTCTCTCTTGGGGAACTCATTGCCAGATATTAACTTTTTTATTTATTTAATTTATTGAGTTCCAGTTTTTCTAGTCACCATTCAAAGTCTGGAAATATAATGATACATAAGGCAGGGAACCTTTTCTGGAGAAGTGGGAGACATATAATCGATTAATTATAATAAAGGCCAATAAATCCCAGCACAAAATGTATAGAAAGGACTGCAAGATCATAAATGTGACTACACTTGGTACAGAAGCCCACACTGGGGGAAGTGGAGAGGGGCAGAGAAATATTTCAGAAAAGAAAATGGAGTGAACCCACACAAAGAGCCAACAGTGACTTTAAAAAAAAACAGAACCCATTACCTTTAGATTTAACTCAAGAAAAAAATAGTGATTTAATGCTGCTTAAAAAATATGAGTCATTGAATTGATAACTGAACCAGTTTAATAAAGGGACTATTTGCAGAATTGTGGGGAGGGTTATAGGAACCAACCAGGGAAGGAGAAGCATTAGGAACTCCAAAACCCAGAGGCCATTGCCATTTCTAATCGGGAGAGAGAAAAAAATGTTACTGTACTGAATACTGGAGCTGTAATGGTAGTAGAGGGTTTGCAACAGTAGGAGCTGTGGCTCTAGTTTGAGGAACACAGCCACGACCAAACCACAGCCTGATAAATGGGAGGGGGAAATACATACTCTGACTTCATTCTCCTCCCACGCTCCAATCTCCCATTGGTACCTTGACTGGCTGAACAGAGGCAAGGGAGAGTTATGTGAAGAGTCTACAGACTCCTAGCACCCAGAGTTAGGATCGTAGCACCCAGAGCAGCGTGGGGTCAGGTGCTGATCTGAAAGGACAAATGGAAAATAACTAACATCAATTATTGCTTAGTACTTGGCACTTCATGACTTCTGAGGAAAACAGGAAACAGCAAGAGAGACCTATATTTGGTAAAATGAAGACTTGTCTAGAAGAGCCTCATAATGACTAAAATTGGCTACGGCGGCATGGAAGTTGTAGAGATATTGAATAAAAAATTTTAAATACAAAATTTGCATCACTTTGACCAGGCTCAATTCTCTCCCTGGTAGTAATCATTGCTTTTTAAAATTGTTTAAATTAATGTGACTTGTTTCCATCTACAGAACCCATATTTCATAACTTCTCTTTCAGTGACGTTGCTTTCATTCATTTGAACAGCAACTGTTATAATTCTTTGTCTAAACATCTTTATATTCATTTCCTTCTCTGTTTTCTCACTATTACTATTAATTCAAGCTTTTATCAACCAAGCCTAATATCAGTCCTGACAATAGTGAACTTCAAGTCCTTGAAAGGACAGGCTGCTCTCGGCCCAAGGTCCTGACTATGCTCTCTGAATATAACATAAAATAAATTCAGACAATGGCACCAGGAATTTCACAGAGAAAGATCCTTTACTGATTGTGTTGTCCAATTTGCATGTAATTTGCAGTAATTTTAACTGCAAAATTAGCATTTAATTACCATTCATTCTTTCTGGCTTCTTTTAGGGAGTCCCATTAATTAAGGTGAGAATTTAGATAAATCTGGTTCTGCTGAATAAGGAAAATTGACTTGGATCTTTCTATAAAAATTAAGCATTCAAAGAATTCTATTAATCAGCATTGATGTTCTCTCTGCTAATATTTAGTTTATGAGTATTTAGTATTGTTGTCTCTTACAAAACTGTCCTTCATGCTTTGTTTTTATTTAAATTCCAGTTAGCTAACATAAGTGAAATATTACTTTCAGGTGTACAGTTTAGTGATTCACACTTAGATACGACACCCAGTGCTCATCACAAGCTCCCTTCTTAATCCTCATCACTTATTTAACCCATCTCCCTACCCTCCTCTCCTCTGATAACCATTTGTTCTCTATGGTTAAAAGTTTTTTTCTTGGTTTGCCTCTCTCTTAATCTCCCCCCGCCCATCATTTGTTTCCTTTCTTAAATTCCACATATGCGTGAAATCATATGACATTTGTCTTTCTCTGACTGACTTATTTCACTTAGCATAATACTATCTAGCTCCATCCATGTCATTGCAAATGACGAGATTTCATTCTTCCTTTTGGCTAAGGAATATTCAACTGTATATATATATATATATACACATATATATGTATGTATATAAATGTAGTATATTATATATGTAATATATTATATATATAGCACATTTTCTTTATCCATGCAACTTCTTGCTAGATATGTCTTCTAAGGAAAGTGAAACGAAAGCAAAAATAAACTATTGGGACTTCATAAAAATAAAAAGCTTCTGTGCAGTGAAGGAAACAATCAACAAAACTTATAGCCAACCAACAGAATGGAAAAAATGACATATGCGATAAAGAGTTAATATCCAAAATCTATAAAAAACTGATCAGACTTAACACCCCCCCCCAATAAAAATAATGCAATGAAAAAGTGGGCAGAATGGGGCACCTGGGTGGCTCAGTCAGTTAAGCATCCAACTTTAGCTCAGGTCATAGTCTTGCAGTTTGTGGGTTAGTGCCCCGCATCAGGCTCTGTGCTGACAGCTCAAAGTCTGGAGCCTGCTTTGGATTCTGTATCTCCTTTTCTCTCTGCCCCTCCCCCACTTGCACTCTGTCTCTATCTCTTTCTCAAAAATATATAAATATTTTTTTAAAGTGGGTAGAAGGCATGAACAGGCAGTTTTCCAAAGAAGACATCCAGATGGCCAACAGACATGAAAAGATAGTCGACATCACTCATCAGGGAGATACAAATGAAACTACAATGAGATATCACCTCACACCTGTCATCAAGACTAAAATCAATAACACAAGAAACAATAACTTATAGCCAACCAAGTTGGCAAGGTTGGGGAGAAAGATGAACCCAGGTGCACTGTTAATGTGAATGCAAACTGGTGAAGTCGCTCTGGAAAACAGTATAGAGGTTCCACAAAAAATTAAAAACAGAACCACACAATGATCCAGCAAATGCATCCTAAGTATTTACCCAAAGAATACAAAAATACTAATTCAAAGGGATACATGCACCCTGATATTTATAGCAACATTGTATTCAACAGCCAAATTATGGAAACAGCCCAAATGTCCATGACCAAACTTTCTTTTACATTGTTATCAACAAAGATTTATCTTATTATTATTATTTAATCTAAATTCAAGTTAGTTAACATACAGTGTAGTATTGGCATCAGGAGTGGAATTCAGTGATTCATCACTTCTACATAACATCCACTGGTCATCCCAAGTGCCCTCCTTAATGCCCATCATCCATTTAGCCTATCCTCCCCCACCCCCACTTGTCCTCCAGCAACCGTTAGTTGGTTCTCTATAATTAAGATTCTCCTATGATTTGCCTCCTTCTCTGTTCTTATTTCATTTTTCTTTCCCTTCCCCTATGTTCATCTGTTGTGTTTCTTAAATTCCACATATGAGCAAAACTATATGGTATTTGTTTTTATCTGACTTATTTCATTTAGCATAACACATTTTAGTTTCGTCCACGTTGTTGCAAATGGCAAGATTTCATAGTTTTTGATCACTGAGTAATATTTCATTGTGTATATATGTCACATCTTCTTTATCAATTCATCAATTGATAGATATTTAGACTCATTCCATAGTTTGGCTATTGTTGAAAGTGCTGCTATAAATATTAGGAGTGCACATGCCCTTTTGAATTAGCATTTTTGTATCCTTTTGATAAATACCTAGTTGTTCAATTGCTGGGTCAGAAGGTACCTCTATTTTTAATTTTTTGAGGAACCTCTATACTATTCTCCAGAGTGACTGCACCAGTTTGCATTCCCACCAACAATGCCAAAGTTTTCCCTTTTCTCTGTATCCTCACCTACATCTTTTGTTTCCTGAGTCGTTAATTTTAGCCATTCTGGCATGTGTGAGGTGGTATCTTATTGTGGCTTTGGTTTGTATTTTTCTAATGATGAGTATGTAGCATATTTTCATGTGTCCTTTAGCCATATGGATGTCTCCTTTGGGAAAAAATGGGATTATTTATTTTTGGGGTGTTGAGTTTGACAAGTTCTTTATAGATTTTGGATGCTAACCCTTTATCTGATATGTCATTTGCAAATATCTTCTTCCATTCCATTTGTTACCTTTTAGTTTTGTGGATTGTTTCTTTCGTTATGCAAAAGCTTTTTTTTTTTCTTTGATGAGGTCCCAAGAATTCATTTTTGCTTTTCAACAAAGATTTAAGTCCTGCAGTGTTTCCTCCCTGTTAACTTTCTCCTTTCGTGAGTATGGGAAAATGGAGCCAATTGTTCAAGTTGTACCTGGGGTAAAAAAGAGGGTAAGAGGTGGAAAAGTATCAAGTATAATATCTACCTCTCTTTCTCTTCCCATGATACTGCAGAAAAATAATGTATTAGTGTGTTAATGGAATGTATTAATGAAACAGGAAAGTTAAGAATGAAGAATGGTGGGACGCCTGGGTGGCTCAGTCAGTTGAGCGTCTGGGTTCAGCTCAGGTCATGATCTCACAGTTCATGGGTTCGAGCCCCGCGTCAGTCTCTGTGCTGACAGCTAGCTCAGAGCCTGGAGCCTGCTTCCGATTCTGTATCTCCCTCTCTCTCTGACCTTCGCCTCCTTACGCTGTCTCTCTCTCTTTCAAAAATAAATAAAATACATTAAAAAATAAAGAATGGAAAAAAGGCATGGTAACTGTACACACACACACACACACACACACACACACACAGGCCGGTTTTTCAGATTCATATATAAACATTTGCCACTCTAATGCTGGTGGAAAACTAATGCCACATAACAAACATGCATCTGCTCTCTAAAACACCTAAAGAACTAAATTTGGGAGCCTTATAGGTGTTGTACTTAATGAAATATTCTATCAATAAGTACTTGAATGCTTAATCTCTGCCTAGTCCTCTTCTGAATGCTCTTAAAGAAACACCAGAAATGTATCATATGAATCTACATTACAAGAATGTATTAATACAACTAAAACACATTTTTAAAAGGTAGCAATGAACTCTACCCTAAGATTAAAGAAAATATGATCATTTGGAGAATGAAGAAATATAAAACTCAGACTAGTTAGAACAGCCATTAGGGAAAGAGCATGGCATAGGGTTTAGTCAAAACTCAGAAGATGGAAGAGTGAGTAGGAAAAAAAGTAACAGCTAAGGCCATGTATAAGTTTTGTGTTTTAGGCTTAAAAATAATAATTTTTTTAAAAGGCTCACATTTGTTTATTGAGTACCATGTACCAGACATTCTGCCTTTATTTCCTACTTGACACTTATAACAAAGTAATAAAATAATCATGTAGTGTAATCATCGGATATAGACTGTAATATGCTATGCTAACTGTAAGCATCTTATTTAAATTTGCCAAGCCTGACAAATTTTAATTTCCTCATCTGTGAATGGGGAAAATCATAAATATTGCCAACTTTATTTGTGAGGTTTAAATAAGATAATATAAATTACTGTGAATAGTGTGCAATCTCTCACAGCTAAATGAATGGTGAAGCTGACAGTCTAGACAAAAATCTAACCTATGCTCTGGGTGAGAGAGAGACACAGAAAGGTAGACAGGATCCATATCCACTTAAGCAATGTTCTCAAGGTGGTCCAACCTGCTTCCATTGTAACCAGTTTGATAACTTCAAAAAGAAAATTCTCATTCCATGGTTGAAGATGACAAACTTCTTTCTTCCCCTCTCTCTCTAAAATGAAAAGAAAATTAAAAAAAAGAAGTTTCTGTTTCTATAAGTAAGATGAAATTGAGGCTGCCACTCAATGAGAGTTGTAAACAGATTGACAGGAAAGGAAAATCGGCAGAGAACTGCTACTGGTAACTGATACTTATACAACTTGATGGAGAAACATAAGGAAGAGTCTCCAACAGGGAAGGTAGTCTGTCTTCCACTGAGAACTTCAAACAGTCCAATTTCAATGAAGGCTTAGAAGGAGTTGTGGTTTATTAGAAACAGCCTTTATTTGAAAGTGTTTTTATGCAATAATAGGTCCCCTCTATCCCCGTCCCCTGCCTCAAATCCCCTGAAACTGCAAGAAGAGGCTTCTACTGCAAACAGTAACATTATTTTCTAAGGAAATTGAACAAATCCATTTGAGTGAACAAAGACAGTTTGTAAAAGTATTGTTGGAAAGCTCCTGAGCATGTTGGAAAAGGGCAAGAGAGAACTTAAATTTTGCCTTTTCCTTATTTGTCAAACATTGTGATCCAGGCATAAAGGGCACTTACAGGAAAGGGGCACAGTGGATCTACCCAGAGTATTTTCTGTTTTTATTAGTCTACAGGGACTACTTTTCCTACTTTCTTTGTCTGGAAACGGTACCTTTTTCTACTCTGTCTGGTCAGAGAGGATGGCTTTTTCAAATTTCAACGATGCAGGGTAGGTGAGCAGCTGTGTAGAATTGGCCATCAGAGACCTCCATATGCTGGCATTTAAAGTACGCCCTACTACTTTCTTCTCTGTTCTCACAAAAGCAAGGCATGTCTTCAATTATCTTACAGCATCGTACACTTATCTGAACCTCTATATCTAAGAGTAGTAGATGACTGGCAGCAATTCTACCTCTGGATTGAGTGAATCAATATATAAGGGTCAGTTCTCTGTGGCCTTAGGCCAAATCGCATTAGTGACCTATTTTTGCAGAGCTTTCAAGCTAATATTTTAAAAATAATTTTTAGTAAATGAAAATGGTCAAAGAATATTAATATTTTGTGCATATGTAAACTTTATTAAATTTATTTTTCAGTGTTCATATGTAAAATTTTATTGAAACATAGCCATGCTCATTCATTTAAGTAGTTAGCCATTAATGGTGGAGTGGAGTAGTTACAATAGAGAGCACAAGGTCCAGAAAGCCTAAAAGGTTTACTGTCTAACCCTTTACAGAAAAAGCTTTTCAAACCCTGATATAAAGTATTGATTAAAAAATTGTCCCTTTTCTTGAAAGTTGGAAAGGATGGGCTGGAGGGTTGACATGCTATTATAGACTCCAAACTTTCTTTAGCCTTTTTCTTTTGAACATGCTTTCTTTTGGGCTAGTGGGTACCCAGGCTCCTATACTTCATGTTATCTATATTGCCTCCACTCTTGATAAAAAGCTGGAAGTTGAATCTCATTAGCAAGATCTATGTCTATGCTCTTGTTGAAGGGTACTGATGCCAAATGAAGATTTTGGAAAAGTCAGGCTGAATTTGGACTATGTGTGAGGGAGTGGAAAAGTCAGGCCAAAGTTTTTACCCCTACATGTAGGACTTGGAGTTTCAAGACCAGAATCCCTATAAACAGCCCAAAGGACCAATGCTCAGGAACCAGCTATTGTCCTTTTATACTAATCTTCTTTTGCCATCCTGAACCTGTGCAATAATGTTTTGCTCATAACTTTTCTCTGGAAACAGGTTTAAATTGCACGTCAACCACTTCCTGATTCTATGTTCCTACAGAATGGCCTTGTAATAGCTCTTTTTCTTTAATACATGAGGTCTTTATAGGTTCAGGAAATCAACTGTCAGGTTCTGCAGTGGAGACAGGAGCTGAATCTGAATAGAGGTGAGACCTATTAGAGAAATCCTCAGAGATGACATGGGGTTATCCAAAGGACAATAGGCACCCCTTCATTCTCAGTTCCTGACATGTTATTGGACTGCTTTGAAAGAAATACCACAAATCATTACACACTGGAAGCGAAGTAGAATTTTTGCAGTGTTATATTGCTTTGTTTTTATGTCCTAGAAAGACTTGAAATGATGTGAATTATCATTTGGGAATTTAAGTGTCATTTCTGTGTTTTGACATAAGCACGTGAAGGAGCCAGAGGCACCCACAACACTGAAATTGAAATTCAAAGAAACAGAATGAAGAACAAACACAGAGTTTGTCTGTGGATTTCTTCTACAGAACTCCCCCACCTGTTGACTCTTAGACCACTTAGAAATGATGTAACCTCAAAGGGCTCTGGTTGGAAACAGAGGAATTAAGTGTGCAAGGTCAGATTTGGGATCTGGTTATGATTATGGCATTAATTTAAAACTAAATGCAAATTACCATTTGAGCATATAAATTTGTGCCAACTACGTATCATTGACCACAGTGCTGTTCTGTAAAAGGGCTGCAATCTTACTGTTTGTGAGAATGCAAACTGGTGCAGCCACTGTGGGAAACAGTATGGAGGTTCCCCAAAAAAGTTAAAAATAGAACCACCCTGGGATCCAGCAATTGCACTACTAGGTATTTACTCAAAGAATACAAAAATACTAATTCAAAGGCATTCATGTACCCTGGTGTTTATAGCAGCATTATTTACAATAACCAAAATATGGAAACAGCCCAAGTATCCAATGACAGATGACTTGACAAAGAAGATGTGTCATATATGCACACTGGCATATTATTCAGCCATAAAAAAGAATGAGATATTGCTATTTGCAATGACATTGATGGAGCCAGAGAGTATTATGCTGAGCAAAGTAGGTCAGGCAGAGAGGGACAAATACCATATGATTTCACTCATATATGGAATTTATAAGAAACAAAAAAAATGAGCAAAGGGGGAAATGGGGCAGAGAGGGACTAGCAAACAAACAAACAAAAAATATACTTCTAACTATAGAGAACAGATAGATACTGGAAGGGAGATAAGTGGAAGGATGGGTTAGAAAGGTGATGGATATTAAAGAGTGCATTTGTGATGAGCATGGAAGTGTTGACCCACTATACTGTTCACCTGAAACTAATATCACTGTGTATGCTAATTAACCGGAATTTAAATAAAATCTATAAAAAGGAGCAGGCAGCAATCTTATTCTTATTCAAGATTAAGCACATCTTGAAGAAATATGAGGAAAATCTATTTAGAATAGTGGGCATTTGTCTCCTGGACATCGCTAGAAAGGCTGACAGTTTACTTACCTTCAAAAAGACAAAGACAAACTCTCAAAAGCAAATTGGTCCTTGTAATGCATTGAGATTTATTACCTAAACTCCATTAAAGAAGACAATATAAATACTTGGCAATGAATTCATGAAAAGATACTGTTGTGTCAAATTGAAGTTATTATAATTATAATCATGTACCATTAGGAAGACATTCATAGTGCTTCAGTCATGTACTGGCTCTAGATGAAATTTAACATCAACATAACATTGTGCTATATGGCAATTATGATAATAGACATCTAATTCATTATAAGATGGAGTCATGTTGTAATGAAGTAATTCCATGAACAATTAATAAAGCATATTGATCCTTGTGGCATATCAAATTCTGTACATTTTCCTTCAGAAATACTATTTCTAACTTTAAGTAGTATGAAGATATTTAGAATTTGTAAAATGAAAAACACATTGTTTTACAACAAGCTGCTGATATGGACATTAAAAAAATAGAATTGATACTCATTATATATACCAATTAAAATTATATTTTAAACTAAAACATGCTTTAATACATATATATTTTATTTAATTAATTTACCATATATATATAGTATACACCTTTTCTTTGTGTATGCACAGAGACAGAGAGAGAGAGAGACAGAGACAGAGAGAGAGAGAGAGAGACAGAGACAGAGAGAGAGAGAGAGGTTGGGGGGGTTGAGAGAGAGACTTGGTGTTGCTTCCTCTTTCTACAAGATCATTAGATCAGGGTCCCACCCTTATGATCTCATTTTACTTTAATCACCTCCATAAAGGCTCTATCTGCAAATATAGTCACACTGAGGCTTAAAGCTAGAACATGTAAATTTTTGAGGGGGCACAATTCTGTCCAGAATAAAATATGTAAGCAGAAAGCACATTCCCTTTTCCATTCATTCAAAACAAATACTACAGCAACTACATTATATTTTAAGCTTAGATATCCCGTTTAAACACTGTTAAGCTAGCGAAGAGCTAAAGAGAGCTAAAGAAAGTATGTTAATTCTTTCATGCTGCAGGAACATGAAAGTCCTTTTGGGGTACTGTGGAAATAATAATGTAAAATGACACCGTTTAGTTGTAAGACAATTCGCCAATACCTTCCTAACGGAAAGTAAGTTAATGTGCCCATCTGAACACATATCATATTTTATGTACATAATTTAATTCTGTGACACTCTTTCCTTAAATATATGTTATAATGAATGGAATTAAACATCTTGGTTCTGATTCATCAAGATAACCAACAAGTTCTTTGATATTCAATCTTTGATATTCTTATCCTTTTTAATTAAAAAAAAAGACTCTCCACCAAAGTTCTATATCAATAAGTAGTCTTATCTTGCGGTCCCTGGGTTGGAGCCTCACAACAGGCTCTGTGCTGACAGCTCAGAGCCTGGAGCCTGCTTGAGACTCTGTGTCTCCCTCTCTCTCTCTGCCCTTCCCCCACTTCCACTCTGTCTCTCTTCTCTCAAAAATAAATAAATATTTTTTAAAAAGACAGCCTAACCAAAGTTACACAGCCGGTGTCCAGATCGGAATTTATACCTGGAACGGCATTCTATATCCATGCATGTTCTCTTTATGCTACAATTCCCACTTACATTTCCCACTACAGTTCCCACTTCAACGAAAAAAGTATGTTTTATAATCTCAGTTCATATAATACTTTATATTCTAAATATTATAAAAAGAGTAAAGCAAGAGGGTATGTTTCTCTCCAACCAGTATGAACAGAAGAAAATTGCATGACTATGATAATAGATCCCATGAACTGTGAGGACACCTGGCAGAACCTGACTGCCTGTGCCTGACATGCACATGTGTGATACTTTACCTGGAATGGGCTGCTCCACATGTAGCGTCCTCATTCCTGCTTTATAGTCTTCATGTTTTCCAGCCATCTTGAGATTCTTATTTCTTTGACCTATCTAATTCTTCCAATTCTTCAAGGAAAACCAAAGTCTAATCCTTAGGGAATTTTAGTCAAACTATTTTAATCAAATGATTCCACTGCATTTATGGTCTTTTCCCAGATCTTAGCTCTTGGTAATAAACTATATGACATTTTTCTCTATTTACTTGTCTGAACTATAAGCCAGTTTATGGTTCTCTATTTACTTGGTCTCTTTACAGCCAGCTTAGGCATACAGCAAATGCTCAAAATCTGTTATTTGATTAGTGAGTTGTAAGATCAAATATGTCTTTTAAATTATGTACGTGGTAATTGGTCCATTTGTCAGAATCAGAAGTCAAAGGCACACATATATTCGTGTCACAAAACTAAACTCTGTTCCCACTCTGGGACTATTCCTAAACTCCAAACAGCCATTTTAGACTAGAGGATACAGGTGTCTCATTCACTCAAACAAATTTATTGAGTAATTTCTCGGTCTTGAATTCAGCATAAGAAACTAATGATGCAGAGATGAATCAGATGCAGTCCCTGCCTAAAATGAATGCAGTAGTACAGTAGAGGAGCCAGAATTGTGTAGAAACATTACTTAAAATACTCAGTGAGTTTGATGTTTTATAGAGACTCAGAAAGAAATAGTTATGTTGCCAGGGAAAAACTAGTAGGACATCAAAAAGCCCCGCATATTGGCATCAACTTGATAAAACAAACACAACAAACTTCTTATATAACTGGCTAGGATTTTTGGTCTTGACACCTCATAAAAAAAGACAATGGACCTTAGGGACAAATTTCTACCAAGAAATTTCTCAACAGAGGGACAGTAGTATATTAATTAGTAATTAAAAATAAAGCTTGGTGGTTGCCAAAGGGGAGCTGGTGAGGGGATGGGCAAAATGAGTGAAGGAGAGAGGGAGGTACAGGTTTCCAGTTATCAGAATGAATAAGTCTCAGAGATGGAAGGTATAGCATAGGGAAGGGAGACAGCAGAATTGTAATAATAATGTATGGTGACAGACCAATATGTTACCACACTTACGGTGAGCATAGCATAATGTAGAGATTTGTCGAAACATGATGTTGTACAACTTAAATCAATATAACATTGTGTGTCAACTCTACTTCAATAGAAAGCTGTGAAAGCTGAATGCATTAATATATGTAAAATATTTATAAAAGTTTCTTGCATAAGTAAACATGCAAAAATAAAGTAATATTTGAACACTTAATGATATGACTTATAACACCCTGGTGTATACAATACAATACACAGCAGAGTAATTGTAGCCAAGAGACTAGAGCAGGTGGATGTATTCATTTTTTCATTTAGTGATTCCTCAATATCTATGAAGCACCTAACATAAGTCATTCATTATATGTGGTATTAATGATAGAACAATCAATCAACCTTATGTTTTCCTGTAACAGAACTTACATTCTAATAATTTCAATTATTAGTGGTTAAGTGGGACAGGGGGAGAGACTTACTTCCTCCTCCCAATATTTCTGTCCACGTGGGCAGAACACCAAGACAGGCATAACCTCAGAACTTTCTGTCTCTCACTCATTTGCCTCCTAAAGAAGAGGAGTAAATTTTTAAAAGGTGAATTTTTCTAAAAGGATACAAATTTTAGGCGTGCAGTCTCTTTGTCCTCCTTTGTTTCCATCTGCCATAACCTTTTATCTGATTTCATTTGATTTAAAACTCAAGAGAGGAAGAGAGTTACTTGTTCAAACCCCAGACAGTTATGAGATAGATAGAGTAGGCAACACATTTATGAAGAATTGTATGTAATGTAGAGAGACAAGGAAATTTACCAAAGCAGGTGATGCTTGGATACAAATTGGCCAGTAAAAGGGAAGAAATGAGTCTGGAACATAACAGGTCCTTCCTCTCCCATTTCTAGATGGGCACTGTTTATGGTTCTTTTCATTTCCCTTTATTTATATTGACAAATTCTCTCTTTTTTTTAAATTTTTTTTTTCTAATGTCTTATTTATTTTTGATACAGAGAGAGACAGAGCATGAGGGGAGGAGGGGCAGAGAGAGAAGGAGACACAGAACCGGAAGCAGGCTCCAGGCTCTGAGCTAGCTGTCAGCACAGAGCCCGACGCAGGGCTCGAACCCACGAACGTGAGATCTGACCTGAGCCGAAGTCGGAGGCTTAACCTACTGAGCCACCCAGGCGCCCCGACAAATTCTCTTTTTAAACATACTAATTCATTAATTAATAAATAATTAAATTTTTACTTTTCAAGATCTTTAGAAATGTCAAAATAGAGAGGCTTCATCTTAGGTTATATTTTTATTTTTTGTTAGAGAAAAGTTTTCAAATTGTTGCCCATTTATGGGGTGTCTGGGTGACTCAGTCAGTTAAGTGACCAGCTCTTGATTTCAGCTCAGGTCATGATCTCACTGTTAATGAGTTTGAGCCTCACATCAGGCTCCACACTGGAACCTGCTTGGGATTCTCTCTCTCTCTCTCTCTCTCTCTCTCTCTCTCTCTCTCTCTCTCTCTCAAGATAAATAAATAAACTTTAAAAATATAAAAAGTATTGCCCATTTAAAAGTTAATTTCCATAATTTATCAATAATATAAGCCACAATTGTTGAGTACTTAGTGTCTGTTAGAGATCCTGCAAAAACTTCATATATTTGGTCTTGCTTGATTCTTATAAAACTCTAAAAGGGATGGTGTTACTAGGCCCATATTTAGATGAGAAAATTAAAGCATAAGAGGTTCAGTATCTTATTCCGAGGTCACACCGCTAGTGAGGGTCAGAGTTGGCATAAAATCTAACTGCATAATTTTAACTCCAGTGGCCATATTCCTAACAAACATAGTTTATGTCCTTAAAAGCTAATGTTATTTCTAAATATTTCATTACTTCTTTAACTGCTAATTATAACAAAACCATGTGAACAAATTTTAACAGAGAGTCACAAGGAAGGAAGCACTTCAGGGCATCCAATCCCTTCCACTGGCAAACCAAACTATCAGACTCTTTGTTGCAGAGTAAAATGTGTGTATTCATATAGAGAACAATGTGTATAGATTCACTAAAACCCAAACCCAATTAGCTTTAATAAAGTATCACACAATTTTGGAAATATATTTATATATATGTCAATATACAATATGATGCCTAGATCAATATGCTCCTTCCTGAGACTTTCTCATGAACAATTTTTGAACCACAGAGAAACATGCTTTGAATTAATTAAGTTGAACTTAACAAAAATTCACTAAGCACTAATAATATGCAAGGCACTGTGCCCAGAACAATAGAGAATACAAATTCTATCTTCAAGGTTATCACGCCTTATGTTGTGATTTCTTATTGTCCTTTTTATTCACCGAAATAATTGTATTATTTTCTAAGTGAGTTTCCTGTTTTCCTTCTCCTATTTGTTTTGTTGCCCAATATAAATGAGGGATGGCTTCCTTCATAAACCATATTTTTATTGCTTTGCACCATAGCAAAGAAAAAAGACAGGTAAATGAGAGTTTTCTGTTTCTAACTAAAATTTTGAATAGCACCTAGAACACTGTCATCATAAAAAGTAATTGATTGTGGTGTTGACGCCAGCATTTATTTCCTTGGCCCTTTATTTGACTGAAAGCATTATAGTGAATGAGAGGCTCTATCCATTCTACATTTCATAAATAGGGTGGTGGATAGGCCCCTATATTCTGAAGCCTTTCTGAGACGTATGTAACTATCTGTATGAAATTAACCACACCTGTAAACAGTTGATGAGCCACCTGCTCTTCGGGGGCAGTGACGGTAGAAGGGAAGAGAGAGGTTAGGAGGAATGAAAGCCTGCTTAGGAAAAATCCCTCCTAGCAGAAGGCAAGATTTTGTGAAAGGTGCCTCTCTTCTAATATCCATCTACCTTTTTACAGAGGCATCTTATTGTAAGTTTTTGGAACGCAGACTGGAAGTTTGCCTTATACCTCTTGGTATGTAACATTACAATCAAGGTATACGCCCCATAGATGTTAAATGAAAATCATTTCTTACATTGATTGATTCTGTGCCCTTACCATGGGCTCCATCTTCCACGTTTCAATCTATATTGATAAGATGTTAATTAAAGATGAAAATGCAACTCTTTTAAGGAAGGTATGCAGAGAATGAGAAATAGAGGAAGAATTGAGAAAGTCTTTTTACCAGCTCAGTGAGTCTAGATTGGAGAGAAAAAATAAAGAATGGTTTTCTGAATCAGCTTGTCATTCTGTAATTACAACAATCACTTTCAAGAACTGTCTGGATATTAAAGTAGTAAAACTAAAATCAATCTAATTATCCATAGTGAACCTTCCTTCCATCAATTCCCATTACAGAGGAAACAAAATTGGCCATTACTTACCACTTCAATATTAATGCTGGCTGCAGTCCCACTGAGAGGTACTTAGATGCACACCATTTGTTAGAAATCTGAAAGTGATTCCTTTGACCATTAGCACATGCATAGCAAGAGAAAAGAGATGAGCAGAAATTATTAATTCATTTTTTCTTTCAACAAATAAGCACTGGGCTCGTCTCTGGTACTATAACCGTGTATAAGATGTTATTTCTTTATTTAAGGAATTCAGAGTCTGGTTAGGGAGACAAAGACAGAAATAGAAAATAATGAAACAATGTGATAAAAGCAATTATAGAGAGATTCACACCATAGCGAGAACCAGAAACTAACCAAGGCAGGATGTTTGTAAAAGATAGGGAGAGGGATGTCAGTAGAGGATACAGTTGTGCCTTTATTTTGGGAGAAGTTGGGAGTGAGGAAGGAAGAGAGCATGTCCTCCAGAAAAAAAGGCCTGACTCAAACGATGGAGATGAGAAACACGAGGAGATTAACATGCAACCACAAGAAATTTGTATTCTATAACACCATAAGCCAGGCAGAGACTGCCAGACAAAGAAATAATGAAGTGATAAGGAATATTTTGTGTTTTATTTTAAAGACAGAAATTTTGCCTAATAAGAGATATGGTAGTCAAAATGTTTGCAAGTAATGGAGCTACACTGTAAGATCTATGTGCCGGACTGTTTCAATGCCTTCCAAATCCCTTCTCCACCTTCCTCAGTTCTGTGCTCTGCCCTGGAGACTGACCAGTACACACAACATCAAGGAACTCTCCTGACTTCTGACTTCCAAATGGGTTTGGCTAATAGGGAGCCCATGCAGGAGATCCGAGAGGGTGTGGAAGAGAGGATAGGGTATTTATCCGGTATGGTCTGAACATACCTTGGTTTGGGGTGTCCCTTGACTACTGGAAGATCTTTGCACTTTCAAATTAGCCAGCTTTACCCATTTAATCACTCCCTTACTTCATCTCATGGGGTCTAATGGTGATAACACTTAGGCCAGATTATTACAGCATCTGTTGTGGTTGTTCCTACAACCAAACCTGTGGAAACTGTCCCTTTGTAAATAAAGTTTCCTTGAATTATCTTATTTTGAAAATGCCTTTTGTTTCCTACTTGGACCTGTTCTAATACACTTTGATTTGAGATAAGCCAAACTGAAGGCTTGTAAAGAAGATGGTGGCCAAACAGAGACAAGGTCAAGGAGTAAACTGTATTCAATTAAACTGAGTTAGAGAAGCAGGAAAAATGTTTGAGAAATACTTGGAGGTAAAATCTGTAGAATGTATTAATTGATTGGTTGGGGGGGTATAAAAGAGGGGGAACTTAATTTCTAATTCTCCAACTTTTAACTTCAGTGACTACATGGATGATGGTGCTATCAGTGAAGACTCTAGATGAAGGAGCAGGTTTGTGGGGAAAGTTGCTAAATCCACTTTTACATGTGTTGACTTTGAGGTGCCAGAGTCTGCTAAGTATATGAAAATAAATGGTCAGGACTGAAATAATGCCTTTGGAAGTTGTCAGCATATCAACCATAAGACTGAGAACAATTAACTGGGAAATAAAAACCCCAGAAAGGACCAATATTAAGGGAAACAGTTCTCAAAATTTCAGAAAGTTGTAATGCAGCATCCAGAGTCCCTAGTCTAATGACTGATTCAATAGGTTGAGTGGTGGATTCAGGGATTGTGGGTTCCAAATACAAATCCTAAGTGATTCTCATAATATATTTTGCAGACAACATTTAGAGATATACTCATTTAAGTGATGTACAGAGTAAGAAATGCTCATAAAAGAGAACAAAAAAGAATATCCAGAATAAATAGAGAAATTATAAAACTCAACAATGAAAACAAACAACTCTATTCAAAACGGTCAAAGCATTTTAATAGACATTTCTCCAATAAGGATATATGAATGTCTGAAAAGCATATAAAAATGCTCAACATTGAAATGCAAATAAAAACCACAATAAGACATTACCTCACTAGGTATTGCTATGATCAAAATACACCACACACACACACACACACACACACACACACAGAAACAGGTGTTGTCAAGAATGTGGAGAAATTGGAACCCTTGTGCACAGTTGGTGGAAATTTCAAGTGGTATAGTCACAAGGAAAACAATATGGTGGTTCTTCAAAAACTTAAAAATAAAACTACTATATGACCAAGCAGTACTATTCCTGATGGCTAAACATGAAAGCAATCTAAGTGTCCACTGACAGATGAATAGATAAGAATATGCTTTGTTTATATGTATTGGTGTGTGTGTTTGAATACACAACAAAATATTATTCAGTCTTAAAATGGAAAGAAATTCTGACACACTATGACATAGATAAACCTTGAAAACGTGCTAAGTAAATCAGTCACAAAAAGACAAATGCTGTGAGATTCCACTTATATGAGGTACCTAGGGTTGTCAAAATATACAGAGAAAGTAGATAGTGGTTGTCAAGGGATTAGGAAGGTGGATAGATGGGAAGTTATTATTTAATAGGTATAGAGTTTTAGTTTTGCAAAAGAAGAGTTCTGCCCATGGATTGTGGGATGGCTGCACAACAATATGAATGTCCTTAATATCACTAAACTGTACCCTTAAAAATGCTTAAGACAATAAACGCTACGTTTTAGGTATTTTATCAAAATAAAAAAAATTAAAATTAAAGTAAAAAAATACACAATTTTCTCCAAGAGGTAAAAAAAGAGAGAAAGAAATTGTGGAAGTGTGAAAACAAGCAGAATTTCAATATGGAGAGAGTAATCATCAATGTCAAATGAAATAGATGACCATATACTACAAATGACTTATTTCACTAAGGAAATAACATCTGCAAGAAATGTTGTCTCTAAATTTCAATACATTTTCTGTATATCTTCCCAGTAAAATCTCGTCCCTCATCTATCTATAAATAACAACTAAAATGCTGCTGATGTTCCCCCAAATTACATGTATCCACTAACAAATTGCATCTCTGTTCTTTACAAGTGAGGCATTCACTGATTTTAGAAATGTGCATAGAGGAAACATTTTCTTAATACAAAATAAAGCACCAAAACATAAAATAGGCTAAAAAGTTACAGAATTACTGGATGTCTGCCTACTCCACAGGCTGCATTCCCCCTGAGCAGAATATGGAAGTAAAAAAATAACCATAACATCAAAACTTTAGGCCTGTTTTCCAGAGACATACCAGGCTGGCATTAAGCAGATGTGGTCTTAGACTGGTTGAGTAGTCTCTTAATACCTTGGAAGAGCAAGATTTCTTGAGAAACATCCCAAACTCCCTCTTATGTCACTTTAAGCATCTCCTAAATCCATAGGATAGAGTTGGCATTTCCCAGAATCAGTCCAAGGCCTAAAGATGCGATGTATTATTGGTAACATTTAGTTCCTCCCAAGGCACTTATCTCTCTGCATGCTCACAGATCTACTTCCTTTGAGCCTTCAAGTGATAATTGTCTGTCCTGTATACAGCTTCATTTTTCCAGTCCTCAAACATCTGAAAATGACTACTCCTTAAAAATACAACCTGCCATTTTCAGAACAAGATCACATGCATTCAGGCAAATAGCAAATCTTAATTTCCTATATGAGAATAATGGTGAGGATTATTTATTTATTTATTTATTTATTTATTTATTTTCCTTTTCATTTTATTTTTTTATTATTTTTAATTTTTTTTAATTTTTAATTTTTTTTAATTTTTTAACATATGCAATTATTTTCCATCATTTACACTACACTAGTTACAATTACACTCCAAACAGAAAAGCAAAGTAAAAAATCAAAACCCCCACTTCTATTTCATGTAATTAGACTTATACAGAAATTAGAAGGTTAAGTAACAACTAGTTAATCACCTAATTTCACAGCTATCTGAAGTGGCTATTGTTTTATAGCAGTTTATCTATGATACATTCAAGATACATGATACAATTTATTACTTGCCCACAAGCTAAAACACAGCCTGCTTAACACCTTTCCTTAAATTCCACCTCTATACTACAATATACTTGAGGTCCATGCAAAAAAGTAGCTACCTTTTATATAGGAAATGGATGATTAAGTCTTTGGTGTTGTGAAAGCAACTTCATTTAAACATAACCAACCCCACCACCAAAAAAAGAAGAGGAAAAAAAAAAGTAACGAAAATAATAAG